>NC_132863.1:19372500-19677500 GCF_048164855.1 Canis lupus baileyi
ACTGGCATGATCACTGGTCATGCTTCCCTTTCACTCTTAGATCTGTTCCAGGCTGAACAACAGAATATGTGGCCACCAATCCTTGGGGAGGAGGGGCTCTTCGCAGCCCTGAGCATGACAGATATGCACCCCCTACTCTCACCTCAGCGAGCTGACATGGAACTGGGTGCCTTAGAAAGTCATAGGACATTATGTAAAGGTTCCTCCTGATGTCTGGAGGAACCTGCACCTCTGGAATGCATATGGCCTTCCAGTTGGTGCCTGCTGCCCACAGACTTCCAAGGAGAAAGGGGGCGTGGTGGGGTGGGGTGGATTGCAAGTGCACCTCATTAATCCACCCCAGGGCACTTCGTGCAGGAGTCCTCTAACCCTGAGAGGTCTGGGCTAGCCTCTTGAGGTAGAAATCCCCGTGAGCAAGAGGGGAACAGAGAAACTGAGGAAACCAGCAAGCACCTATCTGCAGAAGAGCTCCCTCCCTCTCCCAGCCGCCTCCAGACACTACCTCTCCCCCTTGATGTTCTCATGGCAGCAGTGTTTCACTGTGTCTGGCTTTGGCTTGCCTGGCAGATGCCCCCTGAGCCATCCCCAGAGGTGGACCTGTCCCCTGGGACCTAAACACACACAAACACACATGCATGTACATGCATGACGGCACCATCTCCTATTATTCCTAGAAACCACAGACAGACCCCTGTCCTGTACCCCAAGCTCCCTGTCGTTGGGCAGGTCCCTGGGCCTCTCTGGCCTCTGAGTTGGCCTCCAACTGTGCTCAGTCATACAGAGAAGTCTCAGAGGCTCAGAGCCCACAGTGGCCTACCAAGACCACATCAAGGTACCTGGAGGCTCAGATATGAGAAGTCCCAGGACAGTCCAGCCACTGTCCCAGGCCCCCATCTCCCACTGTCCGTGAGCCATACCTGGGCCTCCCACCCTGTACTGTCAATCTCGGCCCTGTGGTATCGCTGTCCCACCTGACCACCCCTGGATTTAGTTAGGTACTCCTTCATGCTCCCCAAATACACTGCACAGGCTTTGATCACAGTACACTGTAATTGCCAGTATTCTTACACATATTACAAAGCATGAGGACAGAGGAAACTACATATGTAGGTGCAGAAAAGTGTAGTTATTTGTGGGGTGCCCTGTGGCTTGGGAGACATGGAATGGAGAGCCCACAAGAAGAGGAGTCATGAGATGAGACAAGATGCCATCAACAGGAGGAGGGGTAAATAAATTGTGCTGTTTTCATAGGGCTGGGAAAAATAACAAGTGTGCTGCCTACAGCAAGGTAGATGAATTCCATGGACACTATACTGGGCAAAATAAGCCAGATCTGCAACTAAAGGCATACATAATACATGATTCTGTGTGACAAAGTTCAAAACCAGGCAAAACGAATTGATGAAAATTAGGATAGTGGGTATGTGTATTGACTGGAAGAGAGAGCAAATAAACCTGAAGGGCTGAGAATGTTCTAGATCTTGAGCTGGGCAGTGATCACATTGATATGTGCATATGTAAAGTCATCAAGCTGTACTCTTAAAGTGCATGTGCTTTATCACTTGACTGTCATTATCTTATGTCTTAATTAGAAATTTCTGAGAGAAGGCGGGTACATGCTGAAGAGAGGCTTGAGCCATGCTGAAGAGTTGGTGTCCAGATTGGAAAGCACACACTGGCAGCCAGCTATACAGGGTAGATTCCTCATGTGCATGTGAGAGTGTTGGCCAAATGCCAAAGGACTCATCTCCACAGGTTCCCTGACGTGGTGCAGGGGGAGTGGTAGGGGATGCTTTGTGGCAGGTCCTCAGCAGTGGCATCACTGTCCTCTGGCCCAAGAGCCTGAAGAAAGGGCTGGCATGACATCTCCTAACTGTGCCTTTGCGGCACCTGGCACATAGTAGGTGCTCAGGAAATGTGTGTAGAGGGAGGAAGTGGTGGAACCCATGGCCTCTTCACATCCCCCCATGCCAAGGGTCTGAGTGGTAAAGCACCAGCACTCTTTTTTTTTTAAGTTTTATTTTTATTAAGATAAAAACACTTAACAGGAAGTGTACAATCAACACACTATTGTTAACTGTAGACACAGTGTTGCACAGTCCATCTCTAGAATTTATTCATCTTAAGTGAAACTTTATGCCTGTTGATTAGCAACTCCTTATCCCCTTTCTCCCAACCCTCAGCCTCCACCCTTCCACTCTTTGATTCCCATGACCCAGCTCAACAATGTTAACCCAAGGCCAGTCTCTGTGCATCACCACCCTCACCCGCTGTCCCAACACTGAGGATGATTTTGAAGAACATCCAGACACCATATCTGTTCACGTAAATTCTTCAGTATACATTTCTAGAATACAAGAGCTTTTTGAAAAATAATCACAATCCATTATAACATGTAAAAATAATTGTTTAATATCAAACACTGTCTACTTTAGTGTTCAGATGTTGCCAGTTGTCTCATATATTTGTAGTTTGTTTGAATCAGGATCCAAAAAAGGTGCACATGTTGCATGTGGTTTATTTGCTGGCTAGGTCTATTCAGTTGGTAAGATTTCCCCTCTCCCCACCTTTCCCTTGCAATTTATTTGGTGAAGAAACCAGATCAGTTGTCCTGGAGACTGGCCCATGGTCTGAGTCGGTATCCCCATAGTACCATCTAATGTGTCCCTATACTTCCTGTAAACTGACTTAATCAGATTCAGGTTCAATGTTTCAGCCAAGAATTCTTCTCTTTGGGGCTGTTATGAATGGTCGGGGGCTCAGGTGCCCAATACGATGGTTCAGGCTCAGCTTGTACTTTTCTTCCCCCGAAACCTAGAAGCAGCCATTTCTCAAAAGAGCCTTCGTCCCTTTTAGTGGCAAATGATTATTTAAAGACCACAGTCTGAGCTCTCAGCTTTTCAGGGATACTGAGTTGGTCCCTGATCCAGCAGACAGAGCTAGGAAGTATATTTTATGTTTTATAAAAGAAAAATACACCACTGACGGGATATGCCTAGGAGCTGCCCTTCTGCCTACATCCTCATAGCTACAGAAGAGTGTCCAGGACCAGACAAATAGTTCTCTGCTGGCCTCTCAGAGTTTATGGGTCCTGAGGCAAACATGGGGGCACAGGCCTTCTATTCCTGGTCCATCTCGAGCCAGAGGACTTGCCAATTACCTCTCACCGTGGAAAACTGGCAATGCAAGGAATTCAAGAGAACTGGCTTGGCACAGCTGACACCACTGTGCCCTCAAACCACCCCTTCATGTTCTCACAATCCATCTGAGACCTGGCCCCTATCCAGGTCACCTCTTTCTGATGGCCTTCCATGATTGTGCCCACTTCAAAATGGCCTTATCTCCTACCACTCTCCCCTTCACCTTCTCTGTTCCAGTGATCCCAACGTCTTGGTTGTCCTCCAACTTCTCAAGTTCCTTCTTGCTTCAGGGCCTTTGCACATGCACTTTCCACTCTCTGGAATTCTCTTTTCTCAGATGCATGGCTCAGTCCCCCCACAGCATCTTCAGGTCTCGGCTCAAGTATGCTTTATTAGAGAGGCTTGTCTGACCCTATAGGGGTCCCAGATGTCCCAGCCTCTCTTGACAGAGAAGCTATTGAGCTCCAGAGTCAGAGCCACTGAATGAGCAGTTGAGAGAAGTGGAAGAGAGAAAGGGAGTATAGAGTGGGGAATTCCGCCTCTCCTAGCCTTACTGGTAAGAAGACACCTGAATATCTAGGAGAGTGTGGTATTTTCAACCCCACTCTATCTCTCTGGCCAGAGAGAATGGCTGCCTGTGGATGGAAAAGTCCCTAGTGATGGAGAGGTGGGAAAGGGGGCAGGCCAGGGTGCAGCTTGATATTTCATGGTCCGCTGCAAGTTATGAGCAATGCTGGCTGTGAATTCTGACATTCTGCCAAGAACAAGTTCCCTTCTGGTGATGCCAGAAGAGTGCTGTTAATCACACATTCTGCCCCATGGCTTCAGAGCTATCACTCCTTGGTGAGACTTGGCCACATTGGTCAGCTCCAGCCTAACCAGCATCTCAGTGACATCTCCTAGACCTGGACGTCTCTGGTCCTGAGGAGTGGGGACTGGCTTGTGACCATCAAGGCTGCAAACACAAACCTCATGGGCTGCCTCAGTTTCCCCAACAATGTGTGGGCCAGGCTGACCCCGTCAACATGCCATAGAATGAGCCTACCTGCTGACATAGGAAAGGCCCTGCCTTTAATGACTAGTGAATGTCCAGCCCCACCCCTGCCCAGGACATAGGTTAGACTCCTGATAGAGGCATCCCAATATAGGGAACAGGAGAAGGCAAGTGGGAGCAAGCCTGATGGGAGACCAACATGAGAGCAAGGTCAAGAAGAGAGAAGCAGGCAGGAGTTGGGTCTGTGCTCATCTCCCACCTGCATTCTTACTACCTCTCCACACAGGCACGTAAATGTGACCCCTCCCCTGCGATGAGGAGGAAAAGCAAGCCCAAAAGCACCCCTGCTCTGCGTCAGGTGCTTGTGTTAGAGGATGAAAACAACCATCATTTGCTGCCTCAAGAAACCGGTAGTGTAGGAGGGCAGATAGAGCAGTAACAAATTTTATTAAAATGCACACTTGGGATGCCTGGCTCGGTGGTTGAGCGTCTGCCTTCAGCTCAGGTCATGATCCCAAGGTCCTGGGATCAAGCCCCACATCAGGCTCCCCACAGGGAGCCTGCTTCTCCCTCTATGTCTCTGCCTCTCCCTCTGTGTCTCCCATGAATAAATAAATAAAATATTTTCTAAAAAGGCAGACTTGCATAAAAGGGCACATAACCCAAGCTTGGTGGGGAGGATGCCTGACCCAAGACTCAAGGCCTGGGTGGGAGGAAATAGGGCCAGACAAAAAGGCAGAGGAGGAGCCCAGCCCCTATGGGAAGACCTGCTCACAGCTTCATCCTCTGGCTCGTGGCCACATTTGAAGGGGAGCTAGCTGGAGATGGCACTGGGTCCTGAAAGGCCTTGAATGCAACACAAGAAAGCTTGGGCTTAGTCCTCAGAGCCTCTGGAAGCCACTCCTGGGTTTCAGAGGTTTAAGTAGAGAAACCAATTTTAGAAAAAGCCTCCAGCTGTGTGCAGAGTAGAGAGGCCAGAGGACCCTTGGGGGCTGTCACAGCCATGCAAACAAAACGAGATGCCAGACTAAGCAAAGGCTTCGGGAGCGAGGTGAAGGCAGGGACCCCACTAGAGAGAAAACTGAAGGCACCGGGCATGATGGCCAGTTGGACCTTCAGGGTGGAGAAGAGGGACTCACTGAGCAAAGTCAGCAGGAGTTCAGCACCTACAGTGTGTTAGATGCACTCAGGAAGGCTTCGGGGCCATGGGAGTGTTGTGCCAAGCAAAACAGGCACAAGTCCTGCCCTGGGGACTTGGCTGCAGAGAGAGATGATGGACAAAATGAAAGCTAACTCCAACAGTACGGGAGGAGGCCGTGAGTGCCACGGAGAGCTACAGCACCAGTTGGTGGGGGATGGGGAGTCATGGGTGGGAGGGCAACGCAGCTTTACCTGGGAAGTCAGAGATACCTCACTGTAGAGGTGAGGGCATGAGCCATGTGGCTATCTGGGGGAAGAAGATGAGGAAGAAAAGCAAGCCCAATGTGGGAGCGTGTCTGGCATATCCAAAAAGCAACATGGAGGGCAGTATGGCTGGAACGGAGTTGGGGGTTGGGAGGGGATGGCAGAAGGTTTGGGGGAGCCACATGCTGAGCTGTGTAGGTCACAGGCTCTTACTGTGAGGAGAAAGGGTAGTTCTTAGAGGGTTTGGAACCTAAGGAGTGAGTTGATCCAGTTATGTTTTTAAAAAAAAATCACTCTAGCTGCTGGGTTGAGGACAGAAAGCATGGGAGAGTGGAGAGGCTGCTAAGTACTTGAGGTGGGAGATGCTAGTGTCTTTGACAGGGTAGAAGAGCACAGGGAGGAGGGTAGCTGTGAGTTCTGACCTCACGTCCTTCCTCTCTGCCCTCAGTCACTCCATTCTATAACCACCAGCCTCATCATTGTTCTGTGAACATACCAAGGCCACCTCAAGGGCCTTTGCACTTGCTATTCCCTCTACCTGATATGCTTTTCCTAGATGTCCACATACCTCTATTCAACTCTTTACTCAAATATCATGTCTTCAGCAGGCCTTTCTTGGCCAGCTTATCCAAAAATCTATACCGCCACTCCCAGCCACACACAGACACATAAACACATACTTCCTATCTTTCTTCCCTACTTTACTTCTCTTTAGCACATTTTATTATCTGATGTGTTTATATTTTCCTTGTTTATCCTATGTATTGCCAGCTTTGCCCAATGAAATATAAGCTTCATGAGGTCAGGATAAGTATGAAATGCTGGTAGACACACAGACACACACCCAAGTGGAGATATCTGGGAGGTAGTTGGATCTGAGTCTGGAATTTGGGAGAAGAGTCTGAACTGGAGATAGAACTATGGGCATTATCAGTCTGAAGTCGGTATTTAAACCCATGAGCTGGGATGAAATTACCAGCAGAACGTGAAGGGAAGAGATTCCAGACTCTTCTAGGAAGGAAGGGCACGCCTACGTTTAGCAGTGGGGACTGACAGAAGAAGCAAGCAAAGGAAACTGATACAGAATAGAAAATCCAAGAGCGTGGGACCTGGGATCCATGAGTGAGATGAGAGGAGTCTGGGATGAATGAGAGAAGTGTCCACAGGTTGGGCCCTGGGAGGAGCGGGGCTGTATGGCAAAGCAGTGAAGAGCAGGTGCGGAAGGGAAGTAGGCAGGTGCGGACAGAAAGGATAGAGAGAATGAGGTTTGTAGCCCGAGAACCAGCAGAGAGGGTGCAGCTATGGCAGGTGCATGCCTGAAGGGGACTGATGGATGGAGAGTACTGCCACACAAGCAGGGATGCTGACCTTGGGCAGGAGAAGAGACCTCTTTCTTACAGAGGAGGAGGAGAGGTGAGGAAGGCTTGAGCACATGCCCAACTTCTTTGGCTTCTGTTTTCTCCTCGAAGCAGGAAGTAAGATCAGCTGCCCTGAAGGAGGCGAAGGGGCAGAGTAAAGGCTCACGGAGCTGGTGCAGGACCCGGGCAGAGCAGCAAGGTCACGGGGAACCCTGGATGGAGCTGAGGTTGGGGACCCTCACATTCAGGGAATGGGCAAATCACTCCAGAGTTAGAGTCTGGCTGGATAAGCACAACCCAAGTCCAGAAGGATGCGAACATGCGAGGACTGAGAAGGCAACTTCAGAGGTGTGAGTGACTAGGAGTCTCAGCTGAGCAGGGGCAATAGGAGACTTCGAAGGGGCTGCCAGAAGGTCAAAGAATGGTTAAGAAAGAGGATAAGAAGCTGCAGTGGAAAATGGGTTTTATTTTATTTTTTTAATATTTTATTTATTTATTCATGAGAGACACACAGAGAGAGAGAGAGAGAGAGAGGCAGGGACACAGGCAGAGGGAGAAGCAGGCTCCATGCAGGGAGCCCAACATGGGACTCGATCCCGGATCTCCAGAATCACACCCTGGGCTGAAGGCGGTGCTAAACCACTGAGCCACCCGGACTGCCCTGGAAAATGGATTTTAAATGAAGAAGTGAAATATTCAGGCTTATCTTTTTAAAAGGATCCCTCCAGGGGCGCCTAGGTGGCTCAGTTTTTTGGGCGTCTGATTCTTGGTTTCAGCTTGGGTCATGGTCTTGTGGTTGTGGGCTCACCCTACATCAGCTCCAGGCTCAGCAGGAAGTCTGCTTAGGGATTCTCTCCCTCTGCCCCTCTCTCCACTTGCTCGTGCTCCCTAAGATAAGTGAGTAAATCTTTTTTTAAAAAAATAATTAATAAATAAAAGGATCCCCCCAGCTGCTGTGTGAACAGGGTGCAGGGGTACAGGGGCAGGAGCAAGGAACCCCCTTAGAACAGCACTTCAGGTAGATGATGATAGTAGCTGGGACCAGGGGGTGGCACAAATTGGGGGTGTGTTCCAGGACCAATAGGAGTTGATGGATGGGATGCAGGCAGAGAGAGGGGTTGAGATGTATGGAGCACCTATGATGTGCCAAGCACATGTAGAGAGCTCACCATTTAAAGATAAGATAGACCTGGGGTGCCTGGCTGGCTCAGGCGGGAGGAGCATTTGATTCTTGATCTCAGGATCATGAGTTTGAGCCCCACATTGGGTATACAGATTAAGTCAATAAATATTTTTTTAAAAGATTAGACAGGAAACTGATAGTCACCTATTGTGTTCTTGGCACTTAGAAGTGAGAAGATGTGCTATAGGGAGAGTACCTCTAACTGCCAGGTTGGGAAGGGTTGGTATGAAGAGAACTTCCAGGTGGAGGTGCCAGTGGAGCTGGCGGAGGGAAGAGGAAGGGCAATCCCAGAGGAGCAGGAGCAAAAGCCCCCAGGCAAGACTGGGGAGCCTGCTGGGGCCAGAGGGCAGCAGGAGGTCAGTGCAGCCATTTAGCTGATGCACAAAACCAAAGTAAGACTGCTGAGGGGAGCAGGAGCTATAAGAGAAAGAAGAGCAAGGGTGTGATGCTGGGCACCAGTACAGAAAGGTGGGAGGCTGAGGGAGGGTGTCCCACAAGGTTCTCTGTTTCCAATAACAGCTGCCAAGTTGAGTTAGCACAGCTGGGCTTTCTGCCTGCAAGGAAGGCTTCGGAAGAGGGAGCCCCATCAGGACAGAAAAGAGACAAGTGGCCTTGCCTCAGAGCCCCCACCTGCTCATTGAGGCTCTCCTGTAGCTGGGCTCAGGAGCTGACAAAGTGTGTGCCAGGCCGCTGGAGAGGGATGAGAATTCATACAGGCGAGGTTGGCCCGAGTAGCCACAGGTCAGAGTGGCTGGGGGAGCAGGAAGCTGGGGTGGCCAAAAAGGGGCTTGTCCACTGATGCCCCCACAGCCGGGCAGCATTGCAGGGACAATGCCCATGAGCCAGGAGCCCATCCTCAGGGGCCTCGGGGCAGTTCCCCATATTATCCATGCATGCAACGGACAGGGATGTGCACACAGCCCCCTCTGACCCTGGAGATCTTTGCCAGAAGTTCGACCTGATGAGAAAGTATTAGGGGGAGGGGGGAGGACAGCAGGGAGAGTGAGGCTGTACAGGGTGGTGTGGGGGGCAGACTGCAGCTTTCTGGGCAGAGGTGGGTGTGGGGCTCAGAACTGTGAGACAGAGGTGCTGTTGCCTGTAGAAGCTGGAGCCCAGGCACAGGCGCCTGTATTTTCCGGGCAAGATGTCTATACACAGTGGGCAGAGAACACATGAAACAGTTGTGCCACATGCTGTCAGTGTCCCCTCCAAGCCACCACCCTCCCTGGACCTTCAGGGCACATCAGCCAACTTCCATCCCAACACCTGCCTGCACCTTTGCCCAGGGGCTCACTCCACCCACCAGAATCCTCATCATCTACCCACACAGGAGGCCGGGGAGAAGTGTGGGAAATTAATACCTCTGGAAGTAGCCCAACCAGTGACTGATGGGAGTGGGGGTATAGATACTCCACCTCCCTCATTCCCCTGGTGGGATAGCTCTGAGATTCCTGAACTTCATGGTATCATAGGATTATGCCCCAGTTGCCCACAATTAGTGACTTGCACTTTGATCCTTGTCTCGGGGTCTGCATCTGGGAGAGCCCAAAGTAAAACAGAACCTCAGTGGGACACAGTAGGAAAATCTTGGGGCAGAAGCTTTTTTTTGTGTGTAGGGCATTCCCAGCCTGTAGCAAGCATCTGCACAGGTTGCTTGAGCATAAGTTAGAATAGTGTTTATAACACGGTCCAGGGCATACTACAGTATGCCATGTCGCCCACCAATGTGAGTAAAAACAACACTGATAACGATGCTGTTTGGCCAGCTTCAGGCTTGCAGCTGAAAGCATAGTCCACTGATTTGTCATCCTAGGCTAAATATAAAAGAACTGTGGCCTGAGTCAGAGTTATTTTCAGCACCGTGTCTTACTTTGCAGCCATTGAGGGATGCTATTCAGAGGGCCGCCTTCCTGGTGGGTGAAGTCAACCCTAGTGGCCCCCACATTCCAAGGACAACTGTCTAACTCCCCTCCTAGGGGAGGTTGTCTGCTCAGCATATGCTGACTGATGCCCCAGCCTCCCCCAAAGCCACCAGGTCTTGGCTTCTGTTTCTGATTACTCTCCAGAGCTGGAAACTGGGTCTCTTCCCCACTGGGGTGGAGCTGCCCTCTTTCAAAAGCCACCACATAGGAAGAGGGGAAGTAAAGAGACACCAGTGTTTAAGAGCCTGCGACGTCCTGCACTCTGAAATGCACGCATTTCACAGTGGAGCTGTGTGACCGCAGTTTCAAAGGCCTGTGCCTCATGACACTCGTGACTCTCCTCCTCTGCCACCACCACCATGTGTCTGTCTCAACAGCAGAAATTCTCTATCTTGTAGGAGGTGGGTGATGGGCAAGAGCTCCCAGGTCAAAAAGGGGGGCATGGTGCCTCTGCCCCCTCAATAGGAGACCCTGCTCTTCTTTCTTTAGGGGCGGAAGAAGAGAGCAGGTCCCATGATTTGTCAAGGACCCCTGTCCCTGGTCTGCTCAGTCTCAAGGGCACCTGCAACTTTTGCCTGGGATGGGACGCTCTTGCCACCTACCCCCTCCATCCACTGCTGCTGAGGATGTGAGAATGAGAGTGGCTTTTGCTTTTAGGGTCATGCCTTTGCATTTTGTCAAGTACCTTTTGAAGACAGCACCCCTTACATGGTGGAGATGCCAGGAGAGGTTTGTGAGGAGGAGGGTCTTTCTGACACAGCTCAGGTCTTAGTGCACCCACCCTCTCCTGCCTGGCACTCTGCTCCTGCAAAGCCATCCTAGAAGCCTTCCCTGACCAATTCCACTGGGACAGCCCCAATGACCTTCGTTCCAGCCACCACTGGCATTGTTTACTGAGGCTTAATTCTAGGCTCCGTTTCTTGCCTGCTTGAAACTATCCATGGCTCCCAACTACCCACAAATAATTGTGTAAATTCCCTTCACCATCTGTCCCAAATGACATTTTCTCAGCATATCCCAGAGGACATTCCCAGGCCCCAAACTTGTACTCCTCTTGCCCACCTGTCCCCTCCACTTCTAACACCCTCCATCCCTCCTCATCCTGCCAGGCTCCTGTCCATCCTCTGAGAACCCTGGAAGCCTCACACCCCATCCCACATCCTGAGCACCACCATCACACCATCTTCATTCCCTTGGTATTTTATGCACCTAGCTACTCAGGGAATGGGGCTTTGTTTGATGTGAGCCCAGCACAGCACCTGACGTGAGGCAAGCCTTGGTCAACATTTCATTCAAAGGTTCTTACCCTTTTTGTGCTCCAGACTTCTTGGGCATCTGGCAAAGCTTATGGAGCCCTTCTCAGAGTTATGCTTTCAAATGCTTAAACTAAAATACAAAGGATTGCAAATAAAACGGATTTCGTTGAAAACACCAAAACATTTGTGAATGAAATCTCTGGCTTAGTAAGGAATGTGCTTCTAGGTTAAGGCATTAAGTAAGAGAATCTAGTGGTAGGTTCTGATGACTGTCATTTCCAAATAGGAGCAGACAGTATTTCAGAGCATCTGCAGCAACTGAATGTGATAGGAAAATACCTGGCAGGAACTGCTGAGAGTCAGGTCGAATTCTAGGAAACTGCCCATCTTGCACCAGTTTTGAGCTAGGAGAACCGGGACGGCATAGGGCTTCCTCTCCCTCCTACTTGAGTTTGTTGCCTACACTGTCATTCAGGGAAACTGCTCAGTATCAAGGAGACGTCAGTAAAACGGAAGATGATTTTTTCCTCATCAGGGACCCCCTTGGGGAGAGAGACGTTGGGAGCCCCGAGCTGGCAGCCCAGCCCCTAGTTGAGGACTTTGCGCCCAGGGGGCTGCCGGGCCTCGCTCTCCTGGAGCATCTAACAGGCGTGGGTCTCTACCCCCCCTCCCCCCCCCCCCCCCCGCAGGCTCCCTGTTCCCGCAGCTGAAGCCCTCGGAGGGCGTCTTCAAGGTCATCTTCTGGCTCGGCTACTTCAACAGCTGCGTGAACCCGCTCATCTACCCTTGCTCCAGCCGCGAGTTCAAGCGCGCCTTCCTTCGCCTGCTGCGCTGCCAGTGTCGGCGTCGTCGGCGCCGCCGGCCCCTGTGGCGCGTCTACGGCCACCACTGGCGGGGCTCCAGCGGCGGCCCGCGCCCCGACCTCGCTGCCGGCCGCGGCGCCGCGCCCCCCGGGGCCCCGCTGGCCCTCACCGCGCCCTCGGCGCCCGGCTCCCCCGGCTCCCCCGGCTCCCCCGGCGCGCCCGAGGCGCAGGGCCCCGTCGCCGGCCGTCGAAAGCCGCCCTGCGCCTTCCGCGAGTGGAGGCTGCTCGGGCCGTTCCGGAGACCCACCACCCAGCTGCGTGCCAAGGTCTCCAGCCTGTCGCACAAGATCCGCGCCGGGAGCGCGCAGCGCGCGGAGGTGGAGGCGGTGTCCCTCGGAGTGCCCCACGACGTGGCGGGGGGCGCCGCCGGCCAGGCCTACGAGCTGGCCGACTACAGCAACCTCCGGGAGACCGACATCTAAGGCCCGCGGGGGGGGGGGGGGGCTGCGGGCGGGGGCGGGTGCAGGTGCGGCAGGGCGCGGCGGGGGCCCAGCGAGGCTGGCTTGACGCTGATCCGGGCTGCTCCCGGGCCTCCCTGAGAAACTGAGGCTACGGGGTAGGGCCCTGGAAAGGTAAAAAGTTATGGCCTCCCTCCCCGACACAGGTGCCTGGAGCTCTTCCTTTCGGAGGAAGGGGCTGTGGGTTCCGGGGGGCCTGTTGCCCCCAATCCCTGTTTGAGAAACACTGCCCCATCCATGCCTTGAACCCTGGACAGACCGCCTCAAGAGGAGGGGCAGGCCTGCCTGGCTGTCCCCAATGCCTCCCCTAGGGAAAAAGCCAGTGGGACCAGGGGGACTTCTCAATGGACACAACTTCTCCTTACTGCCGACTGGAGGAACCCAGTGGACCAGCCCAGCCACCAACAAGCTTTGGTGGCAGATTGGATGACCATCCCACAAGCCTGTTGTATTTACCCATGGACCCACTCCCCACTACAGAGGCTCCTCCATGCATACCCCACCACCTGGCCCTGCCCCTCATTATGTCCCAAGGGCCTTACTGTTTACACTCTGTACATAGTGCCTGTGCCCATCACTTCTTGCGAGGATCTGGAGCCATCAAATGGGGAGAGCTTTGTCATTTTGAGACATATTTATTGGTAAGAGTACTTCTATTTTGTCCAAACTGTGCAAACTGTCCCTCTTTAGCTTGTAACCCATAAAAAACTCCTTTTTTTTTTTTTTTTTTTTTTTCTAAACTCCTTCAAGTTCTAAAGCCCAACAAGAGGATAGTCAGGTCTGTATTCACCTTTCTAGTTTCAACCCAACTATCTGTTTAACGGATGGCTGTTCTCCTCTGGGACTTTTAGCATGACCCTTAAAGGACTTAGGGGTTTTGTTGGCTTTTAAGATTCATATGATGAGTCTTGGGAACCAAAAGGTAATCATAAGCATAAATGTTCATTTTGTCAGTCTCCCCAGATGTATCTGTGATGCTCTTGGTCTCAGTGAGGAAGATGGCCATCAGTTAAATGGATAACACATTACATGAAAAAATATAGAAGCCCAAGTAGACAAGCATACATGGTATGAGAGAACACCTACTTAGGAATAGTGCTGTTAGCTTTGAGTGAAATGTCCAGCACTTGTCACATACTCAAGAGATTGAGGTAATTCAGTCTTCAGCTGGATAATATCAACCACACACATACAGCCGGAGTGGGGGTGATAACTGTGGTCCAGTGGAAAGCTGGTTAGGCAATACCCCAGGGTGTCTGGAGTGGGAATGTTCTAAAACTAGAAGAGCCAGTTGCTGGGGCCAACATGGACCAGTAGTTTGAATCAAAAGTTTCCATCCTGTGCTGAGGAAGTAGTCTATTTGAAAGGTAACCACGATTTTAGACCTCTCCAATTTTATAAGGTAAAAAGATAGCCAGTACCAGGGCTCAGGAGCAGACATTTCATACTGTGGATCTACATCAGTTTCTAGGCCTGGCATCCCCGCAAGGCACAGGAAGGGTAGTTAAAGGCGGGTTCTGGGTACATGCTGTACACCCCAAAGAGGGCCCACTTTACAGGACATTGGCCACCTAAAGCTGGGGACACTGGAGGACAGCCCTTGCTATCTTCTCACAGAGGTGGGGGCCATCCCTCAAATCAGGAGTCAGCAAAGGGGCTGACCCCTCATCAGAGAACTGAACATTGGGCTTCTGGGCAGAGGTTCCAACAGCAGGGGAAGGTCTCTGAGCAGGCGAACATGGGCTCCCACATGCCAGGGCAGTGGAGCCCACAGGAGGTCAACAGTGGGGATAAGGGAGCAGGTTGGGGAGGGAACGTTCATAGGGGGACTTTAGGGGGCCCTCCCTGCCCTGGAAAACCCAGTAGGTGTGCAGGCAGGTGGAGCTGGCAGCTAGCCCAATACTTTCTCTAGGCCCAATGATTAATCTGCAAAACATGTCTCATGTTCAAGCCTCAGCCCTCATCTCCTGGCCACAGGGGCCCTCTGCACACAGCTGTCTCCTCCTGTACCCCCATGCCTTCAGGACATCAGGGGGAGCTACAGAGCTCCCCAAGAGGCTCTGCCACAGGGACCCCCCCCCACCACCAGGGACCCAGTTCTAATCATGGATAAAGCACTGAGTTGCTGACCTTGGGGTCAGGACATGTCCAAATGCCGCAGAGTGGCCTAGAGGAATTGAGGGAAGAACAAGAGCCACTCTGGATGAGGGAGCCTCTTACAAGTGATTTGGGGACATCTGGAAGAAGTGTATTATTCACTGTACCGTTTCCTGGGTCCTCAGGCGCCCCAGTCCACACATCTGATTAGAGATACCGACTCTGAGGTACATACAGAAAATGAGGCCGTGATCTCCAGGAAGCCTTGTGAAGTACCAAGGTGACCAGGAGAGTGGGAAGACTCTGTCAGTACTGATCAACATGGGAATAAGCGTTCCTTTACACAATCTGCTAGGAATGGGGTGAAGCCTTGAGGGGGTTTGTGAGTGGGAAAGGGATGGCCGTGTGAGATGGGACAGGGACAGAACAGGCCTCCAAGAACACTGGCATTTGCCTAAGCCCTTTGTCCCTCACCATCCTCAGAAAGCCCCATTCCTGCTTCCCACACCAGTCTGCCCACCCTCCCTCTCAAGCTGGGCTCTTGCCACCCATCTTGCCTTGCTTCCCACACTCTTTCAGGGACCTCTGCCCCAGTGTCCCCCAGAGCTGCTTTTGCAAGTCACCTGGGATGTCTCATTTCCTCAATCTCCTGCCCTCTGTCTCTGCCACAGTCTACTCTGGTGGCTGAAATGTTCTTCTCCCTGCCCGAGCCACGCCCCTGGGATCTCTTCTGGTCCCCTAACCACACACTCTCTCTCTGTCTCCTGCACAGGCGCCTCTCTCTGCCCTTATATGTCCCCCAAGGTTCTCCTCTCCCTTTTCTCAACTCTGCACACCATCTCATCCACCCCCAAATCATCTCAATGACCACTTGTACATAAATGGCTCCCAAGGGTTTGTCTGTAACTCCAGATGTGTATTCACCTCTCTTTGGGTGGTTTCCAAACACCCCAAATATGTCCACTTGCCTCCTGCAAAACCGTCTCCTTGACTCCATATAGGCATGACAAGGCCACTGGTGCTGAGGCTGGAAGCTCCTGGAAGCCCTCAGCCTGCCCACCTTCTCCACTCCATCATCTTCCCAAGATCTTCCCAGATTCCCTGCTCAAAACTGAGCCCCGAGTGTCCCTTAGCCTCATTGGTAGCTCATACCAAGGTCATCCTGGCTTAGCCCACTGATAGAATCCATACCTGTGTATAGGAAGAGGGCTCCCTGTCTCCAGAGCTGCTCAGGGCTGGGTGTGAGTGTTCATTAAATCCTGGATTGATGGAGTTGGCCCACTGACACTTCCCTGGGACACTGCCCCACTGCCCACCTAATATTCAACATCACTGTCTTTGCAAGACTCTAACCCTTACTGCAGTCCTCACAAGGCTGAAGCCTGTATCCTCCCCCAGCCAGAGAATCAGCTGTGCCAGGGACTTCTACGGGAACACCTGCTCTGTGTGCCTTCCAGCCCACCCAACCCACCACCTGGAGCCCCACCCCAAGCCCTTAGGCCCTCCTGTTCCAGGCGCTGACAAGTCCTGGCAAAAGGTTTGGGACCTTGGTCGCCCTCCCTTCAGTGACCTGTCAGAGCCCCGACTCCTCAGTGCCCTCCTGACCCTATTTCTATTTCCATCCTGTTACACCCCCAGGGAGTTACATGTTCACCGTACACTTGGAAAGAATTTCCTTTTTCTTTTTTTTTTTTTTTCTTGAGGCTCCAGTGAAGCACAAAACCAGATGCTCATAAAGGCTAAACCAGTCCCGCAGCCTCTGCTCAGAATGGCTCTCTGGGGAGCCCAGTGGGCCCAGGTGGTGCTAGAGGTGGGGTCTTTGGGCAGGGGGCCTGCACTGGCCTCTCCCCCATTTGGAGCTGGCTTTCTTCCCTTCCCCCACCCGCTCTTGGCAGGAGCAGGGAAACAAAAGGAATGCTGAACAGGACTCCAGCCTATATTCTCCAATTGCTCTAGTCTGGGGAAGAAATAAGCAGGAATTGGAGGATGCATTTAGAACCAAGAAGAAATCCCGGAACTGGGACCACAACAGCCTGAGCTCTTGGAACTGGAGCTGGAGGGAGGGATCCATTGGAGGCCGTGCCAGAAACCTCCCCTGTGACACCTGTAGACACCCCTCCAAGGCCTCACCATTCACTTGATGCCACTGCACCGTTTGTGTCTACCTCCTTCTGTCCTGCTGAAAAACCAAAGAAAGGAGTCCCCATTCCCACTCCTGAGAGTGACCCAGATTGGTCCCACTTATATCTTGAGTCAAGCCACATGGGTCTCTGGTCAGCCTGTGGACTGGCTAATTTGGGGGTCAAGCCTGATCAGCTGGGCAGGCAGATGGAAGTGGATCATATCACACAGCACAAAACACAGCTGTCCAGGTACCAGCATCCACGAGGGAAGTGATGCTCCCAGATTGGGCAGGGACAGACAGCTATGGACATCTCCAGCATGTCACAAAGATTAAGAATGCAACTGCAAGTAATAAGGAAGCTGATGGATAGCTGCTTAAACTCTGGGCATTACTCTCACGTGTCAAATTACAAGGTGGGCAGTTGCTAACATTATCAGTTGCAAGTCTGTGCTTTCTAATCTCTGGTGTGATGACTTGTATCTTCTTTGTTGCTTAATCATGATCAATGTTTCCATAATCCACATTCTTATTCAAAACAGAGGGGAAAAAAGAAAGATCTGCTTTTATCAAGATAATAAAAGCTTTCCCAGAACCCCTCCCCCAGCACACCTCCACTCTGATCTTATAGGCCAAAACTGGGTCCAATTTCCCACAAGGGTGACTGCTAACACCAAAGGCTGGGTGCTTGAGGATGGAGGTCTGCATTCAGCCCACCACCTAATTTTGCACAGCCCACAAACTAAGAATGAGTTTTACATTTTTAAATGGTTGGGGCAGGGTGGGGGGCAGGAAGTCAAAAGAATATGTCACAATAAGAAAATTATATGGAGGTTTCCTCTTGGCTCCCAAAACCAAAATCTTACTGTCTTGCCCTTTACAGGAAAAATTTGCCAACCACTGCTTTAGGGCAATGAGGATCACTGCCTGTCACTGGGCACACAGCAATCCTGAACAAAAGCAGGATTCTGGCAACAGGAAGAAGCAAAAAGGATGGACATGGAAGGGACAGCTCGCGGTGCCTACTACCTATGCCAGTCAACACATTTCAAGCCTGCATCCAGTTATCTAATCTGCAACAGCAGAACGAAGAGTCCCCATTCTAGCTAGGAACCTGACACAAAGGGGTTTTTCTGGAAGCCCTCAGCCCTGAGGACATCTTCCCAGACTGACCAAATGTATAAGATTTTGAAAGAGACCTGTGAAAAGGAAAGGGGGATACCAGGAAATATCAGCACTGGCTGTGTCTCGAGAGGCTCAAGGGGCTATTATTTGCTCAGTGAACTCACCCCCAGCCAAGGTGTTGGTCCTTGATATTATAGGTCTAGAAAATGGATCTGATCAGGATTCCAGAGTTACCAGTCACATAAAAACTGACAGTCTAAGTCACTAGGATGTGAAGTTCATAAGCCCAACACCAATGTGCTAATTTTTCATGGGAAGTACAGCCTAACTATATATATACATACCAATGTTCTCATGGTGACAAACAAACTTGATGGAAATCCAAACTGTGGTCTGAAAGTCCCTTAGTAAGTTCAGAGGCTGAGCAGGGAAGTTGATAGGAAGAGTTGTTGATTTAGTGCATCAGCCATAGGGCTCCATCCCCAGTTCACATATTCACCTCCTTGTACATCCTGCCTCTGTTTCCATGGTACATCTGCCCATACAAATGACTCATGCTTCAATCCCAGCCTTCAGTCTTTCTCTGTGCCTGTAAGTTCCCTTTACCTGTCTCCAGTCTCATCCATCATGGACCCATTTCAGACTGGAACCTTCAGAAACCATTCTTGAGAGCTTTTATGTCTCACCTCTTGGGGAACATCTTATGGTCATCCTAGGGCAAACCTACAAGCATCAAATGACTGGACCTCTTAATTAGGCAGCTGGTGTTCCCCCAACCCCAGGTGTGAACTGCACAGGTGAGGACTTCTGATGCCTTTCCACCAGCTAGCACTTACCAGCCAATAACAAATGGCCAGACAATGGTCACTGCATGTATTTGATAATAGTTACTGAGTATCTAGTTATGTACCCGGTAAATGAAAAGGCATCAGTGTACAAAAGAAAAAAATCTCTGCATCCACAGAATCCTCATTTCAGAAAGGAAGGATGGGTAACAAACAACAATAAACAAAATATACAGTAGATGGTGACAAGCAAAGAAATATAACAGGGAAAGGGAACAGAAGTGTTGGGGATGGGGCAGATTGCACTTTTAGATCAAGTACCCAGGAAGGTCCTCAGGTAGAAGGTGATGTATGAGAAAGGCCTGAGATAGTAAAGGAGTGAGCTATGCAGATCCTGGGAAAGAGCATTCCAGGCAGAGGAAGCAGCAGGTGCAAAAGTCTCAATTTAGGAGGAGACTTGGTATGTTCAAGGATTAGCAGAGGAGGGGAGTAGGCACTCAAGGTGCCAGAAGCAGTAGGTGACAAGGGCCCAAGCATACAGGGCACTGTAAATCACAGTAGGACTCTGGCTTTCCAGGTGGGTCAAGGTGAGCCGGGTTGGGTGGGGGTGGGGGGTTGCTTAGGCAGGCTTGACAAAAGTAGAGATAGGATTGGTCTTGAGGTGAACAGGGTCACTCTGGCTGTTGTGTTGGACTGATACAGAGAAAGAGGGACTAGAGCAGAAGCAGGAGGCCAGTTAGAGAGAGATAACTGCAACAGTCCTGGCAAGAGATGGTGGTATTTGGGCCACTGGCCACAGGGATGGAGATGAGTGATAAGAAGAGGTAGAGCCTAGAGATTTTGCAGATGGCATTTCCACATGCCAGCCCCACACTCAGCATTCCCAGAGTTCCAGCTAGACCTGCCTGCCTTGTTAGAAGCCCCTAACAACTCAGGAAAGGTTTTCTTTTTCCTGCTCTTCTTCTGTCTCCCCCCATATTTAAGCATTTCCTAAAGTTCTATTCTCAGGTTCTCTCTCTTTCTGTGTTGCCATCCATAGGAATGTCCACATCTCAAATCCACATTTCCAACCCCAGCACTATCTCCATACACAAAATCTGTAGTTGTCCATATACAAATTTTCTCCTAGCTTTACTACTGAAACTCATACACACCAGTGGTGGGGGAAAGATCTTTTTAATCAGGGACAGACACTCCTGACTTAAAATGACATCCTATCAAACTCTCTATAAGGCCTCTCCCCTTAAAACCAAGAAAGATCTAAAAAAAAAAAAAAAAAAAAAAAAAAAAAAAAAAAAAAAAAAAAAAAAACAAGAAAGACCTAAAAAGCGGATAGAAATTCAAAACAGGTCTGAAAAGTAAGGATATCAGCCAACCATTTGGAAACAGTGGGGACTCCAGAGCTGAGGAAGTTCAGCTCAGAAAGAGGCTCAGAGGTCCTTGCCATAGCTTTGTCCTCTGCAACTGAGGCACCACTGACCAGGAATTGGTAAGAAAAGGCTCTACCCTCTTCACTGCATACCTCCCAGCTTCCCACCTGTAACCCGAAGAAGGGTCTGCCCAACTATCTAACCTCCAGTCACTGCTCCACTGTCCAAGGACTGCTTTGGGAGCAGCTGAGGACATAGTAATGATGCCCCATCCTCCTGACTCCCTGCAGGAACTTTCTGCCTTCAGCACAGATTTCCTGCTCAATGGATTATTCAGGCTTATGGATCTGGGATCAGAAGAGACCTGAGAGCAGAATAGGACGGGATAGTTTCTCAGATGTTCCATTTGATGGAAGAAGAGTAGCCAGCAACTCTGAAATTTTTAGAACACAGTTCTTCCTCATTAGCTGAGAACTAGTTGAGGGCAGTTGGGGGTAGAAGAGCTTTCCTCAGTCTGTTAGAATAGAACTAAAAGAATGTCCACTGGCTTCTGTCTCCTCCAGCAATTTTAGCCAGAGTCAAGCCATATAATGCATCCTCCAAGGGAACTGAATCCCCTTGGTCCATTCCTACCAGGCCCCTTTGTGAGAATGAGCCACCTTGGACCCTGGGTGGCTTCCCCATCTATGGGCCTATTGCTCGTTCTAACACCAGTGCCTAGAAATATCCCTCTTGGGCTGAGCGACTTCCCCAAAGAGAGGTGTATCAGTCAGCTATTGCCATAATGTTGCAAAACCAGCCACCCCTAAATTCACAGGTTACAGGAGCAAGCATTTGTTCTCTTTGCTTATGTGCCTGTCTGTAGGTCCTAGATTTGGTTACAGGTTTGGAACTATTCCCCTTTCCTCCACATTCTCCTGAAAACATCAGCTATTGGGGGCATGTTCTTCTCATGACAAATGGCAAGTACATGAGAAGTGAAACCCAACTGTGTGAGCATATTTAAAACATCTGCTCATATCACATCATGTCTGTTCACATTCCATTGAGCAAAACAAGTCAGATGGCCAAGCCTAAAGTGACTGGGGCAAGAAAATAAACTGCTCCCAGAGGGAAAGGAAAGTGATTGAATATTTGCTGAATAATCTTCCAATGTATCACAAGTAGCTGGGTTAAGACATCAATATGTGAATCTGAGAGAAACACAATTCAATCTCTTTAGTGGGAGGAGATACAAGGTCATGTGGCAAAGCAAGGGGTCATAGGGAGAAGCGAAGAACCAAGGTCACTTTTGTCATCATTTACAAGTGGCAGCACCAATCTAGTCCTTACCCTAAGCTAGAACAAACACTGGTCCAGACTGGAACACCCACTCCTCCGGCCTTGAACAAGGACCCCATCATCCCAAGCTCTAGGTTTCCTTGTCTGTCAAGGAAAAGACAGCTCACATTTTTCTGTGAGAAGCAAATGATACCCTATTGCACATGTGCTTTGAAGAGCAGAGAGAGTTATAAAGAGAAACTGGTTTTCTAAGCTAAGTAGGGTATCATTCAGGCATCAAGGCAAGAGGCAGATATTTCCAAGCATGAACGAACTCTTCTTTTAAAACAGTACCCTTTGAAAAAAATAAAAAAATAAAACAGTATGCTTTGAAAAAGCCCAGTCACCATAAACACAATGAAAAAGAATATACCTGAAACAAAAGGAGGGTATGACTAATTTCACACAGAATACTGTGGACCATTTTGAAGCAGTAAATGTTTAAACCATCACGGAAATGCCAATTTCCTAAGAAAATATAAATTGCCAAAATTGCATCTCCCCCCCAGAAGTAGGAAATGTTAACAAAGTTAACCATAAAAGAAATTAAAACATCAAAGTTCTACTTCCAAAATAACCAAGTCCAACCAGTTTTGTAAGCAAGTTCTTTAAGTCTCCAGGAAACAGATAATTAACATTCTATACATACTTTCCCAATATACACAGTAAAAAGATGTAAATCCACCCAAATTATCTTAAAAGCCTAAGAGGGGAAGAAAAAAAGCCCTGGAAAGCCCAAGACAAAAAATCTTAGGTCACTCATGAACATAGATACAAAAGCCTAAATAAATATTTGCACATTAAATCCAGCAACATATTAAAATAATAATATGCCATGACTTGTATGATAGATTGTATTATAATTATGAAAACATTTGTTGCCCCAACTCGCTGGGTACTTTTCTGCAGGAGGATTATACATCTATTCACTGACATCAAGCTCAGCCACTGACTGGCTTTGACCAATGAAATGTGAATAGAAGTAACATATGCCACTCCTGAGTAGAAATGTTAAGATGTTCCAGTATCTCTCTTTTCCATCTACCATGAGATGCTCCATCAACGTGGGTCCTAGAATTAAGAAGACATGAAATTAATCCTTTGTGCTCATATGGCATGAGCAGTAAATAAATTTCTATTGTAATTCCCTAAAATTTAGGGATTGTTTGTTACCAGAGCAGAATTTAGCTTAAGCTGACGAATACAACAAAGACTGTCCCCAAAACACAAAGAAAATATTAGAAATATTAATGTAATTAACACATTAACAGATAAAAGGAGAAAAGCCCTATGATAATCTCAATAGATACAGAAAAGGCATTTGATAAAATTCAATATTCATTCATAATAAAACAGTTATGAACTTAATGTATAAGGGAATTTCTTTAACCTGATAAACGGTACCCACCAGAAACCAAAAGCAAACAGCATACTTATTAGGAACTTCAGAAGCATTCCCATCCATGAAAGTCAGAAACAAGGCTATGATCCTCCTATCACTCCTTTACTCAACACTGTACCAGTAGCTATACTAATGCAATAAGAAAAGAGAAAAAGACACAACAGGTACATTGTTGACAGTAAAGAAACAGGACTATCAACCTTTGCAAATAAAATGATCTTCTAGCCAGAAAACCCAAGAAAAGTAACGGATAAATAATTAAAACTAATAAAAGAGTTTATAATTTAGTCAAGGATTAACCAATATTCAAAAACAAATAGCTCTTCTATTCCCCAGCAATAATTATTTGATAACATTTCAAATGAGTGGGGAAAGGGTGGATCATACAACAGGTAATATTGGGATAACCAGCCGACAATGAGAAATAAGCATAAATCCAGATCCCTGCCGACAATGAGAAATAAGCATAAATACAGATCCCTACCTCATACCACAAGTCCACTGAAGATCTAAATATATAAAAGTTTAAGGATTATTTTAAAAAAAACATAGAATATTAGCTTTATGGGTTGGGGTAGAAATAGATATTCTTAAATAGGTTATAAAAAGCACAAAATTGATGGGGCATCTGGGTGGCTCAGTTGGTTAAGCATCTAACTCTTGGTTTCAGCTCATGGTCATGGGATCGAGCCCTGCATAAGGTTCTGTGCTGAGCATGAAGCCTGTTCCTCTGCCCTACTGCCTCCCCACTTGTACTCTGTCTCTCTAAAAACAAGACAAAACAGAGTATCAATATTTGTTCATTTTTTAACATAAAGCTTCTACATGTGAAAAGACCTCATAAACAATGCAGCTGTCTGAAGGAAATATTTGCAATTCATATCATGGACAAAAAGACTATTATCCTTAATATAATTTTTTAAACTCATACAAATCACTAAGAAAAAACAATACCACAAATGTGGGCTAAGGTTTAGGACAGACAACCCACAGGGGAAAAAAGACCTGAAATGTCTAATAATCATAGGAAAAAATATCACTAGTTGGGAAATGCAATTAAAACAAAAATGGGACACCTGGTTTTACATACCTGGTGACAAAAAATTTTTTTTCACTACACAGAACGATGGCAAAATTGCATAGATACAAGTATTCTCATATCCTATTTGTGGGAGTGTAAATTTGGTAGATCTCCTTTCAGGATAATTTGGCAGTATCTTCCAAAACTGAAAATACTATGCCCCATGATCCAGGGACCTTTACACATGTGCACACAGAGGCATTGTCTATGTTCATCATAGCATTGTTTATAATAATGAACAATTAGGGGGCAGCCCTGGTGGCACCGCGGTTTAGCGCCGCCTGCAGCCCAGGGCGTGATCCTGGAGACGCGGGATCGAGTCCCACGCCGGGCTCCCTGCATGGAGCCTGCTTCTCCCTCTGCCGGTGTCTCTGCCTCTTTCTGTGTGTGTGTCTCTATGAATAAATAAATAAAATCTTTTAAAAAAATAATGAACAATTAGAATCAACAAAATGTCCATCCTTGGCAAAGTAGATACTTAAATGAAGTGTGGTCATACAATGAACTGCTATCTATCAGTTAAAAGGAATACACGAGACATATAATTTACACAGAGAGTTCTTTTGTTGTATGAACAAAAAGCAAATTAAAAGAGAATGTGTATAGGGCAATTGCAATTCCATTTACTTAAAAATATATATACATACAAAATACTATATAATTTACATTCACATATTGTGGATATAGAAATATATTTTGTTTTTTTTTAAGATTTTTATTTATTTATTCATGATAGACATAGAGAGAGAGAGAGAGGCAGAGACACAGGCAGAGGGAGAAGCAGGCTCCATGCTGGGAGCCCGACGCGGGACCCGATCCCAGGACTCCAGGATCGCGTCCTGGGCCAAAGGCAGGCGCTAAACCACTGAGCCTCCCAGGGAGCCCCTGTAGGAATATATTTTGATAGGACAAACACCAAATTCTTCTTCTTCTTCCTTTTTTTTTTTTTTTTTTTTTACAAACACCAAATTCTTAAGGGGTGGTCAGAATTAAGAAAACAATCACAGGAAACTCTAGTTTTATCTGTAAAGTTCCTTTACTTTTAGGAGAATATTTTTAAATTAATTTTTTAAAACCTGAGGATCTTACACCAATTATATTGTTACTTTCATCCACTTAATAAACTTTTTTTGCATCCTTATTAAATACTTGGATGCTATGGGGATACAAAGATGCAATCTCTGTGAAGACACATGGTCACATTATTAGCAAACAAGACAAGTGTAATGATGGCAGTAAAGAAGCAAACCAAAGTGCTTTGGGAATTCAGAAGACAGAAATTTACTAGAAAGGGCAGGGAGTCATAGATAAGACAGTAAAATCACCAGAAAGCTTCATTAAAGGGAATTACCCAGATGCTGGGTCTGAAAGCTTTGACAACTTGAGAGACAATCTTGAGAGGAACAAGAGAGAAACACAATTCTGAAGACAGCAGATTGCACAGAGGCCAGAAGAAAAGCACAGCATTTAAATGCTGAAATAAAAGAGCTGCCAATCAGAATTCAACATCCAGGGATGCCTGAGTGGCTCCGTGGTTGAGCATCTGTCTTCGGCTCAGAGCGTGATCCCAGGTCCGGGGATCTGGTACCACATCAGGCTCCCTGCAGAGAGTCTGCTTCTCCCTCTGCCTATGTGTCTGACTCTGTGTCTCTCTCATGAATGAATAAATAAAATCTTTAAAAAAAAAAAAAAAGAATTTTACATCTAATAAAAATACCCTTCAGGAGTGAAGGGGATGAGAGGAGCCTAAAATGATCCATGTGGTGATAAAGATATCAGTAAGAATACACACTTAATATAGATACAGATAGTTACATATAAAAATATTCATAGATATTTACATACACACGATTAGTAGACACATAGCTCTGTCTGCTGAGAGAGCCTAGAAGGGACATCTCCACAGCAACACGCACACCTAATGCCCAAATCTTGGTTTCTAACACCAAAGAGCTAGGGTTCCATAAAGAAGTGGCTGTTTCTATGACTGGAGCAGGATACATATGAGATGAGCCTGCAATATCTTGTAGTGCCAGAAAGTAAAAAAGTGTTCAAAAAAGAAACACACTGGGACACCTGGGTGGCTCAGTGGTTGAGCATCTGCCTTTGGCTCAGGCTGTGATCTCAGGGTCCTGGGATCGAGACCCACATCAGGCTCCCTCCAGGGAGCCTGGTTCTCCCTGAGCCTATATCTCTGACTCTCTCTCTGTCTCTCATGAATAAATTAATTTTTTTTTTAAATCTTGAGTTAAAAAAAAAGAAACATACACATGCGCGCATGCACACGCACACACACACACACAAACATTGATGAGGGTATGTCAAAGGGACATAGGAGCCAACTAAAAGAGCCAATGGTCAAAGCTGGGACAATTTAATAACAAAATTAAGTAGTATCGGATAATCAAAAGTGTAAAATCAATACCCATGAGTCCGTTTTGATACATATAAATAATTGAATAAATTAATAAAGGGCTAAGGGAGAGAGGAAAGAATTCTCCTGTGCAGAAGAATTCCAAATAGATTAAAGATGATACTCTAAAGAAAAGGAGCACAACTCCTTACTTGTAGCTGCCCATAAGGACTTCCTTCCAAAGAGGAGAGCATGGAAGGGGGGGAAAGAATCACTTTACAGTGCAGAAACCTGACAAACACAACCTCTGTCAAGGGAGCAAGGTCAACACCAACAGTTATAAGTCATGTTGATAATGTATACCACTGATACAATGAGATGGAATGGTACATGATTCCTGTGGTTTTCCTCCCTGAAACCTATGACCTCAGTCTAGTGATGTAGAAAAACATCACACAAATTCTAGTAGAGGAGCATCCTAAAATATACCTGACTGCACTCCTCAATACTGATAAGATCGTCAAAAATGAGTCTGCGAAAATATCACAACCGAGAGGAGCCTAGGGAAATATGACAACTAAATGTAATGTCACATCCTGGGTGGAATTCTGGAACAGAAAAAGGACATTAGGTAAAAACTAAAGAAATTTGAATAAACTAAAAGAAATTTGAATAAACTAAAGACTCTTGTTAATAATAATGCACCATCATTAGTTCATTGTTGTTCATAACAAACATGATATTAATGTAAGATGCTTATAACAGGGAAAATAGTTGGAGGCAGGGGACTCTATATATTTATTTTTTCTTAAGTCTAAAACTGTTCGGGATCCCTGGGTGGCTCAGCGGTTTAGCGCCGCCTTCAACTCAGGGCATGATCCTGGAGACCCGGGATCTAGTCCCACATCGGGCTCCCGCATGGAGCCTGCTTCTCCGTCTGCCTGTGTCTCTGCCTCTCTCTCTCTCTCTCTCTTTCTCTGTGTCTATCATAAATAAATAAATAAAATCTTTTTTTAAAAAGTCTAAAACAGTCTATTGATGTCACCATAAAAACCTGATAGAACTGAAAGGATAAATAAATACATAATTATAGTTAGATACTTCAACACTATTCTCTCAACAACAGCTAGAACTAGCAAAGATAAAGAAGAAACCAACGTCTAGAACTAGCAAAGATATAGAAGAAACCAGTATCACCACCAACCAACATAATCTAATCAACATCTATAGAACACTCCACCCAACAATAGCAGAATACATATCATTTGCAAATCCCCATAGATTATGTGCCAGGATAGACCATATCCCAGACCATAAAACAAACTCAACAAATTTAAAAGAATTTAAATCCTAAATCCAACTTTTGCTTGAGAAACAAAAGAGTTCAAACTTCTTATCTATTTATTTACTTAGTGAATGTATTTATTAAAGTACAATTAAATCTTTTTTTGAGGCTGGCATACAAAAGGAAGACACTGAAAGCCTGATAGAGAAAGGGAGGGAGGAAAGAAAGAGAAAATCTTATCTTGGACCTAACAAGGTTTCTTTTTACTGTTAAGAATCAAAAATCAGTGATACTCTAGAATAAGTTACAATCTTATTTTATTCACTTATTCAAGTAAATTAAAGATACTTTCTATGATTTGTTGGGGGTGTTGTTGTTGTTGAATTCAGAAAAAACCCCGGAGAGAAACCAGTACACACACGTTCTCCCTGCAGCAAGAGGGCTGTAGTCCCATATGGCCAGCAGATGGCGCCCGAGGATTGTTTTGGACCACGAGTTGGTTGCTTCCGGACAGCCCGGAGTCCAAAGCCCATCCTCCCCACCTCCCCTAACCTTGGTGAGCGCGGAGCCTGTGTCTCTCTCTGCAACCTAAGGATCCTCAACAATAACCACTAGGGTAAGGATAGTGAGAATGCAGAGAGAGCAAGTGTAGAAAATGCCAGCGAGAAGCTTGGCTGAAAGGAAGGCAAGAGACGGTGGCAGAAAGAGGAGGGGGGTGACAGGAAAGACAAGGGCATCTTGAAATGTGGATGGGAAGGATGGAGTAGAGAGAAGAGGGAGAGGAAAGAATGAGGCAAGGCCCCTGACTTTGGGACATGGGATGCACAAGGGAGAGTCACATACTTCCTCTGTGTCAGGGGGATTGGGGGCGGTCACTATCAGGATGGGTGTGAAGACTAACTCTTTGTAGATTTGGCAAGGAAGTTGCCTCCAGTGGCTTATGTTGAGACTATGAAGCAGGAGACATTGTTGTCTGTTGACAGTGAGGACACAGGGGGTCCATAGTAGTATGAAGGGAGAGAGCTGACAGGGGAAACCTGGGCGGGGGCAGGGGGCAGTTGTCTCAAAATTGCTCAAATACCGAGCTTGCTGAAACAAAATATGCCTGACATTTTGCATCCCCTAATAGAGAGCCAGGTTTTGAAAATCAGTGCCTGCAAAATCAGTGTTCAGCAACCACTACCAGAACCATGAGAGGCGAGACCAACTTTTGTATCTACAACTCCAATTAAATAGTATGAAGCAGGGCTGTGATCAACCCTTAGCTTCTTACGTTAGATGCCCACCATGAGCTTAGATGCCCTGGATGCCACCTTATTAGGACCACAACCCCTCCCATCTGTTGAGATTTGATTACCCTACACAAATCAGGAGTAGCCTCAACAAACAGCACAGCCAGTCATTACGAGAAAACACAGCCTCTTGTAACTCTACCATTATGTTTGGCAAACCATTACTTAAGCAGGCAGTTCTCTAGACCTGAACCAGCAACCCACCTCGCTCTGCACCTTGAGGTTACTCTTGGGCTCATCTCAACAGGCCCAAGTAAATGCAGGGTGACTCAAAGCAGAAATGCTTCTCTCCTACATTTGCCTGTGGGCAGCACAGACATTCCAAGCAGCTCCCACGAAATAGGAGCTAACTGTTAACCTGTCCCATAGCAGCAAAGGTGGGAAGACATAGTACCTGCCAAGTACCCCAGGCCCTTTGAAGAACATTTCTGAGGCTTCCACAAGACCACAACTGAATTCCTTCCTCATGGATTCACTGATGCCCATAGCACAAGACATCACGCAACCATCCTACTAGAATCTTGTGCCAGAAAAGATATTTCCTTTCAAGTGACTTTTTCTTTCTTTCTTTCTTTCTTTCTTTTTTTTTTTTTCAAGTGACTTTCTATAGGTGACTTTTTCTATAGGCTCAGTGGTTGAGCATCTGCCTTTGCTCAGATCGTGATCCTGGAGTCCTGGGATGGAGTCCCTGCACTGGGCTCCCTGCAGGGAATTGTATAACAGGTGTTGATGTGGGTGTTGGCCTGTGCATGCCACATTTGCCATCCATGATAGAGTCCTATGAGTGTCCACCAATGCCAAGGCTGCTTCAGAGACTTAGTCACAGCAAGGAACTCATCCTATGTTCCCAGTACATCTAGTCTGTCTCGCTTCAGAATGGCCCTTGCTTTTATCTGCTTCAAATCTGGTTTCAGAGGTGCAAACATAAATGCTCCCCACATTATGTGATTGTTGTGGAGGCAGCAACTGGAAGGCTGTGGCAAACTCCATGGCCATGTTTCCCGCACCTGTCCCCACCTTCCTCCCAGGGTAGCTCCCTCCCCCGCGGATGGCATCCTCTCCAAGCTGCGTAGCTTTTTTTTTTTTTTTTAATCTTTTTTTTTTAATTTTTATTTATTTATGATAGTCACACACACACAGAGAGAGAGAGAGAAAGAGAGAGAGAGAGAGAGGCAGACACAGGCAGAGGGAGAAGCAGGCTCCATGCACCGGGAGCCCGACGTGGGACTCGATCCCGGGTCTCCAGGATTGCGCCCTGGGCCAAAGGCAGGAGCTAAACCGCTGCGCCACCCAGGGATCCCAGCTGCGTAGCTTTAAACAGTCCCACACAGTTCTAGGAACCTCCATCTCCTCTGCAGTGAAATAATCCCCACCTCCCTCACATGGCTGCAGATGCCCAGATGAGGGGACGCAGGCAAGGGGTCTGATAAATGGTGACATGCTAGTAAACAGTAAATGTAAGGCCAGTGCTTATCACCAGGCAGCCAGAGGGACAGAAGTAGGTCCTTCCTCCCTTTATCTGTCTCAGGATGTGTCATCTCTGCTGCAAGGAGGAAATTCACTGGGTCAACACAACTGTGTATTTTGGGATGGGAGGGTGGGGGGAAGGGTGTCTTCAGACTCTTTAAACTTCTTAAATTGAGTTATAACATACACACAGAAAAGTGCATAAATCTTCAGTATATAACCCAACGCATTTTTAAGAATGTATATACCCAGGACACCTGGGTGGCTCAGTGGTTGAGCATCTGCCTTTGCTCAGATCGTGATCCTGGGGTCCTGGGATGGAGTCCCTGCACTGCGCTCCCTGCAGGGAGCCTGCTTCTCCTTCCGCCTGTCTCTGCTTCTCTGTGTGTGTCTCTCATGAATAAAAAAATACAATTTTTTTTTAAAAAAAGAATGTATATACCCATTCAACCACCATCCAGGTCAAGATACAGAACATTTCTGTAACCCAGGAAGCACCCCCATACTTCCTCCCAGGCACTACCCATCCCCCCATATCTAATACTATGCTTGGGTTTGTAGGTTCTTGAATCTCATATTAAGAAATCATACTGTATGTAGCCTTGGTCTGGCTTCTTTCATGCAACCTAATGCTTTTGAGATTAATTGACATTGCAAATACCAACTTGTTCTTTTCTATTGGTACAGAGTATTCCATTGTATGGATGTACTACACTTTGCTCTACTATTGATGGACATCTGAGCTGTTTCCAGTTTTTGGCTATTATGGACTATGTTGCTATGAACATTCTGGTACATATGTTTGGTGGGCATATGCATTCGTTTCCCTTGGGTGTATAGCCAGGAGTGGAAATGAAATGCTGGCGGATGCATGCCAGCTATATAGTAGAATCTGCCACACGGTTCCCCAGTGTGGCATATGCATTTCCACTCTCTCCAGCAATGGCCTCTAATTATTTTTTTCGGCACCAGCCTCTTGTTTTCAGTGCAATAAATAGAAAGAGCCTGCAACGTGGACTCAGATCTCAGTGACCTTAGGTGCCATTACTTGACTCTTACAGGATTTGTCTCCCGGTGGGAATAAATTGCCTTCCCCAGCCTGAGTTGGCATCCATATCAAATTAAGAGACCCATGCACCCTGTATTAATGACTGACACCCTGCCTGGTAGGTGGCTGGCTCTAAGTGAATATTCCCTCCCTCCCTTTTTCCCCACACCTGAAGCTCCTTCAACATGCAATCACAGAATAGACATTTATAGCCCTTTCACCCTCATGAACTTCTTTAGAATTCCTCTGCCAGTGATCCTGAGAATCTACTTACTATTTTCTTCCCCCATACTTATGTGACAGGCCACTTCTACCCACCCCTACCCCTTTAGTGGGGAAAACCCAGGACAGAGAGCTTCCTTTGCAAAGTAACTGTGGGCCAGGAAGGAGACACACCCCTTGGCCAAAGAAAGTCCAAACTTACAGTGTCTCTTTAAGCACCATTATGAAAGACCTACAAGATTCATTATGTTAGGGCACCTGGGTGGCTCAGTGGCTGAGTGTCTGCCTTTGGCTTGGGTCATGATCCCAGGGTCCTGGGATCGAATCCCACATCAGGATCCCTGGAGGGAACCTGCTTCTCCTTCTGCCTGCATCTCTGCCTCTCACTCTGTGTCTCTCATGAATGAATAAATACAATCTTTAATTAAAAAATTCGTTAAGTAAAACAAGCAAAATGCAGAACGAGATGAATACTCTGTCACCTTTGCATAAAAAGGAGAAGGCCCCACATTTATCTTGACATACTAGAAATAGATACACAAGGCATTAATCGCATGAGTTGTGGGGAGCAGCACAGCTACTGGGGACAGCTGGGGGAGGAGAGGTTCCCACAACCCCTTTCATGACTTTTGAGCTTGCACCACATCCATAGAACCTCTTCTCAAAAAATGTTTATATACTTACAATTTTTTGTTATGTGTCAGGTGATTATGAATCCCTGACAGAAAGTCCAGGTGGATTGACCTTGGCAAAGCAAGGATGCCTATGAGCTATGTGCACGTAGTAGTTGTGCGAGCAGGGGTGTGTGTGGAAGTGGATGCAGGTAGGCCTGTGTGTAGGCGTGTCTACGTGTTGGACAGCTCCAGCATGACCAGAGGTAACACGGAAGAGGATGTAACGTCCTATCAGGAGCAGTGTCCCACACGTCTGAGAAGGGAACCCCACCTAAGTTCACACAGTTAGACTGGGGGCAGGGAGGCACCTGGATTTTCATGACTTCCTCCACCACCAAATCCCTTAATTTTATATAATTCAAATTCTATCATTAGCAACCTGGAGCCAGGAAATGGCTAAATGTTCTTTAAGGTTCTACGCCTGTGTACAAGATGTAGCTGTGTGTAGGTATAAGGGTGCGGGGTGGTGTATCATGTAAGAGTGAGTGTATGGAGGGGTGTGTGTCTGTGGGTGCATGCAAGTATGTGTGTGTGCATATGCAGGTGAGTGTATGTATGTGTGCACATGGAAGTGAGTGTGTGGGAGGTGAGTGTGTGTATGTGTGCTTTCACGCAGCAAAAAAAAGCAGAGAAGAGTATCTTCCCCCCAGTAAGTGATAGGCCCTTGGAATACAGCAGGTGGGTAACACTTAAGGACATCCTCCCAAATGGCCAGACTATCCACCTTCCCAGAAGTCAACAGTAGCCACCCCGAAGGCCAGACCTAGGGCCCCATGGCCAGGTGATACTCACTATTAATACATCTGAATTTAGCATAGAGCCACAACAGATGCCCCCTCCCCTAGAACTCACCTTCACTCCATGTGGCCATGCCACCCAGTAGGGCTCTGAGAAGTCCAGCAAAGTTGGCCAGTGGGCAAACAACAGGCCCATCCTGAAGGAGCTGAGCTGAGCAGTGAGGCGCCCTGATCCCTGAGGGGTTTCGCCAGCAGGAAGGCAAACAACCACAAGCAGATTGAGGTGAGGAGGTACTCCTTCCAGTAAAGGCAGATACCTTACCTTCTGGGGGCACAGCCAGGTCACAGCCCTCCCATCATCCCCTCATTCAAAAAGGATGTGCTAAAAAATACTAGAGACACACATACACACAAAGAGGCTGAGGTAAATGGAAGAGAGAAGCTGAGGAGCAGGAGAAGGGCAAGCCTCTTTTATTATCCCAAAATGCAAAGTATTGAAGGCACTTACAATAACAAGGCAGGAGGGGGGTGGGGGTCAGAGCACAGAGGTAAATCATCGGGTCCCCTCCCTGGTCACCACCCGGCATGGAGAAGAGGAAAAGCTACAGGACCAGATCTGAAGCCAGTCGGGGTGTCTACCTCTACAAAAGGTACAAATCCATTCTACAGAAGATTAGAAAATGAGGAGCACACAGCAGCAAGGGGCAGGGCTGGCAGTCACAAGTTAGTGGCTCTGTAAGGAACACACTCGGCAGTGAAGAGGGCCCTCAGGTCCCCTGCTGGAAGAGGTCCCGGTACATCTCGATGAGACGGGCAGCCTCGCGCTGGCCAGAGAGCAGAGCACCATGGGTGGTGGAGTAGTACTTGCGGTGAGTGGCCTCACCCGAGAACAGCACCTGCATGGGCTGGGCCAGGGGACGGGGAAGTGAGGGTCGAGGAGCAAGAAAGGCTAGGAGGCTACCTGTCTGCCCCCAGGAACCACCCCCCCCCCCATCCATACTACAAGTCAGAGAGCAAGCATCTGAGATGCAGGTATTGCTGCTTCCACAGGATGAGGACTTGCCCATCCCACCTGGCCACCTTCCCCTGTTTCTTCCCCAGACATCCAGGCCTCAGTTCTTTCTGCTCCGAGGCTGTCAGGAGTCCTGGTTCTGCAGTCCTGGAGGCTCACTGTGCCTCTTACTAGTGAACTCAGGGCAAGTGGCTTAACCTCCCTAGACCTTGATTTTGTCATCTGCAAAACAGGTTTACACCACCTACTTCTGAGGGTGGTTGAGAGGGTTAATTGAAATAATGTATCTAAAGTACTTAGAACCTGGAAGAACATAAGCACTCAATAAAGTTAGGCGGTAATTTAACAAACCTTTATGGAGCCCCTATTAGAGTCCAGGGACTGTTCTGGGCACTTGGAAGATAAAAGGTGACCGGGCTGCTGCTTTGAGGAGTTTCCTTGCTGGTGGGGAAGCCAGACACGAAACCCAATTACTAAAAGGTGCCACGTGTGACATGACGGGTGTTTGGGCAAGGTGCTGAGAGCCCAGAAAAGAGGCCCACAGTAAGGGGGACTGCACAAAGTTTCCCAGAGGACAAGACCATCAGGCTGCTTCTCAGAAGATGCTCGGTAAACAAACAAGCAAATGACATTTCAGGAAGAAGGAAAAACGGGGGCAAAAATGCACCAGAGCAAGGGACTGTGAGAATTTTGGTATAGCCAGGGCTCAACCTTAAGAAAGCAAGCTCTCTAGGTGGGATCCAGGTGAAGTACGAGTGCCTGCATCCCAAGCTTGAGTTCAGGCTTTTATCTCACTGTATCTCAAACTGAATGTGCAAAGGCACCAACCGAGGACCCTGGGAGAATGTAGTTTTTAATTCAGCAGGTCTAGGGAGTGCTGTGAGTCTGCATTTTGAAAGCACTCTCACTTGATGCTGGTACTGCTGGTCCACAGACCACTTACTTTGAGTAGGGAAGCTTTAACCCACCAACAAGGAGGCGGCAGAGGCAGTTAAGCTGTAGGAGGGCGGGGTGGGTGGGGTGCATATTGTGGCAGAAGGCAAGCTGCCTACTCCCACATCCATTCTCCTCTTTCTCCTAGTAACAAAGCCCTGATTTTTAACTGGGTCCATTGTCATCCAGAATAAAAATGATGCTTCCCAAACCCTTTAGCAGCTGCTATAGGCAGGTGACTAAGTTCTGGCCAATCAGCTTCAAGTGCACTGTTGTTTAGAGGCACTGACTCAGCCCCGAGGGGTTCCCCTCTTCTGTCCCTCTACCTGTCACAGACTTGAGAGTGGCAACCTTACAGCCCTCTAGAACCACAGAGTGGCCCTGAAGATGGAGCTGGGTGCCCATGATACAGGGTCCTGACATCTACCTCTGGATTTCCCTTTGTATGAAAGAAGGAAACTGTCTGGTTTAAGCCCCAGTTACTTTCCTGTTGTGTTGCTTTGTGCTGTAGGCACCAGTCCTAACTGATGCAGGTGACAAGTGAAGGTTTGGTTTTCAGGAAGGTGGCTGTAGCAGCAGGAAGGGCCTCTTCCTCTCTCCTGCTGAGCACAACCAGGGCATGCACAACACATGCTGGAAATCTTCTTCACCAATTACACCAAAGAATCGTCTTAAATATAATTCTGTTGGGGTTCTAACATTGATTGTATGTGTAGGCTTGGTGGGGGAAACTCAAAATCCACTTTATAAGAACAGAAATATATACAACGTTTCTCTCAGATTTATTATTTTTCTCTATTATTTATTATAGAGTTGATATAATTTGGGGGAGGGTATTTTTTATTTTATTTTCTGAAACATATTAGGGGGAAAAAGTAAATAAAACATATTGGGGAAACTTACTTCTTATTGAATCACTGCTGTCCAACAGAACTTTCCATGATGATAGAAATGTTCTCACACCGCAGCCACTAGGCACATGTGACTATCAAATTTGAAATGTGGCCAGTGCAACCAAGGAACTAAATATTTAATATATTAATTTCAATTTTAATTAGTTAATTTCAATTAAATGTGGTTAATGGCTACCATATAGGACAGCAGAGCATGAAATGGCTCGGCTCTTACAACCTCAATAAAGCGTTTAACATCTCAATTTGATCCCATCTTTTCTTCCAGATGTTAAGTGCACTTCTTTCTTTTCTCTTTCAACACAGAAGTTACTCCATCCATCTCAGCTTGGCACCCCTCAGTGAGCACCGCCCGCCCTCTCCCCGGCCAACCAAACCCACATACAAAACCCCTGCCCCAGCCCCACAGGCCCTCCTCACCCTGCACCCATGCTCACCGCCATCTTGGAGCTCTCAGTGTATGGCAGAGGCTTGGCCAGCTTCTCTACGTCTGCCCCACTGGAGCCCACCTGCGTGTACGAATAGGAGCCTCGGAAGTATGGGTTGCTGCCCCAGGCTGAGCGCAGGATTCGCCGCGGTTTGGGAATGTTGGGGTTCCCTGTTGGGGAAGAGCCAAGAGGAAGGAGGATAAGAAATGGCTGCACACCGAAGACACCACTGAGCAGGCAACCACCAGTCCACCACCAAGGCCAGGCCCCTGCGGGGAGGCAGGGGAGACGCAGGAGGAGGGAGCAAGGCTGGGGCTCCAGCTGTTTAGCTCAAAGTGCCTCCTTGTGGAACCAACAGATACCCTGCTATCCCGGCAAAACAGCTCATCACTTAGGGGCCCTAATTTTCCTATAGGAAAAAATATTCCAGCTCATCATGTTTCCTCTTCCCATTTCAGGGGCTCTCATCAAGCTTTTCTGGGACAATGGATGAAAAGTGTTCAACTAAAAGAATCAGACAGTGAAATGCAAATCCATCTCAGAGCAGGACAGTATGAGTAGGAAATGGGCAATCTGAGGTTTGGGGGTGATACCTGAGTTTTTTTTTTTACCATCACCCCTTAGAAGAACAGTGCCCATGGTTCTGCATGTTTCTTTTTTTTTTTTTTTTTTTTTTTTTGGTTCTGCATGTTTCAAGTTCCAAGGCGGATAGTGGGGAGGAGCCTGCCATCTGTGAGCCCAGCCCTGCACCCCCTTTGGCAGCTCTCCCAGTAGGCATGCCCCTCAGCTCAGTGGCACAGTCTGGGGCTGCGGAGAGATCCAGCAGGTGCAGGAGATGCAGAGGAACGGAGCAGAGGATGGGACAGGACCAGGGGCTGGGGGTGGACCAGGGCTGGGAGGCCAGTGCAGGCCCAAGGCACGGGGAACACACCTGTAAACTGCCGCAGCATCTCTGTGCAGATCTCAGCCACCGCCTCATCATCGCACTTCTCCATGACAAGGGCCTCCTCCCCGCAGATCCAGCCGCTCAGCACGTGGCCATAGCGCTCAGGTGGGTAGAGCACGTCAAAGCCACAGATCTTGCGGTACCAGAGCTCAGGTGGGTAGGTGAGGGTGCGGCTCTCCGCCTCGTCCTCCCACACAAACTGTAGGCTGTTGCACTCGGGGCCCCAGAAGGGCTCCTCAAATTCCAGAAAGATCTTGTCAGTGGTGCCGATGCCCAGGCGGTGGATGGCAGCCACCTTCTCAGCAGGCAGGCCTGGCCGGAAGAAGCTGGTGTACTGCCTCTTGAGCACACCCAGCGACACGGTCACGATCACATGGTCCGCCGGGATCACCTCACAGTCCTCACACTCCACCAGCACTGGCCACTGCTTGTCCTCATCCCGCCCATCCCCCCGGGGCTCCTCTCCCCCCTGGTCGCCCTCCCCGGCGTCATGATTGTGGTCACCTTCGCCTCGGGGCTCAATCTCAGGGCCCCGGGGGCGGGCCGAGGCCTGGTCCCAGTGCACACAGCGGACAGGTTTCCCCAGCTGGATGACGTGGGTGGGGATGCCCTCAGCCAGCAGCTCCACAACCCGCATGAAGCCGGAGGGGATGATATGGTGGGCCCCGGGGATCTCGGTCCACTCCCCAAAGGCGCTCAGGGACACCTCGTCCATGCTGTGTGAGCTACTCTCACAGCTCTCCACCTGTGGGAAGAGCCAGAGAGGAGCTGGGTGACCACCAGGGCCTGGCCGGGGTCAAACAGGGCCTCAAAGCAGCACCACCCCCCTTGGACCCAGACTCCCCAGAATCCGTCTTCCTCCCACTGGCACCCGTATTCAACAAAGCTCTGGGCAGACAAGGATACCTTGAGGTACTGCTGGATCATGGCGAGCTTCAAGCACTTGGTGGCCTCCGGGTCCTCAGGGTCATCCCTGATGCGGTTGCGCACCTCCTCCCGGGTGAACACCCCCACGCTGTTCTGACTCTCAGCATTGACAGGTTTACCATGCCGGAAGAACTCCTGGGTCAAGTTATAGACCTGCCAGAGAGACCCCAGGAGACTGGAAACACACTCCCTCGCCCCACCTCCATCTCAGGCCAAAGAACCCCAACTCAAAAGTCCCCACCTTCCAGGTGTCCCCAGATAGGCTGAGCCCACAGCTCCTCTTCCTTGGTGAGTCAGTGTGGCACTTAGTGCTGCACTCTGGCTGTACCAACAGGGCCAACGTTCAGGCTGGCAAGCTGCCCTGGGTAGCCAGCCTCCTTGCTTCCAGGACTGCCCTCTAGGACCCTCCTGGGTCTGTGAGGGAGGGAGGGAGCCCTGGAGGCTCACTTGCTGGGCCCTTGCTGAAAATAAAGTGGAATATTTGGTACCTGGTGGGAGAGGAACCGTGTGGCCACGCAGACCAACCACTAGAGAACCCAGGTCTGCATGCATTTCCTTTTTCTCAGAACCACATACCCAAATCCTTTTTCCCTGCCACTCCTGCCCGAGCCTTTCTGCTTCACCCTCTCCCAGGGGGCCAATGTTTGGGGGGGAAAGGGAGCAGAAGGAGCCCTGAAATCTGAGCTCCCAGGAGATCCTCCCAGGCTCTGCTTGGGTGCACACAAAGTGCCCCTTTTACTTCAGAACCCAGACTTATGTAAGCAAGATGGCCATGTTGGGGCAAGATGTGTGGCAGGAGGGAGGCCCCAGTGTGCCGAGGAATGAAAATACATTTCACAGGCATATTCTGGCAAGAACTTCAACCCACACCTTATCAACAGAGCAACAAACAGGCCCTTGGAGCACAGTCCTGCTGCCTCTCCTGCCTGCGGGGCGCATAACTCCCACCAAACATTGGGCTGGTCTGCCTGAGGAAAGTGTAAGTGAGTCTCGGGTCAGGCATGGCATCCCTAAAGGGCAAGGTCTGAGCCCCAACATTCACTCAACAAACATGTACTAGCTGTGCCAAACACAGATTATAATGGTGAACAAGACGGACATTCCCCTGCCCTCACTCAAATGGCAGTGAGAGAGAGGAAAAGATGAGGGAGAGGAGAGAGAATGCAAGTGGCTCAGTTTTGCAGAAGTGGACAGCGAGGAGAAAGTTACAAGAGATAACTTTGAAAAGACAGGCAGGGGGTGGAGTAGGAGAGATTAAGAGTCATGTCAAGAACTCTGCACCCTGGTATCACTGAAGGGTTGTGAGCATGAGCGCACACCCACTCTCCCTCCCAGTACACTGACAGATGTGGGCTCCTTGGCCAAACTCTGTGACTGGTGCCAATTTGTGGGACTCCTCCTCCTAAAGTGAGTTTGAACTTGGTCAGCCCACGTTCATGGCAATGATGTCTGCCCTGTACCCCAGCCCTGGTATAGGCCCTGGGGCTGCACAGTAGAGGAAGGAAGGTGACATTGCCCATCCCCCACCATTCCACTCAAGGGAAAAGCCTCTACATGAGATAGAAATATGAATTAAACATGTCTCTGAGTATACAATATAAAGAAGAAAAGGAGTTAAATTGTTTGCTTTTCCTCCCTACAGTCACAAGATGCTGGGCATTTGGCCTTAACTGGAGTCCTCAGCAAATTCCTCATCCGGCTACTAACTGCCAAGGAGTCAGGCTTTCAGCTTGCCTCCTCCTCCCTGGGTTTTTTCCTTTGGTGATAAGCAACATGGTAGCCAGTCTTCAGCTCATGTTGACTAAAGGCTGGAATGTACAGCTGGGAGTGATAAATTTAGTCTATCTACATGATTCTTTGTGTCAAAAACCAACCGGGTCAGCCTTAACTGAACATGGCTTTGTCATATAACTAGTCTCCTGTCCTGGATTAAATTACATCTTCCCAATGTGACCAAAGGAAATGGTACAAGCCTGTGACAACTAATACTTACCCCAATTTTCATTAAGCGCTTTTCATCAGGATCTCATTTAATCCTCACAACACTCTGAAGTAGATTTAACTATGTCCATTTTACAGGTGAGGAAAGTAAGAGTCAGAGAGCCTCAACAACTTGCTCAAAATCATACAACTAATAAATGATAGAACTAGCATTTGAATCAAAGTAGTCTTGCTTCAAGGGACCAAGTTCTATATGATACTAGTGCACAAACTCATTTATTTGTTAACCAATATAATACTTTCAAATGAGCAGCCCTTCAAAATCATCACCTTCAAAGGAAGGCTGTATATTTATTATGAAGCCACCCTCAGGCAGGACTTCACATGTTTAGAGCATGCCTCTTCAGAATGGCCTCCAGCATTGGTTAAGGGCCACACAAGGAAATCTCTCTTTCCTCATGGCTAACACGTCCTCCTTCTGAACCAAAGTATCACGGCTCCAACTGATAACCCACCTTAACCATCCTACTCTCCACAGCTCACACTCTTAGCTTTCAAAAATCAAACCCACAAACGGAAGCTGATGATGATCTACTTTTAAGCACATTTAAGAGAATGAGCAAGTCATAGACCCTGAAAGTCATTCTCAAGAGGCATCCATGCTTAAAGCACTCACAATGACCTGGAAATCAGGATGTGACTAATTCTCAGTAAGCCAGAAAGGTCTACTTTGAAGAATACTAGTCCTTATCTGCTCATTAACAATTTGGTCTCTTTGTCCATGAGCGAGAACAAAAAATACCATGGGACTGCATGCAACATATCTTGTGGGTGCACATACAGAAGTCACTGTGTGCCTGCCCTCCACTGAGCAAGGACTATCCCCAAAGCAAGAATCATTTCTCCTTTCCCATGCCGGAGAGACAGAAAACGCACAATAGGTGCTTGTTGGCCAATTTACTGACCTGGAGTGAAGGATCATTACACTACAAATGACAAGCTATCAGAAGGCAGGACCTACATGCTACCTTGCTCTTTAAGTGCAGTTCACAGCACCACTGAAAGATACTAAAAGCGTGAACATTTTTTTAAAAATCTGAATTAGGGGCTCCTGGGTAGCTCAGTGGTTGACATCTGCCTTCAGCTCAGGTCATGATCCCAGGGTCCTGGGATCAAGTCCCACATCAGGATCCTTGCAAGGAGTCTGCTTCTCCCTTTGCCTATGTCTCTGCCTCTCTCTGTGTGTCTGTCATGAATAAACAAATAAAATCTTTAAAAAAAAATTTTTAAACCTGAATTAGACAAAGATGTGTGCCATTGCCACTTCTATCCAACACTGTACTGGAGACACTAGCCAGTGCAATATGGCAAGAAAAGAAATAGGTTGTCTCAGGCTGTGCTGTCCAATAGAGTAGATACTAAACACTGGTAGCAATTTAAAATTAAATACTTAGTTCCTCAGTATTAGTAGCTACATTTCAAGAGCTCAAGACTCACATGTAGCTAATGATTACCCTACTGGATAATATGGGTCTAAAGCATCTCCATTATTATAGAAAGTTCTACTGCACAATGCAGGTCTGAGGATTAGAAAGAAACAAACAAAATTATCATTTTTTGTATAGTATTATATACACAAAATTCTAAAATATTATTAGAATATAAACTAATATGTTGATATAATATTAGCATTAAAATATTGCTAAATATTTATCAGGGTAGCTAAAATTAATATATAATAATCAGTTATAGTTCTATATGCTGGAAAAATTAGAAAATAAAATTTTTAAAAAATCACCACTTACAAGAGTATCCAAAAGCAATAACAATAATCACCACTGAAGCACCTAGTAATAAATCTAACAAAATATTTTTTTAAGATTTATTTATTTATTTGAGAGAGCAAGGGGAGGGGCAGAGGGAAAAGGAGAGAAATCTTTAAGCAGTCTCCCCACTGAATGCAGAGCCCAATGCAGCCGATCCCAGGATCTCAAGATCATGATCTAAGCTGAAATCAAGAGTCAGATGCTCAACCAACTGAACCACCCAGGCCCCCTCTAATAAATGATGTTTAAGGCCTTTCTAAAGAAATATTTAATCATCTATATCAATGGTCTCTTATCTACTACTTCTCCACTCATAATCTCCATTCTGTCCTCAAATTGTCCTGATTTTCCAAATACAGGACCCACAGAGTGTGCAAAAACATGACCAGAATCACAGACCGCCACAGGTCACACAACTCCCCCCATTCTGCCAATGTGCTCCCTGCCTCACACAACTCATGTGCCCAGCTGCCTTGCTAACACCTCACCTCGTTGTATAAATCGCTGAATTCCTCAACCACGTCCTTGGGGATCCTGCGGCCACGGTTGGTGAGGTAGCAGGCCACGCCATTCTTGGAGTAGAGGCTGATGCGGCCCACGCTGCGCTCCCCATCAGTTGTCTCTTCCAGGAGGCCATTGGCTTCTGCTAGATGATAGATGGGATTCCCATGGGAGCCATGGATCCAGGTGGCTCCCAACTCAAAGGTGGCGTGTCCTGATGGTGACAACAATAGGCCCTTAGAGGGGCAGGGACTCCTTCAGAGAGGGCCAGAACACTACCTCACCCTTCTTCCTCCAAGAGGATCCTTTCACCCCCACAATAGGGCAGGAAGGGAGTCAGGTCCTTGTCTGGCAACCAATCAAAGTCTTCAGTGAAACGTTCCCAGTGGAAACTACATGTAGCACAATATGGGTTCTGCTTCACAGCTGAGATAACTGCCACCCTGAATAACTTTGTGATTGCCCCAGTTACTTCACTGGACTAGTTAGAAGGCTCTCTTTGTCCATCCTGTCTTTGTCTAACACAGCACCAGACACTGGACCCTCCTTCCTCATTGGTGACTCAGGAGATATTCTGTGGGCACCTGAGGATACAGTGGTCCCAGTAAGGGGAGTGAAGTTACCTGAAATACCCAGTAAGGAGACCCAGGAGGAGGGCCTCTGGCCCAAGGTCCTCATCTGACCTTACTCCAATTCCTCAACATCTCCAAGGGCCCCAGACTCTAAGCCCCGTCACAGACAGAAAGTGGCCCCCCTCCCAACTCAGTCTGGGGCAGAGAAGAGACAGTTAACATTCTAGTCTGGAATACTTCTCCCCAAGAATTCCCCAGGCAGTCTAAAATAGACTTCCAGAGAAGATTAATCTCTGTCATCCTAAGGCAGAAGAACATGACAGAACCCTGGAAGTCTGACTAGGGTAGGGGGCAACTCCTGGACCCAAGCTGAGACTGGACTAGGGCTGGGGCTGGTTCTACCACCCCATCCACAGCCAAAGTAGCAGATGCTTTGAGGCAAGCTAACTCTGTGCCTGGACCTCAGTTTCCCCTTCTGATGCTACAGGGACTGTGGCACACTGTCTCCTTCCTTGCCTAGCTCTCAAGGAAGTTGAAACAATGAAAGGAGAAGAGAGGAACATTTTTTTTGCATTTTGTTTTGTTTTGGAGGACTGATTCAAGATATCATGTGCAGTTAACTATTTGCCAAGATGATCACAATAATTCCTCCTATCCATGTACACATGGCCCTTTGCAACGTGACCTTGCTAGTCCTCCCATCAAGAGGTGGGGTCTATTTCCCCATCCCCTTGAATCTGAGCTGGACTTGTGACTTGCTTTGATTAATAGAATGCAGTGATGTCTGTGACTTCAGAGCCAAGGACTCAAGAGATATCATGGCTTCCACATTCCCTGTCTTAGAATGTGACCATGCTGGAGAGGCTTATCCTGCTGGAGATGTGTGGCTCAGCCAAATGCCAGTGCCAACCAGCAGATAAATGGGTAAGGCTGTCTTAGACAAACCAATTCCAATCAAGCCACCAGATGACTGCAGCTGAATGGGAGATCCCAGGCAAGAAGAACAAAAGAACCACCTAGATGAGTCCAGCCCAAATTCTTGACCCACAGAATTTAAGCAAATAACATGATGCTGTTTTAAGTTGCTACAATTGGGGGTGATTTGTTATGCAGCAATAGCTATCTGATACACCATAACAGACAACAGTATCACCCCTCACCACAGGAACTGGACATTCCTTTTTGTGTGTACCTTCCCTCTCCTGGGTTGTGTCTAATTAAACTACCAGTTACTAAAAATAGCCCTGTATATGCTATGTGCCAAACACACACAAGAGAAAAGGCAATCAACCTCATGCCATAGCCAGTGAGACAGAATTTCCCGGTGTCTATGGAGGAAGAGGCAGGAATGTGTATGTCTCTTTGTCCAGGAAAAGCGGGCAGACTGAAGGCACAAGAAAACTAAAAATCCAGTGCCCTATCTCCAGGCTTGGGGTTCCCCAAGGTATCTTGCCTGATTTGAGCTCCCAAGAGAAGAAGGGGACCAGCACTTGGTGAGGAGCATGGGTCCTCCCCAGGGCATGCCAGGGAGCTCCAAATTACACAGTCACTGGGTAGGAACATCCAAGCCTGGGGCACCCTTCCTGGCTCCACACGTGGCACAAGCAGGAATGAGGTGAGCAGCTTGAGGTCAGCAGCAAGGTCAGCATCCCACCGCCATTTGTGAGGCTCTTTGAGGACGCAGGGTGAGCAGGCCCCAATCTAAAGATATTTCCTGCCCTCTTCTATCTGCCCCTCTGTGCTGTGATCCTTGATACCCCTGAATTGAAGGGCACCAGCGCCATCTCTTCATCTACCCCACAGCATTCCCGGAGCCTCTGGCCCTCGACACCTGCTCAACACCCCTGAGATTGACAGCTACCATCTTACACCGCAGCAGGTCCAGCTGCAGCCTGGGCTTTCAGCCCTGCATGACTACACACAACACATGCAAATTCGTCCTTCTATGCTCTCCCCAATCCTGGCAGGGTCTGCCTCGATCTTCTTCACATATATCACTCTACACATACTGCCCCTTCCTTCTTCTGCTCACCCAACTCCCCCGATCACCAAGCTCCCCCAACTCAGGAAGGCTTCTGCCACCAATACATGGTGCATCCCCCTCAGTGTCCTGTAGCCCTGCACTTCCACACCACTGCCTGTACCATGCACGGTATGTCTCAGCTATCAGTGACCACCAAGACTGGGCCATGCGTCCTCTTATCTTCTGCTTCTATGTCACACACTGAATGTCTTATCAAGACTCAAGAACCACAACTGGAGCTGCCCCTTCTCTAAGGCTCCCAGCCAGCCAATCAGATGTCGAGCAAAGAATCCCAGGGCTTCCCTCCTGGCTGTCCCCAGGTTTATGAGTGCCTTGGACGGCACTTTCATCCTCACTGCCAACACACACTCCTGTGTGTGCCAGCAGAAGACAGACGCAACCTCATATACGCCTTCCAGGAAATGCTCTAGAAGACTCGCAATGTATCAAAGTTTCTGAAAGAGAAAAGGGCCCCATATGTGTCCTCAGCGTCTGCTCATTCTAAGCCTGACCACCTATGTCCCAAAGTCAGTTTCCACATCCATCAAATGTGGGCACATAATGTCTGCGTGGCCTTGCTGCCCCATGTGGGAACAGACACTGATACAAAATCTCCTGGAGGATCAACATAGCATGTGCTTTAGGCCATCATGCATGGTCCCTACCCACTCAGACTCTCAGTGGTCAGATCCCCTGGCTGGGAGACGCTGACCTCCAGCTACATTTCAGGCAAGTTCCCCACCCTTTAGGACCCCTGGTGAAATCTATCCACCCCTGGGGTAAGTCTCTTACCTAGCTACTTTCTCCAGAGTCTTCATTATCTGCAACCTAGACAGAGCCTCTTCCCAGACAAGCCTAAGATCTGCCCATCACCCACAAATCCCAACCACCTCTATTGCCCTGAGCTCCTAATTGTCCTAGGACTAGCTCTCAGTCACGATATACTAATTCACACTCAAGAATTAATGACTAATAAAAACTTACAGAACTCCTCTTCTTGTGAAGTACAAACTGGTCCACCCACTGATAAGACACTTTGGTCTGGGTCCTCTCCTTTCTAAACACTGTGATCTTAGGTCATGTTCTAAAAACAAAGGCCAGAGCCCCATCCCGCCCACCTCAGAGGGCTGCTCAAAGGGCAACGGAAGCTTCTGGTAATGCCCAGCCAGCATGTATGATGGAACATTTAATGTGGGGGAAAAACCAAAATAATGAGATTTCAGGCAGGGTCGAAGCACTGGAGGATAAAAGATGACCTTGGCTTAGAAGTCAGAGAGTGGAGACACTTACCAAGTTTCACACTCTGCACACGGCCTCCGATGCAGCTGGAAGCCTCAAGCACAGTGACATCCGTGAAGCCCTGCTCCAGAAGTGCTTTGGCTGCAGCTAGGCCAGCCAAGCCAGCACCAATCACCACCACACGAGGCTGTCCCCTTCTCCGTAGGCCACAACTGAGAGGGTCATCCGCACTGTCGCCACTGGATTCACAACTTTGCATACCGTCCGCACTGGCCTCCTAGGAACCTGCAGGGGGCAGGGGTATCACAGCTTACCTGCTCTGCCTTCACTGCCCACCTGCCCTAAGGAACACTCATGAGCTCTGTCCTCAAAGGGGGGAGAACTCGAGCCCTCCTGTTCTTCCTGAGACCTGGACCAGAGGTGCCATATCCCAAGAACATGGCAGGGAGGAGAACAGAGGGAAGAAAAGAGGTAGGGAAGATACACTGTGAGCCCCCACGAGCAAGCAGGACTGCTGGAAGCCCACTCTAAGCCCCTGAAATCCATCAATCTCATCCCAAGCCTGCTAGGCACTGCCTCTTCCTCACACTTGTGACAAGAGCCAGTTAGGAATGACCAAAAAGGAGAAACTGTTGACACCACTGACCCTGAACCAGCCTGCCCAAATACAGCTGCTGTGGTCCAGGTCACACCAACCCCAGATCCTCACACAGACCTTAGGATGCTCACATGGACCCCAGGATGCTCCCACAGACCTCAGGACTCTTGCATACACAGCGCTGGAGCCTCTACTTTCCCTCCCTTGCGTGGTTCTTCCCTGGCACTCTCCTTTACCTCCTTCTCTCCTCCTCCTTCTCTCCTCTCCTTTCTGTTGTCTTTCACAGCCTGAAAGAAGTGGCAATTTGGTGGGCAGGACAAAGTCCCACCCTCCCCCCCCCAGAGAGTGCCACGAGGCTGGTATCGGACAAGCCTCTGCTATTCCGGGTAGGTCTCTGGTTGTTTTCTCCAGCCACCCAGCCCCTCAGTCACCGCAAAGCAGCAAGGAGCCCAGGAAACGGTGGACTGTGAGGACCCATGGCACCAGAGGCCAGACATCAAATTGACAGTTACACTAGCCAGCTTGTCCAGAGACGCCAGGCTAGAGAGCTGATGGCTGGGAGGCCAAGGGGGGTCCCTGAGTTGCCCCAGTGCTGGGAGAGGCTACCCTTCTATTCCCAGAGTGACCACGAGGGTTTGAAGGTGTCTGTGGGCCATCCCAAGGAGCCACTCAGCTCTGATCCTGTCCCTATTCCCCCTCTGCCCCAAGCAACTTTGATTCCAATGGTCTTGCTGAGGTTTCAGTGGCAGAAGCTCCAGACTCTAACAGCATTTAGGACCTAACAATAGAGGAAGGAGGGGGGACGGAAGGTGGCTGCTGGGCAGTGGAGTGGACAGGGGGCATAAAAAATTGCCTCTCAGGGATCCCTGGGTGGCTCAGCAGTTTAGTGCCTGCCTTTGGCCCAGGACGCAATCCTGGGGTCCCGGGATCGAGTCCCACGTCGGCTCCCTGAATGGAGCCTGCTTCTCCCTCCTCCTGTGTCTCTGCCTCTCTCTCTCTCTCTCTCTATGTCTATCATAAATAAATAAATCTTAAAAAAAAAAAAAAACTGTCTCGCATACCTAATAAAGCTCAGCATAACCCTTCCAATGACATAGCAGTCACATCCCCAAGAATAAACCCAAAAGAAGCAGGGCAGAGTCCATCAAATTGACATGCTAAAGAATGTTCATAGCAGCTTTATTTATAAAAGAAAAAAAAAAAAAAAACAGAAGCAGCCCAAAAGGTCCCGCCACAGAAAAATGGATGAATAAATTGTGCTATGTGTAGCATTTTCATTCAAGGGAATATTCTTCAGCAAAAAAAAAAAAAAAACATCAAATCTTGGATACCCTTCCTTGACCATTACATTGAACAAAAGAAGCCAGAGACCAAAGAGTACATATTGTATGACTCCACTTAGGTGAAGCTCATGAAAAGGTGAGGACAGAAGAGAGATCGGGAGGAAGGGAAACACTGAAAAGAGAATGACTGGAAAGAGTCAGGAGGTGGGACGCCTGGGTGGCTCAGTGGTTGAGCGTCTGTCTTTGGCTTAGAGCCTAATTCCAGGGTCCTAGGATGGATCCCCTAACTGGGCTCTCCTTAGGGCACCTACTTTTCCCTCTGCCTATGTCTCTGCCTCTCTCTGTGTGTCTCATGAATGAATGAATGAATGAATGAATGAATCTTTAAAAGAGAAGAATGTCAAGAGGAAAGTTTCTGGGGTGGAAGGAATATGCTTCTCGATCTGACTGGTGGCCACACGGTGTACATTTAAACATCCACTGACTTGGACGTTTAGGATTTGTGCCATTATTATATGTATGTGTATACCCCGATCACTATTCGGATATCCATTTCTGGCCCAAAAGGGGGGCGGGGGGTAGAAAGCAAAGACGCTCCCCCGCGGACTTCCTTCTCACGCCTCCCGGTCTGACCCCTAGAGCTGCCGTCCCACCTTGCACCGCACCCTCCAACACCTCTTTCGCATAGGTTTAGCAAAGGGGTTTTTTTCTAAATAGGCCGAGGAGGCTGCGCAGCTGCCCGGCCCGCCTGCCGACGCCTGCCGACGCCGCTCCGCACCGGGGCTCGGGCGGCCACGTCCCCGCCTCCCGCCCGCGAACAACCTGCAAACCCCCGCAGACCGAGGGCGCCGCCGGCGCCCAGCGCTTCCCCAGGCGGCCGGGAGGTGGCGCCCGCGGCGGGGCCCTCCGAGGCCGGGGCTCCGTGGGGGCCGGGGCTCCCCGCCCTCCTTCCAGGGGAGCCGTCGGCAGTCGCCCCTGCGGTCCCCTCCCTCCTCCCTGGGTCCCTCCCCGCCCCCTCCGGTGGGGCGCTGTGGGGTTCTGGGAGCCCGGGCGGCGGCTCGCGTCCTGCCCCCCCACCCGCCGCTGTGGGGTTCTGGGAGCCCGGGCGGCGGCTCGCGTCCTGCCCCCCCACCCGCCGGGCCCAGGTTCTCCTTCCGGGGACTAAATTTAGAGGGGAGGGTGTGGCTGCCCGCCCGGGGCCAGCGGCCTGCGGTGCGGGGGGGGTGTTGGGGCGACGCGGGCCGGCGTCAGGTTGGTAAACACGCACCGCGCTCAGAGCTGCTGCTGACGCCGCCTGCCCGGCTGCCCCGCTCCCCGCTCCCCGCTCCCCGCTCCCCGCGATGCGACCAGGACTGGAGCCCGCCCCGCACCCGCACCCGCACCTCAGGCCAGGACGGGGACACCGCGTGCTGCTCTCCGGGCTCCATCCGCACCCCCTGCCCGGGGACCACCCTCCAAAACCGCCTCGCTTGTACCACAAAAGAGGGGACTGCCGCAGGGGTCTCACACCTGGTGCCCCCCACACTTCTTGAAAAACTCCCGTGGGGCCCAGAGCGGCGGGGAGGGGGTCCCCACCCCCTTCTGAAGTCACTTCATAGAACCTCCAGTCTCTGTGGGCCACTGCCTCTGAAAACCCCGGGTCGGGTCGGGTTCATCTGGAAGCTGAATAGGGGAAGGAATAGATGGGACGCAGCACCTTCCCAGCAGGCTACTTGAGCTTCCTGGCTAACCTCAAAAGTGGCGGGCTTGTCCTCACTACCTTGTTGTGATAGTCAAATAAGTCCCTACGTGGACGTTTGTCACAAGATTGGCAATATTTGCCAAAGCCTCAAGTGTGAAAGGCATCTGTAAAGTTCTGTAAATTATAAGCAGAGTGCCTTTGGGTTGGGGTTCAGAAATGCACAGTGGGATATGGCAGGTGGGTACTTTGCCTTTCAGATGAACACAGGAAGAACCCTGAGCTCCCAATGTTACCAGAGACTTAAACTTGAACACAGGGCACACGGTAGAAGTAGGGAAGCAAGGGCCAGGTGGGTCACCTGCACCTCTGATTTTCACAAGGAATCCCACAGCCTGGTTCCCTCCAAGGCCTTGTCCCAGATGGGACTGCCAAGGAGCCTGAAAAGCCCTATGCACAGCCCACAGAGGGCAGAGGGATGAGGAGTCCATCCCAGGGGCCCCCACATCAACCCATGGTGCCAACACATCCTTGTGTCCAAACTGAAAGGGACAGAGAAAAATCATGTGCAGGAACACCTACTGTGTGCCAGCCCTCAGCTAACCCCTGAACTGGACCTTCCAGTGCTCTGTTATCTCCAGCCAGAGGGGAGAGGAGGGGGTGAGAAGCAACTTGCTTTCTGTTGGTTTGTGGCATCTTTTTCTATCAGGATTTTTTGTTGTTGTTGTTGTTTTGTTTGTTCATTTGTTTTAATTTTATGAAAAAGTGGCTTATGGAGGAAGAAGACTCACTTAATGCTCCTCCATGCCTGCCCGTCCTTCTCTTGCCTTTGGGAAATAAATAAATAAATAAATAACATCCGCTCCTTGATCTGTATGCACAGGAGAAACAGAACACCCTGTACTTTTCGAGCAGATAAAGGAGAGAAGAAAAAAGTGCTGGCTCAGCCAGGCAGGGAGGAGGAGGAGGGGTGGGAGAGGAGGGAGGTGCAGGGCAATAGACACTTGTCTTCTTGCTCCTGCTTCCATGGCAAAATGAGAGTGGGAGCCTGAAGCTCCCATGTCCTCAAGCAGGCCAAGCCTAGTAGCTTCAAGAAATCAGGCCAGCCATGGCATGACCATCCCACCCTCATTCAGAATGCCCTACTGCCTCCCTCCTGACCTCTGCTCAGGCCTGCGAGCCACCACCTCCCCCTGCTGCCCAAAGCCAACACTGCCCTGACTGAACCTGCCCAAGAAGCCAATCTGGAAAGAAGGCAGCAGGCGAAGAGAGGAAAAGAGGGAAGAAAGGCGCTGTCCCTGTGACAGAGTCACCCAAGAAATAAAGATGAATACTAGGAGGCCAGGCCACAGGAGGGGCATTAGCAGCCAAGCATGTGTCCACTGCCATCCCCCCACACACACTTTCTCTCAACACGCTTACCAGTTTCATTGCATCACCCTCAATTTTACCCTCCAAGAAATGCCTCCTAATTGCCAAATACCAGAGACACGCTTTAGTCCTGGCCTCCTCCTGAGCCCCTCTTGGAAATGCCCAGAACTGAGCTGGGGGCACTGTCTATCTCCTTGTGCTTCCCCATCATAGTTAAAACCGCTGGACCATGGCAGCCCCGGTCGCTCGGTGGTTTAGCGCCGCCTTCAGCCCAGGGTGTGATCCTGGAGTCCTGGGATCGAGTCCCACGTCGGGCTCCCTGTGGGGAGCCTGCTTCTCCCTCTGCCTGTGTCTCTGCCTCTCTCTCTCTCTCTCTCTCTCTCTCATGAATAAATAAATAAATAAAATCTTAAAAACAAAAACAAAAACACTGGACCACCAACCAGTCCCAAGGCTCAAAGTTGAATGCATCCTTAGGGGAAGACCAACCCTCTTCCATCAGGTCAAACCATGTCAACCCCACAGCCAGAATCACTGTCACCTCTACCCTCAATTTCCCCACACACTTGCCTGCCTCCATCTGAACTATACCCCTAGAGAATTGCTAGGCCTGCCCCAAGTCACACCCAGGCCCCTCACTGACCAGGAACACAACCCAGCAATTCACTGAGCACTAAACCATGTACCAGCATGGGGAAGGCCTCAGGATGTCAGCCCTTTACCCTCTGAACCCAGTTGCCCTTCTGGCTTCATTTCTCACTCAGATGACACCAAACATAGATACTCCAACTTCACTGAAGTCTGAAGATCCCCAGTGCTGCCCACCTGAAAGCCTATAGGAAACATCCCTCCCTCACACATGTCAGAGAAGCTGGCTCTGACTTCTCTTAACATGCACCCCCTTGTGCAGAGCGCTGGGGCAGGGCAGCTACCTGCCTGCACAGCTGCATGTTGTTGAACCCACCAACAAGGCCTGTTCTTCTGATGTTTCTTGAAGCAACAGACACCTTGGAAATGTGAGTTCCTTGTACTAGTTGGGCACTGTGCTCACTCTCCCATACACTCACCCTCCCACACCTATCACACTTCTCTGTTCCCAAAGCATGGACATCTCACCTCAGGAAATTCTGTGCTATGATTCAGTAATGAGACTGCAGCCCCCCGTCACTGAGCAGGGTATGGTCCCAGGCTACACTGGTGACCCCTCCCCAAGCCGTGGGAGTGAACCTAATGGAGGGCCAGTCACCTAGCTCAGTGCGGGGCGCCCTCCCTCCTCAGGATTGGAGTCCACTTCAGCTCACCTAGCAATCGGCAGGTCACTTCCCTCCCTGATCATGGCCACTACAACAAAACCACTGCCACAAAGGGCTAGCCTCCCAGGTGCCTCATGCCCCTCCAGGGTCTCCCCTCACAAGAAACAAACAAAACAAAAAACCTTACCCATCCTTGGCTCCCCTCTGAACATAGGCTACTCCCAAATGTGTCTGCCTCACTGTCGTTTCTCAAGGTCACCTCATGATGAATGACCCGTTTCCCAGAGGAGAACAGTATGGCCAAGGCAGTTAGCCCACCTGGCCCACCTCACCTCACCCTTAAGTTGTCTTCTCCCTTCCTATAAACCCCATGTTTGCTCATGCAGGCCTCTGGGCGCCACCTGGACCCTTCCCTAACCAATCTTGGGGACTTACAAGTCTCTCCTCTGAACAGATACTCCTAGTGCTCAAGGGCAGCAGCCCTACCTCAGTTTCCCTGGAGGGACCCCTCTCTGCTTCAGGCTTCTAACAGAAGAGAGGGAGGGGAAGGAAGCTGGAGGGAGGCAGGGAGCTGGTCCAGGGGAATCTCTTTGGACTGCCTGGCAGGTCTGGGAGGGATTTGGATTCTCCTGGGCCCCCCAGACAATGCAATTATTCTTCAAATGTACAAAACGCCCAGAAATCCCAGACCAGCTGCTTTGCACAGCGACCCAGACAAAGGGGCTCTGTGTCTGCACTCGAGGCCCCTCCTACCCCTCAACCCCAGGGAGGGGCTGGGCCCAAACCCCTCCCAGCCAGACCCTCCCCAGGCCTCCTCACCCAGACCAGGCAGCCAGGAAGTGAAAGAGGCAGGGCTGTCAGGCCAGGCCTGGCCAACCACAGGGGCATGAGGGTGGGCAGTGAGAGGGGGTAAGCATGGGGTCAGGGCAGAGGCAGCCTGGGAGCCCAGACACCTGGGTTCAGGCCCCAGTTCAGTCTTTCTCTTACCAGGTAACCCTAGACTAGTGTCTTCCCTTCTCCGGGTCCTACCTGGCCAATACCCTTGAACTCACCCCAAGGACACAGCATCTGTATCCCACCTCCTGGACACATTGGTTTAAGCCCCCATCTGATGCTTAACTGCCTCCTTTAGTCTTCCAGCTTTCCCATCTGTAAAATGGGCATTGGTACCGCTATATGGTAGGACAGCCGGGAGGATTAAATGAGATAGTGTAGCCAGAAGGTGTGGCCCTGCCAGGGCCACCTCTGAGAGAGCAGAGAGGGGGAAGACCCCTGAAGAGACCAGGACAGAGACGGGAGGCTCGGGGGCTTCTCCTGGAGCCCAGGGCTCCATCTCACTTATAGAAGAACCCCAGTCAGCATCTGAGCTCAGACCCAGGCCTCAGCCTTGGCTCCAACCCTAGTATCAGACGAAAACCTTGACGCTGACTCAATCAGAGTACACCACAGCCTGTGTTTCACTGACCCCCAACTGAGTCAGCCTACATCCTACCCAATTCTGGAGGGTCGGGCATCAGAGACAATGGTCATCAGCTGACCCCAAGCCCATAAAAGGGACAAGGCGTGGGAGCCTCATTCCACAGAGCCCACCCACCAGCAGTGTTCCCTGGCTTTCACAGGCTAATGTGGGGAAAGTGCTCTGGGGGCCCCATCTTCCTTCCTGGCACTTAGACTTCTCTCTCAACACAATGTCTTTGTTACCCATATCTCTTCCTCACAACCAGATGTGTAAAGTCCCTGAAAGCACAACTTTGAAAGTCTTTGTAAGCCTTTTCAGAGCAGGAAGCCTACATGCATGGAGAGAGAGTGCCCTAGACCTGGCATATAGGGGGACAGAGCCAATGGCACAGCAATGGTACACAGGCAATGGTAGGCAGGAGGGGGAGGCATTCCTGAAGAGGTAAGCACTGGGGCCTGGCCTCTACTTCCCTGGATGCTGTGCAAGGCAGGACAGACCCAGGAGGATTATCCCAGGACCCCAGCTTATAGCCACCTACAGAGACAGACCACGGAGATGACCCAGCCCATGTTAGAACCCTAGCTGGGGGTGGAGGAAGGGAAGCAAGCCTGGAAAGAAGCCAGAGAAAGGCTAGAATCCTTCTGATGCGCAAAAAGCTCAACTGGCAGCCTCAATGACTGTGTAGCCAGAGAGAAACAGAGGCAGAGATGGGCCAAGGCAGAGCTCAGGACTATATTCTCGCCCCCACAGCCACACTCCTTTAGCTTTGCTCCACACTCCACCCTTGATAGCCTACCCCAAGCAAAAGTAAGTGAGTGGTTTACAACCAGATAAGGGGCTGGTCATGACTGCTTCTAAACAATCAGCTATGAACCTCTCCAAATCCGGGCCAGCCCACCAGCTCCAAACTCTGCTTCCATCTCCAACCCTCTTTCCTCATACCCCACGCCCTGGGTTCCCATGTTTGTGCATGACTGCATGCAGACATCCTCTCTGGCCAGGTAGGCAGCCATCTCTCTGCAAGTAGGGCCCACGTTCTTCCCCTCAGATCCCAAAACTTCCAGATGCAAGCAAACCCCATGCTCCCTCAGCCTAAAGAGAGGTCAGGGGTCTGAGATGATGACTGCCACTCCTAGATGCTGCTGGAGAAGATGAAATTTCCCAGAGAGCAGCCTCTGCCCCAACCAGTATGGTCTTGGGGGAATCCATTAGCCCTTGAGCCTCAGTTTTCCCATCTGAAAAATGGGAATAATAAAATAGCAACAATCACTCCTGCCCTGAGTGAGGCCAGACCTGACCCCAGACCCTATTAGCCAGCCTCCAGTGTCCCCCAGCAAAGTCCTTTAGGTCTCACCATGGCTCCCTTCAGCAGCCCTTAGGATAAGATCCTGTGGCCTGGATTTCCTCCCTCTGAGCAGGACCTCATGCCCAAACTCCGAATCCTCCTCCAGGAAGTCATCAACCACACCAGTGCAGGAGACCACAGAACTGATCACTGTCCTAGTGACCATACTGGTGTTGAGACTGCCCTTGGTGACAGAAGACCAGGCTGTGGGCAGAAGAGAGCTAAAGGGAGATGGTTCTCATAGTGACTCACTCCTCTGAGAGGAAGATCTCCTCGGGGTGAACTTGAGAGAAAATTAGCCTCAAGACAAAGTTACTAGCCCGATTTTGAGGCATCCAAGTCACTGTGGCCCTTGGGGAACCCCAAGAAGAGATACTTACATCCCTCCCTCTTCTACTCTCTCTGTCTCTCACACACACACAATCACAAAAATATACTTCCTTATGATTCACTTGATGACCTAGCTTGACAAATAGTCTCCTCCTTTGAAGACATGCTATAGCACTACGGTTTTCATACAGGCCCTCCCTGGGATCAGATCACTTGTTTTTTAATACCAATGGTTTGAATCTTTACCACTAATTAGATGAGTGACCCAAGCCTAAGTATCTTCATCAGTAGAATGGGGATAGAGTGCCTGCCTCACAGGGTTGAGTGTGACAATGCAAACTACTTAGCCCAGAGCCAGGCATGTAGCAACAATAGTTCTTATATTTGTTTTCCTCCAGGCCCAAGTGCATGCTAGTCAGGATCATTGATTGGGGATTTGGCCAGGAGACCAAATGTGGTGGGGGAAAGGGGAAGCTGAGCCAGTAGAAAAGTCTCAGACCTTCCTAAAAGATGACTCCAGAGCAAGACCTCCAGGCCTCAGAAAGCCACTCCACCCCACAGTCTGGTGACAGGAGGAACAGAGCATTAGGAGAAAAGGGCCACCCCACTTACTGGGGGTGCTTGGACCTCCCAGGCAAAGGCTATAAGGCTGAAAGTGAAACAAAAGGACAATCCATGTGGTCACCACCAAGACGGCCCTCAATGATTTTGCTTCCTAGTACTTGTGCCCTAATGTGGTCCCCTCCCACACTGACCTGGGTAATAGGATATCACAGAGGTGACAGAGCATGACTTCTGAAACTGAGTCAGAAAATATACTGTGGCTTCTACCTTGCTCTCTTGGACTGCCTACCTGAGGAGAAGCCAGTCACCACCTTGTGAGGACACTCCAGAGATCCTATCAAGAGGCCCGTGAGGCAAGACACTGAGTCCTACCAACAGCCAAACCACCTTGCCAAGCTGTGAGTGAACCACCAGGAAGCAGATCCTCCAGCCCCAGTCAAGCCTTCAGATAAGTACAGCCCCAGCTGACATCTTGACTCAATCTCCTGAGAGGCCTCGAACCAGGAACACCCCCCTAAACTGCTCCCAAATGCCTGACCCACAGAAACCAAAAGGACAATAAGTAGCCTCTTTAAGCTACTATATTTGGGGATCACTTGTTATACAGCATAGGTCACCAATCCAGCCAACAATTCTGTCTCCCTAGAGAGCCCTAAGGTAGAAACGCTCCAGGCAGACTTCCCCATTCTACTCAGGATCCCAGCTCCCTTTTTTCTGAAATGCAGGGCTGTGCTGGAGTAAAAGAGAGGCTGGCCCAGGCCCTACAGCCTACAAGCCCAGGAGACAGGAACTCTTTCCCAACCAGTGCATTAGGCTCCCAGGAGATTTTTACAAATGACCAATACCCACTCTCATACTGGGTCACTTAAATCAGACTCTTTGGGGTGGGAATGGGCATTTTAAAAGCCCTATATGATGCTCACATATGCCAAAGCTGAGGACCACCACTCTAGAGCAGGCTCCCAATGTAGATTCCAGGTCAGCCTGGAACATCCAGGGTCTGCTGTGCAGGAGGAGGAGGCAAAAAGAGCAGCAAGGCCAAGAAGTACTCAAGATCCACTCCCTCCCCCAGCTTGGGCTTAAAATCTTCCTCTGCTTCCTCTCCCCTGCTTCCCTGCAATGCCAGCCTCCACCCCCGCCCCATAGTGCACCTCAAGCCAGACAAGTCCAACCTCTGCCCATGAGGACTGCTCCCCTAGAGAGGACCCAGTGCACAGGACAGGGTGTAGCTCTCAGTGATCCTGGGGAAGATCTATTTCCTCACCTATAAAATAGTAATTGCCTTCATGTCTGCTCTGCTCTCTCATGGGTCCTAGGCTCCCCATCAGATGTCTTCAAAGATTTAAATGTTTTGTTTCCCCCGAGATGCAGCCCTGACTGGCATTGCAGTTCTCCCCCTGGGGAGAACACAGCAATGGATCAAAGAGAGAAGGTAAAAAAAAAAAAGAGAGAGAGAGAGAGAGAGAGAGAAGGTATGACAGGGATGTGATAAGAGCTATGATGGTGAATGTGGAAGAAGTTGGGACAAACACCTAATGGAGACAGGGAGAGGAGTCAGAGAAGATTTCCAGGAGAAGCCTGAGAAACGAGCTCCAGCAGGGGCAGTGCAGAAGCTCAGAGGCACTGCTTACAAGATCAACTCTCAATACCACTTATCCCTCCTCCAGGTCTCATCATCCTCCAAGCTCCAGGCCAGGGAGCCCCTGCCCCAACGTGGCCATATTCACCTGACTTTCCTCTGCAGTGAAACAGCCACCACCTGAGCCACAACTGCAGGTGTGCAGGGCACCCCCTGAGCTTCCTCAGGTGAGTCAGCCATGCCCATAAGCTTGCCCCCATGGGGACACCCAGGAGAAGGAGCAGGATAGCACTTGCCCCTCAGAGGGCATGACACTCCTCAGGCAGCACCCCAACCCTCCAGAGAAAGGGGCAGGATGCAGCCCTCAACAAACAAAACAGGCACTGTAGACCCAGCAGAGTGCAAGGTGAAAAGCAGTGAGAAGTCTGAGGCAGAGGGGCATAGGACCTGGGGGTGGGGGCAGGGGGAGGATGTCTTAGCTGTATCCTAAAGCATGGGGGCATGTTCCAGGCCAGTGGGGAAGACCCTGGAGATAAGCACGAACAAGGTAGGAGAGAAAATGAGGCCTAAGAGGAGAGGGGTGAAAATGGGGGCGAGAGGAAGCAGGAGACAGATTTTCATTCACTCGTTCAAAATTGTTTGTCCTTACACCCATTAGGATGGCTGCTATCAAAAATAAATAACAAGTGTGGGTAAGGATGTAGAGAAATTGGAACCCTTGTATGCTGTTAGTAGAAATGTAAAATGGTATACCTGCCATGGAAAACAGTGTAGCAGTTCCTTTAAAAATTAAATATAGGGGTACCTGGGTGGCTCAGTCCATTAAGCAGACTATGCACTCAATGCACAGAGCCTACTTGGGATTTTCTCCCTCCCCTTTACCCCTTCCCCTTCTCACACGCTCTCTCTCTAAAATAAATAAACAAAATCTTAAAAAAAAAAAAAAAAAAAAGATTTTCCCTCTCCCTCTGCCCCTCCCCCCTCGCTTATTTAAATGAATGAATGAATGAATGAATATGAAATTTAACTATAAAGTTACCATATGATCCAACAATTCCACTCCTGGGTATATATATGAAAAAATTGAAACCAGGGTCTTAAAGACATATTTGGACACCCATATCCCTCAAAGCGTTATCCAAAATAGCCAAAAGGTGGAAGCCACTCAAGCATCCATCAACAGATGATAAACAAAATGCTGTAGACACATACGATGGAATATTATTCAGCCTTAAAAAGAAGAACATTCGGGGATCCCTGGGTGGCTCAGCAGTTTAGCACCTGCCTTCAGTCCAGGGCGTGATCCTGGAGTCCCGGGATCGAGTCCCACGTCGGGCTCCCTGCATGGAGCCTGCTTCTCCCTCTCCCTGTGTCTCTGCCTTTCTCTCTCTGTGTGTCTCTCACGAATAAATAAATTTAAAAAAGAAGAAGAAGAAGAACATTCTGATACCTGCTACAACATGGATGCACCTTGAGGGCATCATGTTAAGTGAAATTAGCTGATCACAAAAGGACAAATACTATATGATTTCACATATATGAGGGACCTAGAGTGATCAAATTCATAGACACAGAAAGTAGAGTGATGGGTGCCAGGGGCTGGGAGAGATAGGAGAGGGGGAGTCATTGCTAAATGGGAATAGTTTCAGTTTTGAAAAAAGAAGAAAAGTTCTGGAGATGGATGGTGAGGATGGAGCACAACAATGTGAACATCCTTAATACCACTGCATTGTATACTTAAAAATGGTTAAGAGGGTAAATTTAATGTTATGTATATCTTACCTCAGTAGAAACAGTAAGAACAACTACATGAACAAAAATGTTTAGTGCTACTCTGTGGCAGGTACTTGGGACACAGCAACAGCCAGAACCACCAACCCCCCAGAGAATCTAGTAGGTCAAGAGTGTGACAACTGTCACCAAACAAAAGCAAAGCAGGGTGAGGGGAAAGGCAACTGCTCTGTGTGGGGGGAGGTCAGCAAAGTCTGCTGATAAGGTGACACTGGAGCAGAGGAAGTGACAGGCAGGAGGGGAATAGAGGATGAGAGTGCTGTGGTGACCTCTTGAGGACTTGCTGAATGACAGGATGCAGGGGTGAGGGCCAGGGCAAGATCAGGATGACTTGGGTGACCAGTCATGACATCAGCAACCTTGACAAGTTCTGTGTCAACCGGCCACCCCCTTTCCCCTTCACCACAAGCCTGTGGATAGGAAGGAGGAGAAACTGAGAAAAGAACTTGGTACAGGTGAGAGGGGGGCCCAGGGCTGCACCGACTCCCAGCAGCCCCTGACCAGACCGGCATGGGCCACCCCACACAGAGATCCACCCATTCTGCGGATGGGGCCCTCGGAGCCTGGGAGGCTTCTCCCCTCTCCCTGCCAGGAGCCGCAGCCGCCTCAGTTCTGGGGTGAGGGAGGACAGCCCAGTCAGCACTTTCCACTGACTCTTTCAAAACCACTGACAAGAACCGAGGCTGGGAGACAGACTCAGCCTGGGCACAGCTCCCCCCCGCAGGCCCCTCGTGACTGCACAAAGCCCATCTGTGCTTGGACTCGGAGCCCCGGGAGGAGGGAGGTCTCCTGCAAGCCCATCCTCTCTTGCAGGAGCCACGGGGTCCCCACTCTGCCTCGCTGAGGACACACCCCCACAGAGGCACTGCAGCCCTGGCGACACAGCAGGGCTGCCCACGGCTTATGGGGGTCCACGCAGTGCTTGTGGGGACCTGATATGCCTAGCATGACTCCGTACCCCCTCCACTGTAAACTCTTTTCCGGCAAAGCTCCCTCTCCTGCGGCCCCCACTCACCATTGTTTATCACAGGGCGAAGGTGGCATGCATGACCACGAAATGAAAAAAAGGAAAACATCCTCAAAAACCCAGTCACCAGATACCTTCCATAGCAAACTTGTCTTATGGAGCCCTTTGCGTGCCAGACCCCATGCTGGGGACTTGCCAGTTCACTGAATCATTTAATACAACACCCTGCTGCCCATTTTACAGATGACGAAACAGCTGGAGAAAGGTTCACAGATGTGATGGAGGCCGCCCTTGATGGAGTGAGGGGCCGAGCAGGGCTTGACAATGCTGAGCTCATCTCTTTCTGCCCAATGTTCGCTGGGTTCTCAGGCTCCCACTCAGCCTCCCGAGGCAGCAGGCCTGAGGACTGCCCTCAGCTTGGCACTTCTCCTGCCTTACCCTCCCTGCAGACTGACACTGAACACATTGTGCCAGGCACTTGGGGCTGGCAGGAGGTATCCCCGAGCCTGGCGGCTCAGCCCATCTGCACTGCCAAAACCTGGGGCTGCCACTGGAAGGCCACCTGCCTCCCAGCCGAGGCACTGTTGGGGCGCCCTTTGCCTCCCCACTGCAGGACTGCCTGGCTTCAGGCTCACCAGGTACTACGCAATGCCAGGCCATAGCCCTTGGCCCTTGGTTTTGTTTCCATAACCAGGCACAGGAACAGAGGTCTAATTGCTTTTGCCTGCACGAAAGGAAATTCTAAGACCAACTAACTCATGCTTTCCTCTTGACAGTCACCTCCCTTCTCACTGGCCCAAGACATTCCCCACCCGGTACCTTCAGAGTGGTTTACCTGTGCTTTCCTAATGAGTCTTAACACGGGATCACCCAAAAGGGCTCTCCATAAAGTTCAGCCCTGAAGCCAGAACCCCCACCCTGGACCCCTGCCCCAGCAAGAGCTGGAACAAGATCTGGAAAGCCAGTGGTGTGGGCTTTCAAAACACCTGTGTGGGCCCTAAGCCCATGATTTCATCCATAAAACACCTACAGAGTTAAGACGCTAAGCTTGGACAATAAACATATTCTTCAAGTCCTTTAGTTGAGTTCAAAGACAGACTTAATAACTCACCAACTTTTGAGATCAAGAAACATCTAAGTTCTTATAAATTTTGTCATCATCATTATGACTACTTTTGCCAAGCACAGGTGAGGTACGAGCCCAGGGCGGAGGAATATATCCATTGATGCTCACATCAATACCCCCATTCTGCAGAGGAGAAGACTGAGGTTCAGAGAGCTTCCACAACCTGCCATCGACATAATGCGCTCCAGAATTCACTTAGCAAAGATCTCAATGCTCAGGCTCTACTCTTTGGTAAAACCAAGAAATGAGTCAATCTGGTTCTTTCCTTGAGTCACCTTTTCAGATTAACTCAAAAGATTTGCATTAATTACGTATGATTTTTTTAATTTTCCAAAATAAGAAAAAGAGAGTAAAAGAGATCTGTGTGTTTAACACTTAAAAGCCCCACTTAAAAGTCTTTCTTGAGGATGTCTGCACATTGAGGGTATTGAGTTGCCCCCTGCTTGAGTCATCTTCAAATCTAGATGACTTGAGGTCTCGTTTTAGGCCAATCTGAAAGAAAGACCCATCAGCCCTTCCTTCATCTGGAGGAGTCTGGAGTTTGGGGGGCTGGGATGGGCTGGCATGGAGAGAAGGCCTGGTTGTGTAGGGAGGCATGGTTGAAGGTTTAGGGACAGGCTCTCCGGGGGCTATGAAGGAGAGAAAGAGTACTAGACCAGACGTTTTAAAACCTGGCTTTGAGACCCAGTCATGCCATTTGCTGGCAATGCCAAGTGTCTCTGTCTGTGAAATGGGGTAATAGCTCATGTGGGGAGGGAGGGGGCTGTGGAGAGGAACAGGAACTATGGGTCTGCCAGGGCCAGGCACAAAGTTGGCAGAGACTGGCTAGGTTCTTTCTTCTGTTTTCTAATAAATTACAGATCATTTCCCAGTGCTGCTTCTCTTGGTCTTAAATCACCTTCCTTAACATTCTTCCCCTAAGAAGCAACTAAAAGGGTAAAGGCATCTGGACTAACTGAGGGGGCAGGGGTACTCCACACCCCCCAAGCCAGGCTGCACCTAAATGCTTTTCTTCATCTTCCGTCCTCTCAGCCTCTGATGTAGAGAGAGCAGGAAAAGCCCTGATGCCCACCTGTTTGGGGAAGAAAGAGCTGGGGCAGGGACACCTGGGTGGCTCAGTGGTTGAACATCTGCCTTTGGCTCAAGTCATGATCCCAGGGTTCTGGGATCAAGTTCCGGATCGGGCTCCCTGCATGGAGCCTGCTTCTCCTTCTGCCTGTCTCTGCCTCTCTGTCTGTGTCTCTCATGAATGAATAAGTAAAATCTAGAAAGAAGAAAAGAAAGAGAGAGAGAGAAAGGAAGGGAGGGAGAGAGAGAGAGAGAGAGAGGAAAGAAAGAAAGAAAGAAAGAAGAAAGAAAGAAAGAAAGAAAGAAAGAAAGAAAGAAAGAAAGAAAGAAAGAAAGAAAGAAAGAAAGAAAGGAGGGAGGGAGGGAGGGAGGGAGGAAAGAAGAGAAGGAGAGAAAAGGAAAGAAAAAGAGAAAGAAAGAAAGAAAGAAAGAAAGAAAGAAAGAAAGAAAGAAAGAAAGAAAGAAAGAAAGAAAGAAAGAAAGAAAGAAAGAAAGAAAGAAAGAAAGAAAGAAAGAAAGAAAGAAAGAAAGAAAGAAAGAAAGAAAGAAAGAAAGAAAGAAAGCGAGCCAAGGCAAAGGAGGAGAAGAGGCTGGCACTGGGCTGGGCCAGAAAGTTCACGGAGCATCCTCTGCCAGGGCCTCCCTGAGTGCCGAGTGCCTTCGTCAGTCGTGAGCCTGTCCGCCCCAGCGCACCATTACAGCAGCTTCTAGGTCACCGCTGGGGCGGCCACACCCCGTCTCCTCCACCTGAGCTGCTGAACAAAGAGCCCTCACACCTCGGAGGAAATGAGATGTGGCAGGGGGCAAAGCGGCGTAGCCTCACTGACAGTCCCCACCAGTCACAGGGGAGCAGAAAAGGAGAGGCAGGGAGTAGGGGCCCACCCCTCCTGCACTTGCAACACCCCTTCCAGGAAGGCGACAGGGTAAGACTCTTAACCTTTTGGGGAAAATGACTCAGAGCTCTGAGAATCTGGGAAGAAGGGTCATGGAGGCAACCTGACCCCTCCCCATGCTTTGAGCCATAAAGGGGCATAGCCATTCTGTGAGGAAGCCCAATGTGTGTATTTTAAGGGGATCCTGCACTGCCACCCCACCATCACTGCACACCCACGCCATGTGTCGCACTAAAGCACCATTCTGATCAAACCACTACCCTGCTCAAAGACCTTCAATGGCTCCCCAGGGCTGGTTTCTGTCACCTTCCTGCTGCCTTTAGCACCCCATCTCCCGCACACATACCCCTTACTGGGTCTTCTGACTCCCACCCCCAGACTAGGCCTGGGAAATCTCATTCTGTCAAAATATCCTCACCCTGCTGGCCACTCCTCCAAGCAGCAGATCCAGGCTACCCTCGCCCTCACTTTCTTCCTTCCTACAGAAGATCACTCCTCTGGTCTAATTGAGACCCACCTGAACCCTAACCATGCTCTCTGCTGGCGTTTGTACCTCCTCATGTCCCTGACAATGGTCCTCTTCCCTGGGTTCCTCCTGGAGACACTGCCTACAGCCACGTCAATCACACAAAGAGCAGCCAACCAGTATTCGAGTGTCACAATGGCCCTACAAGGGAGGTCACATTATCCCCCACAGTCCAAATGAAGAAACTGAGGCACAGAGCAGTTTCACTTCTGGCCCAGAGATCACAAACCCACTCTCTAAGGTGAAAGGCTAGGAGACCTTGCAGAGCAAGATGATGGCAGGGGAGGGGTGGGAGGAGGCCCTCCCAGCATCACAGAGACCCAGGCCTGGCTACCGTTGGGTCCTGGGCAGCACAGCGGTCCTCCAGGTCCCTTCCTCAATCATCTAGTCCAGTGAAGCAGAGCTGTTGCCACTAGAACCCGGTGCTGTCTGGGCCTGGATGCCTTCTGACCAATCCTCCCTCTGCAGTACCCTTTTCTTCCACTGACTGTCTAAATAGTACCCATCCCACCAAACCCACCTCCTTCAGGAAACTATCCACCCATCTGTCTTTCCCTACCTGGTACTTCCAGGCTCACCCATCACCCATGTTTGTGGTCTCTTGTGGAGCAGCATCTCTCCACAACAGCCCTTCCCACTGAGTGTTTTCCTGGTCAGAGGGACATATTATTAGGAAGGCTTTCCAAAAAAAAAAAAAAATTTTCATGGTCAAATCAGTTTAGTAAACACCAAAAGGAGGGCAGCCCAGGTGGCTCAGAGGTTTAGCGCCACCTCCAGCCCAGGGCATGATCCTGGAGACCCAGGATGGAATCCCATGTCAGGCTCTCAGCATGGATCCTGCTTCTCCCTCTGCCTGTGTCTACCCCCACCCCCCACCCCCGTCTCTATCTCTGTCTCATGAATAAATAAATAAAATCTTTAAAAAAAAAAAAGGAAACACCAAAAGGTTTCTCTTTTTTTCTGCAGGACTTGTCAGAACTTTTAATTCTCTTAAATGCACTCTGAATCTCCCATAGACTGGTGATTTGCCAGTTTCTACCCTTATCTGTCCCAGAACCCCTGAGGTTTTTCAGAAAACTGAGAAATGCTGCCCCCTCCTACCCCTTCAGAACAGCCTGGCACAGCAGAGGGCACACAGGCAAGGATCACAGGGTGGGTATCCTTTTAGGACACATATGGGACATTTGGGGAACTCAACCTGATAGCCCCTCTTGGCACTTCCCTGTCTGTCCCTTCCACCTTCCTTTGGGTGAAGTGACTGCCTACCCTCCTGCCAGCATCTGGAGGGACCTCATCTAACTGGAGCCCTCAGATACCAACCTCCTCCCACCCCACCAGTCACATAGAATCCAGACAGCAAGGGGCCCTAGGAAATCCCCAAAGCAAGCTGGACAGTACTTTGGGCAAGCTACTTATTCTACTCTATCATTAGCATTGAGTTTTAATATGAGACCAAAACTAAAACGTAGTAAGCTACCATTCTAGAAGATGCAGTGCCCCACCAGCAAACCCTGTAGCCCTCCCCCACCTGCTCTCCAGGGAGGGGACTGAATCCTTTGATTTACAGGAAACTAGGGCCTCAGAGGGAAGCAGACACTTGCCTGTAGAGCCCAGTCAGGGGCAGAGCAGAGAGAAGCATCCAGGTCCCCCCACTTCCAGGTATGCAGGGAGGTGGCCCAAGAGGGATGAGACCCCAACAGCGGCTCACGTAACCATCAGTGCCAGCTGTAAGGACCCACAGACGCCAGAGGAAGAAACGCTGCACACCCTGGGGGTGACAGCTCAGCGGCTGGAGTGAATTTGGGCATTTTTAGGAGAGGGTAGCAATGTCCAGGACTGGAGTCAGCTGTTTCCCCAATCTTCTTGGCCCCACCCTCGCTGGAGGAAGAGTGCTTACCCCAGATTGGCTACCCACAGGGCCAGGCTCAGCTGTCAGCAAAGATAAGATGCCGTATATGCCAGCTGTGTGTCACCCTGCCTTGGGGCAGTCACCTAAGACACCCTCTCATGGTCTTGAGAGTTCCTCACTGTCAGGTACTCTGAAAATCAGGCCAATGTTACAGGTCTGAGACCCCAGAGGCCTTTACCCAGCCCCACCTCCCAGCAGAGTGGCCATTGTATTCACACCCTCTATCTACTCCGCTCCACTGGGCCCCCACACAAGCAGCTCCTATGCCAACTACAACACAGTCCACAGGAGCCAGGATGGTCCCCTTTACCTGTTCTAGGTCCCACTTGACCTGCACCTCCCCCTGTACCTACCTGTCTGGGCCCCCTGAGTCCCCAGTCTCAACCCTCACTATACAAAGATGGCCCATGGACCAGCAGGTCTGTACCATCCAGGAATGTGTGAGAGATGCAGAGTCTCAGGCCCTGGCCTTGACCCACTGAATGAGAGCTTACATTTTAACAAGATGCCCAGGTGATCCATGTGTTAGAGTTTGAGAAGCACTTTCATAGACCACTGGTCTAATCAAGTCATCGCATCCCGAAGCCTATAACCTTCGATGGCTCCCCAGGGCCCAGGGAATCAAGTCTAGACTCAGCAGCTTGGCAGTTAAGCCCTTCCCTGACCTGGCTTCAACCCAGTTCTCCAAGCTTGGGCTCTCCCTCCACCTTGGGAGTACCATCTCCTCCTCTGTTGGCTAATCCTGCCCAGGACTTCAGGGCCTTCTATAGCATCACCTCCTCCAGGAAGCTGGTCTGAACCATACTTCCTTATATCACATCTGGCATGGCTCACTCATTTCCTGCAGAGTGGAGATCTTATCTTGTGTTCCCAGTGGCTCTGAGCACCAGACTGGGGCACAGGTGCTGACCACAGGTAACAAGGTCCAGATGAGGGGGAAGTCCACCCTCAGCTCCAGCCTGCCAGCCTCCAGCTCTGCCACTGTCTTCACCTTGACTCAGCACACAAGGACTCAACATGGACAAGTCTCCCTGCCAAAGGAGGGGGCACTCCCAAGAACCATGGGCCTGGTGAGCTTCTAGCAGCAATGTGCCTCCTCTGTGCCTCAGTTTTCCAAAATGAAAAGAACACCACCAACTCTTCCTCTTTTCCTGGGGGACTGGCAGGATCTGCCGAGATTGATGAGCAGACCTCTTAATCTGTAGGGCTCAGAATTTGGAGCAAAGAGACTCCACTCCTGTATGGCCAGCAACCCTTGTTCGGCCGGCCAGCCAGTCAGGCCCCAGGGAAGCCAAGTCACCTGCCCAGAGCCATCCTCATGACCAAACAGGAAAGCCTCGAAGGACAGGGCTGCCGCACCCTCTGCCCACCTCCCTCCTTCCTGGCCCAGTTCCTCGGGGCTGGCACCTCGTGGGAAGTCCTCACTCTTATGCTAGGCCTGCAAGAAGGCACTCAAGCATGTAACCTCGAGGAGTTCCCAACCTCCACAACTTCTGGGGGGCAAAGAAAAAGTCTTTCCAATCCCATTTTACAGACAGACAAGAAGAGGTAAGGACAAAACCAATAGAGATGTGGATTAAGCTCTATTCAGGTCTCGTTTCTCTGTTACCCTAGCTCTGCTCAAACCTCCATCTGCACTCCCCAAGGCCAAGTCTGAAGCTCCACCTCACAACATTCTAGAAGTAATCCAAAATAGCTTATCTGCAGAGCCCCTATCTGACCTCCTGAGTTCTCCAGAAGCAGATAAAGAGGGTAATGGGCAATGCTAAATCCAGAGGGGTGACAATCTTTTTCTTCTTAAGATTTTATTTGTTTATTCATGAAAGAGAGAGAGGCTGAGACATAGGCAGAGGGAGAAGCAGGCTCCCTGTGGGGAGCCCGATGCAGGGACTCTATCCCAGGACCCTGGGATCACAACCTGAGTCGAAGGCAAACACTCAACCACTGAGCCACCCACATGTCCCGAGGGGTGACAGTCCAATGGCATCCCAAGCAGGGAGCTGTTTTTGTACCAGCTTCCCCAGCACCCCAAAATCACAGTATACCTGATGCCCAACTATTTGGTCTGGACCTGGAGCTCCTCCAAGAAAAAATACGCATGAAGCAAAGAACCTCAGCTGCCCACTCGGGTGAGGACCCCTTCTGCCTTAGAAATTATGACTTCTTTCCTACCTCCCCAGCCCCCAAGGTCAGGCATCTCTGGGAGTCAAGAAAAAACCCTTGTGTGTAAAGAAGTCTTCAGCTGTTGCAGATCTGAGTGGCATAGGAGAAGTGGCAGAGCGGAGTGGTTTAAGGCACGGATTCCAGAGTCAGGCTCCCTGGGTTCAAATCCTCACTCTGTCACTACTGAGTTTTAAGACTGTGCCTCAGTCTCCTCATCTGTAAAATGGGAATAAGACCTACCTTATAGAGTATTTGTTAAGAGGATTAAAGGAATTAATGTTTGCAAAGTCTTTACAATGCATGGCACCCCATGAGTATACCAGGCCCTGGCCCAGCCTCGTGCTCTGCTTGATTTCTCCGGCCCAGGATATTCCCCTTGCTCTCACCTATCTCAGCTCCAGCTCCTAGTTCCAGCGCTCCTCTCAGAGCATCCCCTTGGTACATCACCAGTCCCTCTACCCAGGACCCTCCCAGAGCTGAGGTCCCTTGGCTCTCAGCTCTCCATTTGGAGAGCATTAGCCACACAATTTAATTCTCAGCTGACTCCTTTGTACAAAGAGGAGAGCTGTGGGTGGAGAGACAAGAGTCTATAGAAAGACCCCTGGCCCCAGCTTCTTCCTCTCCTTCACTCCCTGCTCCCAGGGCTGGGCACCCAGCAGGCACCCAGGGAGTAGGCCTGAAACAAATCTCTTGCTGCCCAGACCACCCCTATCTCCTGATTTAGATAACACACACACACACAGCCCTCTGTTGACCTAGCCTGGATTTCCACCAAAGAGAGCAAAAGAAATCATTGGTGCCCAACCCACCACAACCTCCACCAACTCTACATCCCCCAGACCTGCCCGATCTCCCCCTGGGCATGCAAGCCTGATCTTGAGCTGCTTGTACCTTTCTCACTTTCCTGTTTCATATCCCACCAGCCCTTCTCAATTTTACACAACTTCTTTTGTGGAAGGAAAATTAAAACCCTCAGGTCATCTAAGGGTTAAAGTAGGCTCTTGCACTGACCGCAGTACCCACGTCTTTCTGCCTAACCCAGCCCTGACCTTCCCACCTGGCTCAAGACTTCCTGAGAGCCAATTACATGCCAGGGATTGTGCTAGACGCTCCAGATACAGCAGCGGGGCATTCAGTTAAGGTTCAGCCCTTGAGAAGCCAGAAAAAGTAAAGAGACAACTGCAACAAATGGTTAGGGATGGTGATAAATATAATGAAGAATGGAAACCAGGTGCTATGACGAATTACACGGCAGTGGTGAGGGGACCTCTACCAAGATGGGGAAGACATATTTAAGTTGAAACCTGGAAATTAAGAGGGAGCAGAGCCAGCCCAGTAGAAAACCCTAAAAGAACATTCCGGGCAGAGAAAACAGAACAAGCAAAGGCCCTGAGCAGGAAAAAGCTCAAGGGGCAGAAGTGATTCAGATGTAGCTATTAGGAAGAATGCAAAGGGGACAGTAGTTAGGAGAAGGCTGCAGGAGGTCAGCAGTGGCCAGATCATGGAGGGTCTGATAGGTCTGACAGGAAAGTTCTGAAAGTTTATTCCAAGTGCAATAGGGAGCTTTAAGAGTTTTAGAGAAATATTATCTAATCACTATATTTCTAAATCATCCTTGCTGCTCTCTTACAATAGATTAGAGGTGGGCAAGTGGGAATTTTGGGAAAGCAGATAGTAGTAGCTACTACAGCATTTGGGCAAGACAGAAAAGGTGGCATGGCCTGGGGCAGTAGCCTGGGGCCATAGCAGTGGAGTCAGAGCATGAAGAACAGGCCTGAGATTTTGCAGAAAAAGCCAAAAGGACATGCTGTTGGACTGGGTATGGGGAGAGAAGCAGAGGGAGGGGCTGGTGCCACCTGTTCCTGTCTTTAAAGGTGGGTAGGTTATGAGCTGTTTAGAGAGATGGAAAGGCCCATGGAGGGTCACATCTGGTGAGTGCAGTCAGGGTTCCGTGTCATCCATATGAAGTTCTCATACCTACAAGACATCCAGGGAACCCTAAATCATCATCAGGTGAGTGGCTAGATAGAGAAGCTGGAGCTGGTGACAAAACTTGCTACTTAAAATCACAAGAAGGAAAATGATGTACACTTAAGATCAGTGTGTTTGTAAATTAATGCTTGATTTTTAAAAATATAAGAGAAAATGAGAGCTGGGAGGACAGGTAATTAGAGTGGAGTCAGGAGAGAGGAGGGGCTGAGGACAAAGCTCTGGGATCCTCCAACATTTAGAGCTGAGTAAAGGAGTTATCCCCAAAGATCTAAGGAAGGGCTAGCCAGGGAGGGAAGAAGAAAACCAGAAGTAAAGAGAGAATATTGATTCTAAAGGAGAGAAAATCAACAAGACCAAGGGGTCAAGGAAGACCTGCTTGTGGGGGCGTGGAAATCCCCAGAGACCTTGACCGGGGCGGTTTCAGGGAAGTGGTAGGACCAAAGCAAAGGAATGTGCTCCAGAAGAGCAGGTGCAGACAGCTCTTTGGAGAAGTTCTGCTGTGAAGAGAAGTGAAGTCGTTCTGCACACCGAGGGAGAATGAAGGATGAAGGCAAAACAGGAAGCTATAAATGAGGGAAGGAGGGTGTCCAGGCATGTTCTTATCCTGTTGTGAATGATCCAGGAAAAAAAAAAAAGAAGCCACTTCTAGCACTGGAGAGAGGGGAAGTAATTCAAGAATGTGGGACAGGGAGCACCTTGGAGCCCAAGTGGAGGTATGGGCCTGTGGCAGGAACTGAGATGCTTCCTCCCCCCTCACAAGAAGGAAGGGGAGCAGAGGCGGCAGATTACAAATGCGGGCCTTCACTGGACATGCTTCCAGATGCACACCTCCCCAGCTCCCCATTCAGGCTTACTCCAACGACCCCTGGGGCACCTGCTGTTTTCTGCCTCTTGCTCCAAACACCAAGTTGCCCCCGTGGCACGGAATGTGTCACCAGCAGCAGGTTCTGCAAACAACCTGTGGGTACATCTCACCATTCTTGCCAGCCACTGCACTCACCTCATCGGGGCTGTGCCCCTTCCTAGTGCTAGCTCTGAGGGGGTCCCTCACCTGCCCCACCGGAGCCCCCGCCCCCAACCCCGAGGCGGTGGCCTCTCCAGCTCCTCCCCCAAAGGAGCAGTCAGTACACCCTACCCCTTTCCTAGCCCGGCTCCCTAGTTGGCCCTTGGGAGAGAGCTGCCTCCACCCCCGCCCCCCCCACCCCAGACCACCCGGACAGCCGGAGCGAAGGCGGCCCAGCCTCTCCCCGCGCCCCGGCTGTAGCCCCGGAGCCTTCTCTTCCCTCCCCAGCGCCCACCCCCTGGACCGCCCGAGTCGTCGCGGGGCGCCGGCTCCCGGCTTTGTCTGCGCCCACCGAGCGCGCCCGCCGGGCGCCCCGGGCGCTCCCCTGCAGCACGCGGCTCGGGGTCCGGCTTGCCCTCCCCCCGCGTGCGCTGGCTCGGCCGGCGCAGCCCCGGCCCCGAGATCACCCCACCCGGCCGGACCACCGCTTCCCGGGACGCCGCCGACGCCAGCGAGGGGGGCGCGGCGCCCACAGAGGTCCGCGAGCCCCGGGCACCTCCGCGCACCCCAGCCCGAGCGCCGCGCAGGCTGCCGCAGCCCCGGGCCGCCGGAGCCCCTCACCCTCCCGCGGGCGGCCGCACCCCCCCGCGCCGGCGAGGGCTGGGGGCTCCCGGCCGGGGGCAGGGGCCGGGGGCCGGGGCCGGGGCCGGGGCGCGGCGCGCGGTACCTTTCCCTGCTGAGCCGGGGAAGTGAGTGTGCGGCGAGCGGCGCTCCAGCCTCGGCCTCCTCCGCCTCCCCTCCTCCTCCAGCCGCCTGGCTTCCTCCTCCAGCCGCCGCCGGGACCGTAGGGGCCCGAGCCAGCCGCCGCGGCCTGTGTGGGGCCCCGCTCCGCCTCGCGTCCCCGGCCCACCCCGCCGGGTCCGCCCGGCCCGGCCCCCCGCTCCGCCTCGGGGCGGGGACGCGCCCAGCTCCTCCCCGGCCCCGCCCGCCAGGGGCGGGGAATGCGGGCGGCCGGAGCCCGGGCCGGCCCGGCCCCCGCCCCGGAAGCCCCCGGCCCAGCCCTCCGCACCTGGGCCCCGCACCGCCTGCTCCAGCCGGGCGCCGAGCATCCGCACTCAGCCCCAGAGGGAAAGCGGCTCGCCCAGCCCCGCCCTGGGCCCGGCGCGCTTCAGGCCAAGGCTGCCCGCGGGGAGACGCGCAGAGCCAGGACGCGGGCCTCAGTTTACCCGCGCGGAATCTTAGAACCCTGCTTCTGGAGGGAAGCCCCCCCCTCCTGGAGCTGCCTTCACTCGCGCAGACCCTACCCTGGATCTCAGTTAGGGATCAGTGGATTCATCCCCGGGGCGCCCACTAATTTTTTTCTCCCCAACACCGGTGCCTCCACTGCCACTGCCACCTGCCCCCAGTCCACCACGCCTCTGAGACCTCTGTGCCTCAGTCTCCAACCCTACACAGTAGAGGGCGGGGCGGGGGGCACTCAAATTGCCGCAGCCCGTCCCTTCGCAGCCCACTAAGCAGAAGTGGCCTCTTTAAGAAAATAGCCTTCAGTGGTACCCACTGCCTCATCCTTGATTTAATAAAAATCGAAGCAAATAGCTGTGAGGGTCACTTTTCATTCTCTTTTAAAAATCATAGTTATTGGGGCACCTGGGTGGCTCAGTGGTTGAGCATCTGCCTTTGGCTTAAGTCGTGATCCCCCGCTCCCCATGGGAAGCCTGCTTCTCCTTCTGCCTATGTCTCTGCTTCTCTCTGTGTGTCTCTCATGAATAAATAAAATCTTTTTAAACATAAAAATAAAAATTATAGTTATTTGGAAATTAGATTTATTGGCTATTTGAGATTTTGCAGGCACTGCTCTGGTCCCTTGTACAGTTTTTCATTTGTGCTCTTTTAAGGGGCCAGTTCACTTGGTTTGGTACCATTTCATTCTGTTTAACTCTGTGAGCATCTCCAGGGCCTCCAGGAGCTGACAGAGACCCAGTCCAAGGGGTGGAAGCCTTGGGTAGAAGCCAGGCCCCTGCCTTAAACTGTCTTTCAGGCTGAGGAGGGTGCCTCACCTAACCTAGACCCTACAGGGGACCCACCAGGCCCCGTTGCATAGCATAGGTCTGCATGGGTGGGGGCCAGCAGAGCAGAGGTGTCCCTACAGTAATGGGGTTTGATGCCTCCCTGCAGGAGGGACCCATGTGAGCACAAGCTTCAGGGCAGAGACACGGTGAATTTTAGATGAAGTTTCTTCTCAGCAGAAAAGTCCTTATCATTGCCCAAGCTAGTCCCCTCACCTAGAAAACCTTTCTGCCCCCTCCCAACCAACCTCTGTGTCCCCTTGGAGTTAAAGGTCAAGTTAAAGGTCACACCTTCCTCTGTGAATCTTTCCCTGTCACCCAGGAAGCAGAATGTTTCTGAGTGGGCTCTCAGAATTAGATACCCTGGATTTGAATTTTGCCTCCCTCTGCTTCAGTTTCCTCATCTGTAAAACAGGATCAATAAATAATACCTACTCCAAAGAGTGACTATATTAAATTAAATTATATACATTACTCTGAAGAGTGATTGTATAGTATTAAATAAGAATGTTAATATGGACTTGGCAAATAATGGAAAACTACTCAGATTGGCTTGGTATAAGCAAAGAGGACATGTATATACTCACATAACGGAGGATGCCAATGGTCATCCTGATCCGGGTACCAAGAGGCTTCAAAAATATCAAGACTCGGTCTTCCTCTGTTCCTTGCTGCGGCAAGATGGCTGCCAGCAACTCTCAGTTCCACCCTCTCGGCTCAAGTCCTCATTTCTTTCAGCTGTCCCAGCAAAAAGCCAAGGTTACACCAAGTTGGCTCTGCTCGGGTCACATATCACTGTTTGGGCCTGAATCACATGCCCAGCCCTGGAGTTGGTCCATTCCAAACCACAGGGATGCGGAGTGAGGGAGGGTGATGTCAGGGCACTGTTTACAATTAGAAGGTGGATGGGCCCAGCACTGTGTGCCAAGCACACAGAGAGTTCACCAAAAAACATTTGGCCATCGTTGAGAACCTTCATCGTATTTCAGGGGTGTCCAGTACCTTTTGAACATCCTTCTGTGTTTGGGGAACTTTCCATGTCACAGATTCTGCACCCCCTCCTCCAAAGCCAAAAATGCTCTTTCCCAGCCTCCTCTGCAGCAGGGGTGCTGGCATCACCCAGGCCCTGCAACCAGATGCACTGCTGAAGATTTTTATGTGACAGGCGTCACCCAGAATCCGTTCAGGGGGCACTGGAGACATCTGGCTGTAGGGATAACTGTGGCAGAGGTGCCAGAAGACCTGCCAGAGTATGTTTCAGTTGCTATTGCTCCATAACAAACCACCCTTGAAACTTAGTGTCTTAAAACAACGATTTCTTATTTCTCAACTTTTTAGGTTGACTGGGCTCAGCGAGACAGTTCTTCTGCTGCATGTTTTGTTGATTAAGGACATCATTTGGAAGCTTGACTGGGTCTAGAACAACCCAAATGGTCTCTCTCACCATGAGACCTCTCCTTCAGGATAACCTGGGCTTCCTTACAACATGGCACCCTGGCTTTTCTCTGAGGTGAAATAGAAGCTGCCAGGCATCTGAAGACCTAGGCCTAGAAGTGCCATTTCATTATTTCTACCACATTTTATTGGCTAAGGAAAGTCACAAAGTCAGCCCAGACTCAAGGGGAGAATAAATGGACTCCACCTCTTTTTTTCTTTTTTTTTTTTTAAGATTTTCTTTATTTACTTGAGATAGAGAGCACGACCGGGGGCAGAGGAAAAGGGAGAAGCCGACTCTCCACTGAGCAGGGAGCCCAATGCAGCGGGACTTGATCCCAGGACCCCAAGATCATGACCTGAGCCAAAGGCAGATGCTTAACCAACTGAGCCACCCAGGCACCCCTGAATCACATTTCTTGATAGAAAGAGTGCAGTGTTGTATTTGCTAGGACTGCCGCAATGAAGTCCTACAGAGTAGATGGCTGACTCAACAGAAATTCATTGTCTCACAGTTCGGGAGGCCAGAAGTCCAAAGTCAAGGTGTCGGCAGGGTTGGTTCCTTCAACTAGGGAGAATCTGTTCCATTGCTGTTCCCTGGTTTCTTGTGTTTTACTGGCAATCTCTGGTGCTCTGTGGCTTATACATCCACCACCCAAAATTCTGTCCTCATTCCTTTATCTTCACACAAGTTCCCATAATGTGCCTGTCCCTATTCTGTGTCCAAATTTCCCCTCCTTATAAGGACACCAGTGAATTAGGACACATCCTAATAACTTCATTTTTACTTGATTACCTCTATAAAGATACTGTCCTGAGGTACAGGGGATTAGAACTCCAACATGCCCAATATATCTATGGGAGAGACATAATTCAACCGTAGCAAATGAGCACACAGGAATGGAAGGGTTCCTTGGTAACCACGCTACAGATAATCCACCACAAAGTAGAAGGCCCAAAGAATACCTCTCTCTTGTCTTTGAGAATGGATTTCTGGGGTATATAGTTGTGATTAAGGCCTGGAATTTTAAGTGTTCCTTACAAATCATATAACCACCACCAGCAGCCTTGGGTACAACCTGTTTTACTATCTCCCCCACACACACACCAAGGGGGTCTTTGGAGCCTGATTGGTGCAAAGTGGATTGGAGCTAAGAAGGTACTTCATCATTTCCTCCCAGAACAGCGAGGAAAAGGAGGTCAGGCTTAGGCACCTGAACAGCTAGCTGTAAGGCCTGAAGCAACTTTGGCAAACTCTCTTTTGTCGCCCTTAAAACGGGAGTCAAGCTAGGAGCCTGTCACTCAGGGTTGTATAAGGATTAAAAAGAATAAGGGATATAAAAATTGGTGTCCAAGCCATCAGACCCCCTCCAGATGTCAGTAGTTATAAGCATCAGTCTCTGCTACATCCATACAACTGATCTAGACTCTGCTTTGTGTTGAAACATCAGTAAAGCACTGATCACATGCTTCACATGTGTGGAGTACTTTATAGTTTACAAAGCACTCCCATAGCCACCACCACAGGGAGACATCAGAGTGGCAAAGAAGGGCTGCAGGAAGTGCATTGTTATAAGTAATGCTGGCTTCTATAAAAAAAGAGACCCAAGAATACAGTGGTTCAAACATAACAGAAATTCATACCTTACCTACACAATAAAGAGGTATTCCCATAACATAATGGCTTTCCTCCACATTGTGATTCAGAGATCTAGGCTCACTCCAACGTGTGTCTTTAGCAACCATCAGGGTCTTGTAGTCATCTGCACAAAGCCAGCAGCAGAAAAAAGCCCTACCTTGAAAATGAACATTAGTTCTACTCACATACCATTGGCCCAAACCAGTCACAAGGTCACACTTAACAACAAAGGAGGGTGGGAATTATGCTCTAGCTGTGAATCCTGGAAGGGTAGAAAAGTGATTTTGGGTGAACAGCGAGCAGTCTCTGCTATTAGGGAGTTTTTTAAAGTTCTAGAAGGGATGGTTCATGTATCCCTTCTAGGGAAGTGAGGAAGTGTCATTCCAGTTTGGAGGACACAGTGGGTTGACTTACTGTCCACAATTCTTCACTTCCCTGTGTAGTATTTTGCATCCATATTCTTGCCACAACTCAGGTGGAGTGTATTTTCCCACCTGCTGACATTAGGTTTGAATGAAATAGAGTAGAAGTGGTAGTATGTCTATTTCGAGCCTCAGCTTTAAGAGTCCTGCATGATTCCACTTCCTTTTAGTGCTTTCTCCACCTTCATTAAAAATATTCCCCTGCATAGCTACTGCCCTTCAGCCTGGGACTGCAGAATGAACACACAAGAGCAAACCAGGGCTCAACCCAGAACCAAGAGCCAGACTCACCCAGACTGTATCTTGAAGCACCAATCTGATCCAAGCCTAGATCAGCTAATGCCCAGCCGACTTGTAGATGCAGGAGATCAGCAGAGTCATCCCAGGCAACACACATACCCATAAGAAATGAATACTAATTGTTGTATGCTATTGAGGTCTTGTGGTCTTGTTACACAGCACTGTTGTGGCAATAGCCAACTGGTAGAGAAAGACAAAGAGCAACTTTGCCTACCCAGGCTTTTCATCAATTACATCAATTCCATCTGACTGAAAAAAGAATTAGAAAACAAGAGACTACATGGCTCAAAACCCGACCTGCACAGACATACGGTAAGAGAATACTGCTTCTGAAGTCAAGGCCACACTCTACACTTCTGCTTGTCCTCTCCATATATCCTGACTGGTGTGTCCTTAGGTTCTCTGCCAGGACAGGAGTCCCTGCTCTTTAGCCAACATTTTTGGCTACTCTATGGCTTTCCTAATGGAACAATGATGTCTTGATGAAGAGGCACTAACAGACCCAGGCAAAGAACATGAGTTCGGTCACTGTGGGTAAGCCTACAAATTTGTGTACCCTGAACGGGAGATAGTGCAGTGGGCTCTGATGGACAGACTAGCACCCGTGGCCTTTGGGTCTCCACTGAAGGAAGCCAGCTGCTGCTGTAGCCACCCCATCAAGATGAGGTTCCCAACAGGTCTGCTAAAGCAGGTCTTCTCAGACTGCATGCAAAGCACCTGGAGACCTCACGAAAACACAGGTTGTGATTCAGCAGGTCTGAGGGTGGGGCCTGAGACCGGAGATTGATGCCACTGGTCCTTAGGCCAGACTTTGAGCAGCAAAGCTCCAAAGCAATGGTATCAGTGTCAACTGCACACTGGTATAACTTGGGAAGCTTTTAAAAGCACTGATGCCTGTGTCGTGCCCTGAAAGGCTCTGAAATAGGGGGCCAGGGGAGCACCTGGAGGGAGGAGGGTGGAGCCACTGTTCTAAAATCACCCTTCACTGTTTTCAGGGAACGTGTACTATCATGCCTCCTCTCTATTTTTTTGGAGGCTCTGGCTCTCTGCTTGCCCACCCTTTATTCTACCAGGCAAGGGAGTTAAATGTTTTTAACTAAAGTGATTCCCACGTTGTGAAAGACATATCAAAAAGGCAGACTAGAAAGGCAAAAATGGAGTCCTTTAAATTGAACAAATGTGACCATTTGAAAATCTTACTCTCCTGCCCTTCTTTTCCTCGTTAACTGTTGCCCAGTGCAAACGCCTCCTAGTGCTCCTTCCATCCACTGGAAAGCTGGCCATCAGGATGAGCAGGGCCTCAACTGATCCACAACCAAGTGTAAATACACAGGAAATGTTTGCTTTTTAACTAGGATAAATTAATAGCTGTTTTATAGCAAAACAAAGTAGAAACACAGAGAAGGGCTTAAACTGTACATGAATTTTGGAGGTGAAATCCCAGACTTCAGAATAATGCAGGGTTTGCTACTAATGGCTACTAGGTGGGGGTTGAGGGTGGGGACCAACCTTTGGAGGGCTTAGAAGCGTTGCCAGATTTAGCAAATAAAAATGCAGGGCACTCTGTTCAATCTGAATCTCAAACAATAATTTGTGCACAGAAGCGTGGGCTCCCGTCACACAGCAGAGAGTGGCACAGTCGAGCCCCCCAAGGCCAGATCTTTCTGGCTCTTCACCATGACAGTACGTATACAGTCAGGCCACGAGGCTGACCCTGGTGAGCTCCAGATGACCTCAGGAATTCCGAGAATACTCTAGAAGCATCAAAGGGCATCCGCCTAGGCTCTCCACTTATGTGGATTTTGTTTGTTCCTTGGTTTTTTTGTTTGACAATCTTTGCATGCTTGAGTTTAGAAGTCAGGCCCTGGGCAAGCACCTTGAAAACACAGAGCATCATTTTCTTGGTCTTGGGTCCTCCATACCTCTATTTAAATACCCATCACCACCACCTGTCTCCCCACAGGTCTGTCCTGACTCCTCCCCCTTTTGAAACCTTTTGGATCTCCAGTCTAACCCTGACCAGTGCCATGGCACAGGATTTGAGGAAACCAAGAAAATACAAACCAAAGTGTGTATGTCTCAAGTCACATGAATTAGGGAGGAAGGGCCCAATCGGGAAAGGGGAGCAGAGGGGATGTGGTAAATGGTGACCCATTCTGTAAGTCCTTTGCCTTCTCTGCTCCTAACTCCCTCGTGTAAAACTGGGCCCACCGAGCAAGCTGCCTTCTGACACTATTCCTCCAGGCACTGCCTTTCCTGCTTCTGAGACTTCCCCACCCCTGAGGAACTGTGCCCTGGGCACTCGGTTACAGTCAGAAGACCTTTCCTGAGCCCTTTTGTGCCAAGCATGCTGGGTCATGGACATCAGCAGTGGAGGAGGTGACCTTAGCCCAGCTGACTGCCCTGCAGCATCCCGGACATCAGAGCAGCACAGCCCAGAACCTCCCGGCACCGGTGAGGCAGAGTGACCTGGTCATGGCTGAGTGTGTATGCCAAGGTGTGTGTCAGCATCCTGATCCCCACCCCACCCTGGGGGGCTGTGGACGGCCTTACTGACCACAACGCACTGTGTCAGTGACAAGTAAACAGGATGGATTGATTGCTGACTCCATAAACAGATAGATGCCAGTCACCATCTAAACAGGAAAGAAAACATAGAACCCATGGGGGGAGAGGGGCCTTTGCTATTCTCTGTGATGCAGGAGAGAATGGGGAGGAGACGGAGAGAGAAAAACAAATGGACACAAGAGTGGAGAAGAGTCAGACCCAATAGCACAGGAAGCACCAAACCCAAGGTTGTCCACACTGCAGCTCTGTCCCCACCAAGGTACCCTACTTGCCAGGCTCCCCTGCCTTAGGCCAGTCTTCCCACATCTGACTTCCCACCCTCCTCCCTTGGAGGCCTCCCCACCCTCCTTCAGGCCCTGCTCAGCCTACAGCTCGTCCTAGAAATCCTCAAGAATAAACCACCCCCAGGGCTCCCCCTCTTTTGCACAGAAAAGTTCCAAAGCATGTCTCCAGCCAGATGTATTCCAAGAGACTCAACTTCTCTCCTTTTGGGCCACTCCTAAGTCTCATATTGTAGGATATAAGACTCTTTCCCATTTTCAAATAGAAACACTGAGCCCTTTGTGGGTCCACCCAGGTCCACCCCTAAATGAGGAACAAATTGAGCCTCCTGCAACTCAGGCTTTCAACTCCTACCATCTTTCCTGGTCCGCTTATTGCTGACCTTTCTTGGTCTGCCCCCCGCCCCCCCTGCGCTGGGTCTTGCTAGCAATGTGGCTTTGATGGAAGCAGGGAAGGGGGTTGGCTGAGGTAGGGGGTGGTTAGGGCTGCCAACTTCCTGGGAGGAGCACTTACCCATGAAACAGACCATCCTCTGAGTCACTGGGACGACTGAGAGATCCTGGAGGTTGGGAGAGGCTGACTCATCGTTGTCTCTATTTCGTTGGGGAAGAAAAAGGCCTCACACATAGGAGAATGGCCAGTTCATCGTCATTTCAGACAGAATTGAAAACTGTAATGGAGCCATGCAGAAAGATGGAGCAGGCCTCAAGAAGGTCCTAGAAGACGTGACATGGGGAGAGAAAGGAGAATCTGGGGTCCTTTCAAAACACCCTGGGCAGGAAAATTCAATATTCAAATTTAGACTAAAAGAAAAGTACACTTGAGGGGCTCCTGGGTGGCTCAGTTGGTTAAGCATTTGCCTTCAGCTCAGGTCATGATCCCAGGGTCCTGGGTTTGAGCCCCCCTCATCAGGCTTCCCGCTCAGCAGGGAGTCTGCTTCCCCCTCTGCCCCTCCCCCTGCTCATTCTCTCTTGCTCCTTCGCTCGCTCATGCTCACTCTCAAATAAATAAATAAAATCTAAAAAAAAAAAAGTACACTTGAAAGATGTTGTTTGTCTTGCGAAATAATCATTCATTAGCCCAGAGTTCCTTTAAAGGGCATTCCATCCTTGGCAGTTTCCAGGATTTGCTTGCGGATCTGTCAGGGAGCTCACAGCCCTGGGACCTCCTGCCCTTCCTCACCTGCAAGTTGCAGACCGTCCCCAGTTTCCCTGGGCTCCTTCATGCTAGTTCAGAGCTTCTCAATCCTTCAGAATTACCTGCAGAGCTTGTGAAAAACTCAGTGGGTGGGCCCCACCCCCAGTGTTTCTGATTCAGTAGGGTTGGGGTGGTGCCCGCTTATTTGCATTTTAACAGGCTCCCAGGTGATGCTCTTGCTGCTAGTCCCGGAAGCACACTTTGAGAATCACAGGTAGGTGAGGCCCACCTGCCTGTGCTCACTGCCAGGGGAACATCACTCAACCTGGTTGCTGGTCTCCTCTTAGGTCAGGGCCACAGGGCTCCTCAGGGGACTCTGCCTTGTGGGGTGCAGACCCTTCACACTTCCTGAGGGACGGTGTTGCCTTTCCCACCGCTGCCGTGACTTGTTGACAAGTTCTCTTCTTTGTCCCCAAACCTCCAATAGCCCCTCATGTGCCCAGCTCAGCTCAGAAAGCAGGCTCCATTGCCCTCCCACCACCAAATCTTCAGACCCCCACCCCCCAATCCCTCACCCATGCTCCTCAGAAATGGCGGAGGCATCTGCCCCCACCTAAGGCCATCACACCACCTGTGTCCCTCCTCCTTCTGCTCTCTCCTATGTCTTTCCTCACCCCCTCTCTTATGGGAAGACTGGATCATACCCATAAGCATACAAACATTCTCCAGCATCTCTCATGTTTTAAAAAGCGGGGAGGGATTGGGGGTAAGAGGCTCCTGGGTTGCCCAGTCAAGTGAGCAACCAACTCTTGGTTTCTCCTCAGGTCATGATCTCAGTATGGTGGGATGGAACCCCACTTCCAGCTCAGCATGGAGTCTGCTTGAGATTCTCTCTCCCTCTCCCTCTGCCCCAACTGCTCATGCCCTCTCAATCTCTCTCTCTCTCTCAAATAAATAAATAAATAAATAAATAAATAAATAAATAAATTCTTAAGAGAGGGGGTGGTGGGCTCCTTTAGACCCCCCTCTTTTGCCTCTAGCTATCCTTCACATTCCCCACCTAATATTCACAACAAAATTTCTTCAAAGTAACAGGGATAGTTCCCATCACCACTTCCTCCTTCCCAACCCACTTTAGACCGCCTCCCTTTCTTAGCACTCCGCTGGAACCCCAACAACTCCCACGTTGCCACATCCAGGGCCTCACCTTAGTCAGGCTCTCAAAAACAGTGGGGACTGTGGACTGCTGCCTCCTGCTGGGAAGACCTTCGGCTCTTGGCTTCTCTGGCCCCACTTCTCCAGGTGTTGGAGGGCTCTTGTCTTGGAAGTGACCACCTGGCCTGGCCTCCCCTCCCCTCCTCTCTGTCTCGCTTCGTGGCTTCAACATGGTGTCTGCTAAATGCGCATCCACAGCGCATGATCACTCACTCCCCTGAGTTTGGATTTTATTCAACTACCTTTGAGCATCTCAAACACAATGCACCCCAAAACAAAACTCTTGATTTCCCCTGCCTAGTTTCAGGGGTGAGGGGATACATAAGAGAAAATTTACCATTTTTAAGTGTGCAGTTCAACGGCTTTAGGTACATTCACAGTGCTATACAGCCATCACCACCACTTTAACCACTAATATTACTCCCTCATTCCCTGGTAACCACTATTCTGTTTTTGTCTCTAGGAATTTGACGATGGTAGGTACCTCAAAGAAGTGGAATATTTGTCTTTTTGTGTCTGCCTGCTATTTCATCCCTCAGTTTTTGCCATCACCCAATTGCCCAAGAAAACTCCCCAACAAATAAATTGGAGGTTGGCCGGCTCTAAGAAGGTTTCTGAGATGTCCTTCCTTTTTTTTTTTTTTCAGGTATTTGTTTTTCTGTTTAAAATTTTTAAATATATAAAATAAAGTAGTTGAGAATGACATAACACCATGTTCCAATGTCTCAGATTTATCATTGTTGACATTTTATGTCAGTTGCTTTGTCATTTTCAAATATGAGAAATAAAGCATTATAATTCAAATTATAATCTCCTTTTAACTCCCACCACCAGAGGCAACAATAGATAAGTTAAATATACATCATCTAGTTGATTTTTATAGTGCACACTTAATCTATATCTCATCTGATCTAAGACACACCATCAGTTGTAAGATGCACTATTATTTTAAGCCCCACTTAAAAAGAAAAACATTGCCAATTAAACTATGACACAATACTTTCTAATCCGAGATTTTTATTTCTAATCTGTAATTATTTTATTCATCACTTACATATAATACCCAGTGCTCATAACAAGTACCCCTCTTACTACCTATCACCCCATCTAGCCCTTCCCCCACCCACCTCCCTCCATCAACACTCAGTTTGCTCTCTATGCTTAAGAGTCTCCTATGGGGGAACCTGCGTGGCTCAATCCATCATACGTCGGACTCTTGATTTCAGCTCAGTCATGTTCTCAGGATCCTGGGATTCGGCCCTGCCTCCCAGCTGAGCCTGAGTGTGGAGTCCGCTTAAGATTCTCTCTCTCTCCCTTTGCCCCTCCCCCCTACTTACACTGTCTTTCTCAAAAAAAAAAAAAAAAAAGAGTCTCTAATGGCTTGTTTCCCCTCTCTTTTTTTTTCCCTTTCCCTATGTTCATCTATTTTGTTTCTTAAATTCCACATATGAGTGAAATCATATGGTATTTATCTTTCACTTATTTCACTAAGCATCATACACTCTAGATCGATCTACATTATTGCAAATGACAAGATTTCATTCTTTTTAGTGGTTGAGTAATATTCCATCATATATATATATATGTATATATACACACATATATTTCACATCTTCTTTATCCATTCATCAGTCATTGGACACTTGGGCTCTTTCCAAAATTTGGCTATTGTTGATAAATATTGCTACAAACTTTGGGGCACATTTATTCCTTCAAATCTATATTTTTGTATCCTTTGGGTAAATACCTAGTAGTGCAATTGCTGGGTCATAGGGTAGCTCTATTTTTAACTTTTTGAGGAACCTCCATACTGTTCTCCAGAGTGGCTACACCAGTTTACATTCCCACCAATGGTGTAAGAGGGTTCCCCTTTCTCCACAACCTCCCCAACATTTGTTGTTTCCTGTGTTAATTTTAGCCATTCTGACAGGTATAAGATGGTATCTCATTGTGGTTTTGATTTATATTTCCCTGATGATGGGCGATGTTGAGCATTAGATTTTTATTTGATACTTATTTTGACCTCCTTACACATCTCTAGACATATATTTTATCATACCATATTTCATTGAACCTAAAATACTGTCAATTTTATTCAGAGACTTTATTTAAAGGCGTCTCAGGGTCAATGAATTATGGCTTATCACTTTTGTGCACAAGTAAGAAGGACATTTCAAGGAACATAAAATTAGTTACGTATTCCTAAAATTTCACATCTAAAGTTTCACTCTTCTGCATTACTTTTTTAAAAAATTAGTAGACTTTTTAACAGTTTTAGGTTTAAAGGAAAAATTGAGCAAAACATAGAGTTTTCATACCCCCCTACATCTTTCCTATCAATTTCCCCTATTTTGAATATCTTGCATTATTGTGGTACATTTGTTTTCATTGATGAGCCAATATTGATGCATTACTATTAACTAAATCCAATAGCTTACAATAAAGTTCACTCTTGGGGTTGTATATTTTATAGTTTGACAAATGTATAATGACATGTATCCACCATTATACTATCAGAAAAATAGTCTCACTGTCCTAAAATTCCCTGTGTTCCACCTTCCTCTCTCTCCCTGCCACACCCCTGGCAACCACTGATCTTTTTATAGTCTTTATAGTTTTGCCTTTTCTGGAATGTCATACAGTCAGAATCATACAGTATGTAGCCTTTCAGACTGTCTTTTTTCACTTAACCTAAATGGTTAATTGGTCCTCAAATTGTCTCGAAACATTAAGGATGAGTCTGGTCATACCACCAAATCATGATACTTTCTGGTGAGTTTTTTCTACTTTTTTTTTTTTTAAGTAGGCTCCATGCCCAACATGGAGCCCAATGCAAGGCTTGAACTCATGACCCTGAGATCAAGACCTGAGCTGAGATCAAGAGTTGGACACTTAACCAACTGAGCCATTTAGGTGCCCCTGTATTTTTAATAATTTGAAAATTATTTTCCATTCTAGAATGTAAATGCCCTGAGGTTTTTAGAGGTTGTTTTTATCCTCATATGAATAAAGAGAGAGCATTTGAGGAGGAAAGGTCAGATGTATTCACCTAATCCAGTCCTTCTTACTGAATTATGTAGAAAAGCCATCTGCCAAAAGGAGAGAGAAGGCTGGGAGAAATGGTTCTAGAAACTTGACATGACAACAACCAATGTTTTTGGTGTGTGTTGGGGGTGGGAGATTGCACACAAGTGCGTAATGAATAGCATTTAGTTCCATGTCAAAGAATGTGAGACTGTAAAATAGCCTAAGGATGCCTCATTTCTTTTTCTTCTTCTTTTTTTTTTTTTCTTTTTTTTAGTTATAAAGTACATCCAGGAATGCTCACCCTTGTTAGTATACAGTTCTGCAACTTTTGAGAAACATGTAAGTTGTGTTATCACTACCACAATTGATGTATAAAACAGTTCTATTACCTCCAAAATATTCCCTCATGCCCCTTGATAATTAATCCCTCCCCCTTCTCCAGCCTCTGGAAACCATTGATCTGTTTTTTTTGTTCCCACAATTTTGCCTCTTCTGGAATAAATGGAATCATACAGTATGTAGCCTTTTGATTCTGGCTTCTTTAACTTAAACTAGTGGAAATTCATCTATGTCATGTATATTAGTAGTTTATTCTTTTTATTGCTGAGTAGTATTCCATTATATGGATATACCAGATTTTATTGTTCACTAGTTGAAGGACATAAGGGTCATTTCTTGTTGGTAGATTATGAATAAAACTGCTATAAACATTTGCATATAGATTTATGTGTGGACATAAGTTTTTATTTCACTTGGGTAAATAGTCGGATCACTGGGTCATATGGTAGAGGTGTCATGACATCTCAATAGTAATTTTAACCTACTTTTCCACAGTGGCTAATAATGTTGAGCATCTTGTCATGTGCTTTTTTGTCATCTGTGTATCTTCTTTTGTGAAGTGTCTTTTCAAATCCTTGCCTGTATTTTATTGAATTGTTTGTTTCATCATTGAATTGAGACTTCTTTTTATATTGCAATTTTTAAATAGGAGAAGAGCCTTGAAATGATTCCATCATGTGTTTCCTTAAGCCGTATTTTTCTCTCTGTAGTTTCCATCACATATTTCAAAATGAAGGTAGTCATAGTCTTTCTAATGGCAGCAAATACTCTGGCCTTGAAATTAGTTTTCTCAACCTCTTAAAGCATTTGGTAGCAATGCTTTTTTTTTTTTTTTTTTTTCCAGTCAGAAGCTCCTGAGAATTGGGCAAGTGGCAGAGCCACGAAAAGGAATGTTTCTGGTAATGTGAAGCAAATACAATAGAAAAATACATAAACACATTTTTCTTTCTTTCTTTCTTTCTTTCTTTCTTTCTTTCTTTCTTTCTCTCTTTCTTTCTTTCTTCCTTCCTTCCTTCCTTCCTTCCTTCCTTCCTTCCTCCCTCCCTCCCTCCCTCCCTTCCTTCCTTCCTTCCTTCCTTTTTTCTCTTAACCTATTTTTTGCTTCTCAGCCCTTCCAACTGAGTTCATTTTCCTTCTATCTAAATCATTTATTGAACAATCATTAGTAAAGTTCAGCTGGCAATAAACTCATAATTTAGACTTTTTTATTTCGCCTTTCTTAAAAGATGTTTTACCTGGATATAGAATTATATGGGTTCTTTTTGCCCCAACAAAGTGAAAATATCATTTCACTTTCTTCTAACTTCTATTGCCACCTAACGAAAAGTTATATCTTTTTCCCACCCCCTCTGGCTACACTTAAGATTTTTTTCTGTGTCTTTGGTCCTCGGTATCTAGGTATAGATTTCTTATATAGTGTCTGGAATTGAGTTTCTTGAATCTGTGGGTTGATATTCCAATAATTTCAGAAAATTTTCAGCTGTTATCTCTTCAAATATTGCCTCCATTCCTGTCTCTCTAGATCTTCAATTTCTAGTATTTTTATTAAATATATATTAGAACTGGGACACCTGGGTGGCTCAGTGGTTGAGCAACTGCCTTCAGCTCGGGTAGTGATCCTGGAGTCCTGGGATTGAGTCCCACATCAGGCTCCCCGTAGGGAGCCTGCTTCTCCCTCTGCCTATATATCTCTGCCTCTCTCTGTGTGTCTTTCATGAAGAAATAAATAAAATATTTAAAAGATATATATATGTATATATATACGTATGTATATGTATATTAGAACCGCTCACTGTGTGCTCTCAGTCTCTGGCCCTCTGTTTGTATTATCCGTCTTTTTGCCTTTTGAGCTTATTATCTTGCTGTCCAAATAAATGCCCACAACATACATCAAGAGTAATGTACTGGGTAGACTGGCTGCTAATGCCTCCTGTACATCTGATGCCTGTTAGGTAATCCTCCATTGGTTCAGTTAGCATCCATCCATTATTGTATGCAGCCACAGTAACATCTTTGAGGAAAATACCACCCTCAGAAAGTGCTTTATAATTTAAAATCAGGGCGACCCAGTTTACTTGGGACATTCCCTACTATCCTCACATAACTAACCATACTCCCTCTTTTACTCTCATAAGTATTCTGTTTTGAAAATTAAACTACATGAACACCTTATTCACTTTAAAAATCGTGGCATCTTTGGGTTAGTGGCAGCTACATGTAACATCACAGTGATTGGCTTATTTTAGAAACCTTATGATATTAATTTCTTTAGTGCTTTCAGAATTGACAGTACAATTTTAAGGTTTTTAAAAAATATGTGATATTGTCATCCTTCCCTATTTGCCTAAAATCACAGTTTCATTTTTCCCTGATTGAATCACATCATTAGAAATTAAACTGCCTCTGTTCAAAGTCAGCAAAAAGCTTCTGGGAAACTGATTTTCAAAGCTTCAGCAGTAGTTCCTACATGATACATCAGTCACACCAGTCTCTCGCTGTTTTTTTTTTTTTTTTTTCAGATTTTATTTATTTATTCATGAGGGACAGAGAGAGAGAGAGAGAGAGAGAGAGAGAGAGAAGCAGAGACACAAGCAGAGGGAGAAGCAGGCTCCATGCAGGGAGCCCGACGTAGGACTCATTCCGAGGCCTCGAGGATCAGGCCCTGGGCTGGAGGCGGCGCTAAACCGCTGAGCCACCTGGGCTGCCCTCTCTCACTGTTTTTGTTTGTTTGTTTGTTTGTTTGTTTGTTTGTTGTTGCTGTTGTTTTTTTTTAAGATTTATTTATTTATTTATGATAGACATAGGAGAGAGAGAGAGGCAGAGACACAGGCAGAGGGAAAAGCAGGCTCCATGCCGGGAGCCCGACGTGGGACTCGATCCCCGGTCTCCAGGATCAGGCCCTGGGCCAAAGGGAGGCGCTAAACCACTGAGCCACCCAGGGATCTCCCTCACTGTTTTAACGCATCTTTTGTGGGACACCTGGGTAGCTCAGCGGTTGAGTACCTGCGTTCAGCTCACATCCTGATCCCAGGACCCGGGATCGAGTCCGGCATCAGGCTCCCTGTGAGGAGCCTGTTTCTCCCTCTGTCTGTGTTTCTGCACCTCTCTCTCAGTCTTTGTCTCTCATGAAAAAGTAAATAAATCTTAAAAAAATAAAACATCTTTTGTGCAACTTGAGAGGTTTAGGAATTTCTCCTACTTTGAGTTACATTGCATGGTGAGTGATAGGCAAGCTCTTTGGCCACAGTATGGCTTTCTCTACTTATAAATATCTTTATTTCATAAAATCCTTGGTTGTTGTTCTGTGAGAAAAAATAGAATTACAGAAATTCCTTCAACATCATGCACAGGCATACTTTGTTTTATTTCACTTCACAGATATTTTGTCTTTTGCAGATTGACAGTTTGTGACAACCCTGAATTGGGCAAGTCTGTCAGTGCCACTTTTCCAACAGCATTTGCTCACTTCATGTCCCTATGTCACCTTTTAATTTTTCCTGCAATATTTCAAACATTTTTATTATTATATGTATAATGTAGTATAATATGACATGACACAATCAGTTATCACTGATGTTAAACTATTGCTGTTTAGGAACACCCCAAACCATGCCCATATAAGACTGCAAGCTTAATAAATGTTGTATTTTCTCAATGCTCCACCCACCAGCCATTTCCCTCTCTCTCTTCCTCTCCTCAGGCCTCCCTAGTCCCTGAAACACAATAATATTGAAAGTAGGTCAATTCCTAACCCTAAAATGGCCTCTAAGTGCTCAAGTGAAAGGAAGAACAGCACACCTCTCACTTTAAATCAAAAGCAAAAAAATAAAATAAAATAAAATAATAAAATAATAAATAAATAATAAATTAAAATTACAGAAATTATTAAGCTTTAGTGAGGAAGGCATGTCAAGGGCCAAGGTAGGCTGAAAGTTAGGTCTCTTGGGCCAAAGAGTTAGCCAAGATGTGATTACAAAAGAAAAGTTCCTGAAGGAAATTAAAAGTGCTACTGTAGCGGACACACAAATAATAAGAACGGGAAACAGCCTTGGTGCTGATATGAAGAAAATTTGATTAGTCTGGATAGAAGATCAAAACAGCCACAATATTCCCTGAAGCCAAAGGCTAATCCAGAGCAAGGCCCTAACTCTCTTCAATCCTGTGGAAGTTGTGAGAAATGAGGAAGCTGCAGCAGAAAATAATGAAGCTAGCAGAGGCTGGTTTGTGAGGTTTAAGGAAAGAAGCATTGCCATAACATAAAAGCACAAGGTGACATAGCAAATGCAGATGTAGAAGCTGTAGCAAGTTATCCAGAAGACCTAGCTAAGAATGAAGATGGCTACACTAAACATCAGATTCTCAGTGTAGATGAAACGGCCCTCTATTAGAAGAAGATGCCATGTCAGACTTTCGTAGCTAGAGAAGAGAAGTCAATGCTTGGCTTCAAAGTTTGAAAGGATAGGCTGACTCTCTTCTTAGAGGCTAATGTAGCTGGTGACTTGAGGTTGAAGCCAATAATCATTACCGTTCCAAAAATCCTAGGGCCCATGAGAATTATATTAAATCTACCCTGCCTGTGCTCTATAAATGGAACATCAAAATCTAGATGATAGCAAATCTGTTTATGACATAGTTTACTGAATATTTTAAGCCCACTGTTTAGAACTACTGCTCAGAGGAAAAAAGGCTCCTTTCAAAATATTGACAACGCACCTGGCCACCCAAGAGCTCTGAGGGAGATACACAAGATTAATGTCCTTTTCATGCCTGCTCATACAGCATCCTTCTGCAGCCCATAGATCAGGGAGTAATTCTGACTTTCAAGTCTTATTATTTAAGAAATACATTTTGGAGATACCTGGGTGGCTCAGTTAGTTAAGCGTCTGACTCTTGATTTTGACTCAGGTCATGAGATCTCAGAGTCGTGAGATTGAGCCCCATATCAGTCTCTGTGCTCAGCATGGAATCTTCTTAAAATTCTCTCTCAGGATGCCTGGGTGGCTGAGCAGTTGAGCATCAGCCTTTGGCTCAGGGCGTGATCCCGGAATCCCGGGATCAAGTCCCACATCGGGCTTCCTGCATGGAGCCTGCTTCTCCCTCTGCCTATGTCTCTGCCTCTCTGTGTGTGTGTCTCTTGTGAATAAATAAATAAAATCTTAAAGAAAAAAAAATTCTCTCACTCTCCCCCTGCCCTCTGACTCACTCTCTCTCTCTCTCTAAAAAAAGGGGGGGGGATACATTTTGTAAGACTATAACCACCATAGAATAGTGATTCCTCTGATGGATCTGGACAAAGTAGATGAAAACATTCTAGAAAGGATTTACCATCCTAGATACCATAAAGAACATTCATGATTCACAGGAAGAGGTCAAAATATCAACATTAATGGAAGTTTGGAAGAAGTTGATGGCTGACTTATGGATGATTTTGAGGGATTCAAGACTTCAGTGGAGGAAGTAACTGCAGACCTGGCAGAAGTAGAGTGAGAATTAGAAGTAGAAGTAAAACCTGAAGATGTGATTCAATTGCTGCAACCTCATGATAAAACTTTAATGGATAAAGAGTTGCTTCTTATGGATGAGCAAAGAACATGGTTTCTTGAGATGGAACCTACTCCTGGTGAAGATGTTGTGAAGATTGTTGAAATGACAGCAAAGGATTTAGAATATTATATAAACTTAGCTGATACAGGAGCAGCAGGGTTTGAGATGATTAACTCCAATTTTGAAAGAAGTTCTACTGTCTGTGAAATGTATCAAACAGCATCACATGATGTTCATGAAAGGAAGAGTCAATCAATCTAGCAATCTTCAATGTTGTCTTATTTTAAGAAATTGCCTACACTTATGGTGATCATAATGTATAAAATTGTCAAATCACTGTGTTGTACACCTGAAACTAATACAGCAGTATTGTATGTCAATTATACTACAATTTAAAAAAAAAGAAAGAAAATGCCACACCCACTCCCAACCTTCGCCAAACACCATCTTGATCACTCAGCAGTCATTAACATCGAGGTAAGACCCTCTACCAGCAAAGATTATGACTTGCTGAAAGCTCAGATGATAGTTAGCATTTTTTAGCAATAAAATATTTTTTAATTAAGGTATGTACATTTTTTAGACATAATGCTTTTTCACACTTAATGATGAGTGTGCCTGCCAGCAGCTCACGGCTGCCCCTTCTACAGAGAATTGCCCTCAACTGATGGGAGCCATTTCATCTGGAAGATTTGCAACCACCTCCCCACCCCCGCCACCCCCCCCACTCCTAACAGCTGTCTGTAGTCAATTATTGATTGAGTAGGAATACAAAAGTTCAGCCCCCTTGCCTCAGAGTGGGACCAATTCTGTGGCCATTCATATTCCAGAGCTCCCCATGGATCAGGCCTGGATGGATTCTATCAGAGACCGCATCCTTGCTTAGCTTCTTCCCCTACCTTACCCAGCTACTCTCAGCTCCCTTATTCTGAGAGCCCTCTCTCAATAAGTCACATACACAAGAATCCCCATCTTAGTCTCTACTTATAGGAAACATGACATGTGATTGTCATATAACTATAAATGATAATATTAGAAAAGAAGAAAGGTTGAAAATTATTGAACTTATCAATCAACATTAAACATGAGGGGAAAAATTACAGAATAAATCTGGAAAAAAAAGAAGAGGTGAAATAATAAAATTTGGGAATTAAGGACATGTATATATACATGTATGTGTATACATATATATGTGTGTGTGTCCTATATATTATAAGAATATATTAGGGGTGGGATCCCTGTGTGGCGCAGCGGTTTAGCGCCTCCCTTTGGCCCAGGGCGCTATCCTGGAGACCCAGGATCGAATCCCACGTCGGGCTCCCGGTGCATGGAGCCTGCTTCTCCCTCTGCCTGTGTCTCTGCTTCTCTCTCTGTGTGACTATCATAAATAAAAAAAAAAAAAAAAAAATTTTAAAAAAAGAATATATTAGGGGCAACCCGGGTGGCTCAGTGGTTTAGCACCGCTTTCAGCCCAGGGCATGATCCGGGATCGAGTCCCATGTCGGGTTCCCTGCATGGGGCCTGCTTCTCCCTCTGCCTGTGTCTCTGCTTCTCTCTCTTTCTGTGTCTCTCATGAATAAATAAAATATTTTTTTAAAAGGAATATATTATATATAAAAAGAATACACATAATATATAAGAAAACACAACCTAACAATATTAAAAATGGAAAGATGCATAATGATAGAAAATACACGGGGATCCCTAGGTGGCTCAGCAGTTTAGCGCCTGCCTTTGCCCCAGGGCGCGATCCTGGAGACCAGGGATGGAGTCCCGAGTCCGCTCCCGGCATGGGGCCTGCTTCTCCCTCTGCCTGTGTCTCTGCCTCTCTCTCTCTCTCATGAATAAATAAATAAAATCTTAAAAAAAAAAAGAAAATACAGGAATTTGAACTATTAACAACCATAAACTACGGAGTTTTTGCTACTAAACTTAAAAACAGATGAAATGCGTAACATCCTAGAAAATATATATATCCAAAACTAAGAATAAATAGAAAAGATAAACAATTCCATAACCATTTGAAAAACTTAATCAAATGTTTAAGAAACCTACCCATTTAGAATGGGGCTTGGGTGGTTTTATAGGTAGTTTCTTCAAAGCATTCAAGGAATAGATCATTCCAAACTCATGCAAACTGTTCCAGAAAATAAAAAAAGAATATGTTCCAAATCATTTTATGAGGTTAGAAAAACCTTTTGGATTTGATACCTAAACCAAACAATAATAAAATGAGAAAGAAATATCACAAACCAATATCACTTATAAGCATAGATGTTAAAATTCAAAACAAAATTCTACAAACTATGTACGATAATGTATTTAAAGCAACAACACATTATACCCTCATTAGATTTATTGCCAGAATTCAGGAATAGTTCAACATTAGAATATGTTATTCACCTCATTATCAAATTGCAAAAATACACAAGATTACCTCAAGTGGAAAAAGAACTTTTTTAAATCACACCCATTAAAAATTAAAATTCTTAATTGTCTAGAAACAGAATGGAACTTCCTAAACCTGGTAAATGATCTCTACCAACATCCTTTTTTAAAAAAAAAATACTTTAAAAAAATGCTTAAAAGATTAAAAAAAATACTTAAAAGAAGAATGTTACATTTTTACTTTTAAAAATCTATAATAAGACAAGGAAACACACTATCATTTGCTTCTATTTGTACTGGAAGTCCTGACTAACCTTCTAAGAGTTCAGGAAAACTAACTTGACATAGAAATAAGCAATAGAAAATTATCAAGGCCAAACAAAACAACCTCCCTACAGATGAACGTGAGTCAGAAAGATGTGCCCACAAAACAGATTTTAAAATGTAGTCTTCTATACCAAAATGAGCTAAAAGATAATGAGATCTATAAGATATGAAATAGCAGCATAAATCAGAATAGAAAAAAATTAGAAATAAGGTGCAGCACTTAGAGAATTTTGAGTAAAATAAAAAATCATTTCAGAAATGAAGACTAAGCTAAAATGAACACAAGTAAGCTTCTTTTTAAGGGTACAACCTGGGAATTGTATACATCACTTCCATTCATATTTCATAGGCTTGGATACATAGCTACATCTAGCTGCAGAGGAATCTGGGAAATGGGGTCCTGGCTGGTAACCACTGCCATAGAATAAAAGGAAAATAGAGAAGATGGGGTACATTGATAATCTTTCTAACAGTTCACCACTTTTGCCATGCAAACCCTTGTAGCCACACATAGAAAATCTCTTTACCCTTCCCAAGGGAGATGACCCCAAAATCCCATCCAATGAATGACACCAGCTCAAAAGTCAGGGTCTACACAAGATATGCTGCTCTCTCCACCGGGTCTGGATAAACTTGTCTGTATTCAATGACCAATAAAATAAAAGTTATCTGGGGATCCCTGGGTGTCTCAGTGGTTTAGCGACGCCTTGGGCCTAGGGCGTGATCCCAGAGTCCCCAGATCGAGTCCCACATCGGCTCCCTGCATGGAGCCTGCTTCTCCCTCTGCCTGTGTCTCTGCCTCTCTCTCTCTCTCTCTCTCTCTCTCATAAATAAATAAAATCTTTAATTAATTTATTTATTTATTAATTAATTAAAAAATGAAAGTTATCTGTTCCGTACCACACATGGGGATATGTACAACGCTGGAGTGGAAACAGAGTAACAAAAGCTCTCATTTGAAAAGTGTGGGGAACCTGCCCAGCAGTCAATGATTCAAGCTACAATCAAGCCCCATGTAGCAGAGAGCCAAAGGGGAGAAGTCATGGAACTCACCGCCCTGACGATGGAGTGAGATCTTTGGTTGGCCCATTTGGTTCTACTCATTTCCTCTTTTGCCTTGACATTGCCCACTTGAGATGAATTCTTCTCAGTTTATTTATTTATTTATTTTTTCTTCTCAGTTTAAAATGGACTTTGAAGCATGTGCATGAAAACCAGGGTTCTACAGAGCTTTCACACTGGTTTCTCCTGGTTCAGTTCTGGGGTCACTAAGGGGTTTAGACCGGGCTTGGAGTTTCTTTTTTAGCAGTCCAACCTCTTCAAACCGCTAGAAGGCTTCAGTCTAAACCATAAATAAATAAAATAGTTTTCATAGGTATTCGGGATGGTCCACCTCCAGGGTCCTCATGCTGGGGTCCCCCCCTCATGCCAGGTAACACTTTGCAGAAGTATCTAAACAATTCTCTTTGCTTCTTATGTATGCCCACATCTGGTACAAGAAGACTAGCCCCTTTGACCCACCACTTCTGGGGCTACGGCTGCTTCCCAAACATAGTCACATTTCCACTTAGATCCCAGATAGTCAGCTCTAGGCACAGTCCTTTCACAAATCAAAGTTCTTGGGTGGTTCTAAGGCCAGTCTACTATCCCCTCCCAGTTCCAGGGGCATATATTAAACTTTCTGAGTGGTATCATGGAGGCTTCTCTCATTTGACCCTAGATAAGAGGGAAGAACCACTCTACCTCATCCCAGGGCAGGGGGTCTTTATTCCTGCAAAGAAATTCTAATTTTCTACTCTTTCTCTCTCTCTGCCTCACCAACCTCTTTGATGGGCCAGCGTGGAGAGGGTCATGTAAGGTTCCCCCAAGTGGTATTCAGCACCTCTTCCCACATCCTGTGTAGGTGAACTAACAGGACTTCCCCTTGGTACTGAGGTTGGGATGGAGCCACCTCTTCTCTCCACTGAAATCAAGACACAAAGAGCCCGATCCTGCCATATGCATTAACATCCTGCCATATTCAAGGGTGACAAACAACCCAGCAGCAGACTCCAGATCTCAAGGATATTTTTCAACTGGGAACATTAGGCTAAATTAAGCGCTTCCTCTGTGGGAGGGAATGTTTGGAGGGTGGCGGGGCTGTCACTTCATTCCAACTCTTTTTCATGAATGAAAAAATAAATAAATAAAAAGCATTCACCGGGAATATCCTCAGAGCTCGGAAATTCCACGGTCAACTCAGCTCCCAGCACCACTTCCTGCTTCAGAAGGAAGATGGGTTCCGTTCCAGATATTCTGGGCTCAGCCTTGGCTGGCTTCCCTGGATGGTGTGTTTATTTGGCAGTTGCCACATTCTTCCTCCACCCCCATGTCCCACCAGAGCTTTCCTCCTCCCCAGCGGATGACTGAGGAACAGCAGAGAATGGGAGATCCTTTCTTCCATCCCCCATTCCCCACTCTCAATTCCTCCCTATCACTCAAGGAGCAAACCCTTATCGGCATCTCCCTGCCTTAGTTGTCCTTATCATTCCAACCCCTGGAGCTTTTACTTCTCTTATTGCTCCATAGAAACTGTTCTTTAATGATAACATCCTCAGAGGACCTTTATACATCCTCGTCTGACTTACCCTCTTGGGATCATCCGACTCACTAGCCATTTCCTCCTTCATTGGCAGTCTTCTTGGTTTCTTTGGCACCAGGGCCTGGTTTTCCTCCTTACCTTTGTGGCCACTCCTTTTCGGTCCCCTCCTTCTAACTCTTAAATGTGGCAGTTCCTCTGAGTTTCGGGCTCAGCCTGCTTCTCTCAAGGCACACTCTCTTCCTAGGTGGGCTTCATTTGCCATGCACTTGCAAACACCCTACAAATCTGTATCTGTAGTCTGGATGAATCCCCTGACCTTTTGTATAAACTCCCAACTATCAGATGTCTCTGCTTGGATGAGCCTCAGGAACTTAAAACAAAACACACACGAAAGGAAGCTCACTTCCCCACCCACCCACCCATAAAATCCTATTTCTTTTTTTAAATTACCTGAGTCATCAAAGACACCGTATCAGTCCAGCTGCTCAAGCCAGAAGTGTGTATGCTTTATCCAATTTGGCTTATCTCCCTGTTCATCCTCTCACATTTAGTCAAAGCCAAACCATGCCGCGTGGACCTCTCTAAAACCATCTACTCAGGTCGACACTGTGATTATCCATCCACTGGACAACTGTAATACTCCCAGATAGACACTGTGCCTCCAGTTCCATCCTTTCCCCATCCATTCTCTATTCCATAGTTCATTCATTCAAAAATAGTATTTTTGAGTAGGTGGGCAGAGAAATTTTTCTAACATGAACATCTAACCAGGATACCTTCCGTGAATCCTGACCTGCCTGGCCATGTATCCTTACGACTCAGCTCAGTTGCCCTCAGCCTTTCTGAAATACCCTCTCTGACTGCTCCCAGCCCAAGCCTCTGCCAACAAGTCCTAATGCCTCCCACTGCATCCCCAGCCCTCTGCCGAATTACCTGTTTCCTGCCGGATGCTTGGGCCACAGGCTTCCAGAAAGCAAGACTGGGTTTGGGGCTGAGTTGTTCTACTCGTGAAATGTTGAATGGAGAGGCAAATAACAAAACAGGGTATATCTGATAATGCCAGGGAAGGTTTCGTGGATGAGGTAGAGCTTTCGATAGATGCTGAATCCACAGCTGATCTGGGCTGAGAAAGCAGCCCAGAGAAACATCGTGTGGAGGCAAATGGCCTGGGGCGGGAGGGCTGACTGTCACTATACCAGATCAAAGGACATTTCACAAGAAACTAGCACCTGGAGTCTTTGGAATCTTGATGTATTCAGATGTGTTTAGAAGTGAAGCATATCACAACTGACTTTCAAATGTTTCAGGAAAAAATATGTATGTATAAATAAAGCCACGATAAAAAAAATATTACCACTTTTGAACCTAGGCGGATGGGTACATTGTATATTGTATGGGTATTTGCTGTACTGTTCTTTCCATTTCTTTCTGTGTGCTGAGAGATTTTCGTAGGGCAAAGTTGAGGAAATGAAAGCTTTCCTCTGATCACGGGGGAAGGAAAGGAAGCTGGCACTCAGGGAAGAGATGTGGGGGTGTTTATCATTATTCTGTGGTTTCATTTTTAATTGTACACACAATTCTTGTTGATTTTAGAAAGTTTCAGAAATTCAAACAAAAGCAAAGACATGAACAGACAGCACCCATAGGCACAGATCCAGGGGGGAAAGAGGTTATAAATGCTTTCCTATATTTCTGTCTGGTCTTTTTATATTTTTATTTAACTAGATTCCCCTTCTCCTTCATCCCCCTCCCCCAGTCCCAGGCCTCTGGATATGTTTACGGCCAAAATTACTCGGGGTTTTCCTTTTCTTTCTCCCAACTCCCAGAATTTTAGACACCTGATGTGCCAAAGCAAAGAGGACTGGAGTTCAGACAGGTCATTGCACTGTCCCGTCCAGCAGCACCTGCCATGCCATGCCTCCAGTGGGCTCCCAAAGGGTAGCAGGTGAGCGCCGTATCAGTTGTAAGGCCTGGGGCAGAAAACTGACACTGAGGGAGCAAGTGACACCTTTGGGGGGTTGCCGGTGATGGGGCCTCTGGCCTTGGTTACTATCTCTCTGTAATGGAACCCAAGCCCCAAGCTCACACACCTCTAAGTATACACATGCAAACACTCCCCTATGCACACATATGCACACCTCTACAGAAACACACACACACACACACACACACACACACACACACACACCATCTGCTCTGATACCGGCTTGGAACTACTAGGGAAACTAATTTGTGCCTTGCCTTTGGTTTGGTTTGGTTTGGTTTGGTTTGGTTTGGTTTGGTTCCCCTCATTGGAGACAGAAAGTAAACATTTTTCCTCTCTCCCCTCCCAAGAAGGGCAGTTGAGGAGGAGAATCATCAAAAGGGTTTTATTTATTTCCCCGTGAAACATGTCCATGTGATGTCTTGACCGAGGGCAGACAGCCTAAGTCTTTGAGACCCAGAAGGAAAGGGCCTCATTGCAATGGTGCTCACCTGAGTTCCAGGGCCTCCTCAGCTTCCTGGACTGCACAAGGCCCTCTTGACTGCCTTCGAACCAGCTTACAGAGGACAGTAACCCAGCAGAGTCATTGTGGTAGGCAAGGCCTCAGAGCCAGGTTTATTTTTATTTTTCACAAGCAAGCCAAATGACATTTTCTGTTTTACATCAGGCTGTTGTGTGGTAATTCATACCTGTTGCACCAATAACAGCTCTAGGCATTTGGAATAAGCAGCAACTTGGAGCAATGAAAGTCTAACAATTAAAGCCTTGACCTAATTCACAGAGGGGATCTAGAGAGTAATTGACACCAATATGTCCCACCTTGAGACAGGCGGCCAGCCTGTTCCACCCCATCCATCCGTCATCGTCCGTGGCCCACTGGTGGGGGCAGGGGAGGCGGGTGTGCACATAATCTCTCTGGCATTTCTGGGCATAGAGATTCGGCATAGGGCAATGCTCAAGGGTTAGCTGAAGACTGTTAGTAGCCAACACTCACTCCTAGGAGTGGGGGAATGGGGTATCTGCAGCTATGGGAGATCTAGGCAGACACCAGATCATCCCCCTGCACATGTTGTACCAGCAACAGCTCCATGCTGTTCTCACACTTGATTGAGCATCACCCCCTCCCCCTGGGGGGCCTCCTTCAAACACGTATTGCTGGGTTCTACCCTAGGTGTGGCATGGGGCCTGAGAATGTGCATTTCTAACCAGTGCCCTGGTGATGCTCACACTGCTGATCTGAAGTCCATTCTTTAAGAATCACAGCTCTAAGCATTTTCAAGAAAGTAAAGGCTGAGTTATGAGAGCAGATGGGCTTTCCTAATAAAATGGTCATTAACATCATGTGCTCAGCTTCCTGCGCAACACCAATTTGGGGCAGGGTTTGGGGGAAGAACAAAGAGAAAGAGGGAGAGGCAAGAGCAGAGAAGGTTTAGCTGCCACAGCATGAGGCTCTTACCCTGGCTGGGAGCCTGAGCTTTCTGAATGAAGAATGGGGACAGGAGAGCCCTGGCTCCTCTCCTGGAGGCCACAAGGACTTGGGCTCTGAGAGCCAGATTTGAGTCGGCTCTGCTCCCGGCCTTCACACCCCACCAACGGCTCCCAGGGAGTGATGCTCACATTCGGTGGCAAAGCAGGGCAAGATGGTCTCCCCACAGCCACCCATGAGAAGCCAAGGCTTGAGAGCAGAAGGGACACATCCATTGACTTAACTCACTAGAAACAAACCCAGGTTGGATCGCAGGTCTCCCAAGTGACTCTGGGAACCAGAGAATGGCCTCATGTGTGTACAGTTCCATCCTAATCCCCCTCACTAAACAGCAGACCAATAGAGCAAAGCATCAGTGGCTCCCATCCCAGCCAGTGATCTTCCCTTTGCTGGCTCTGGGAAACTGTCTCTACATTCCCACATAAAATACTTCAGACATCAGATGTGTGGGGTTTTCCCCATGGCAATGCCATTCATTTCTCTGATGGCCACCAGCTAGGTGTCCTATAATTTAACTCAATTTTGACAGTAACCTACCTGGAGGTAGCATCAGACCCCACAGGTTAAAAGTATCCCCGACCTCAGAATGTAAACTGGTGCAGCCACAGTGGAAAAAAGGATGGAGGTTCCTTGAAAAATTTAAAAGGGAACTATCATCTGATTCAGCAATCCCACTTCTGGAGATGTAGCCAAAGGAAATGAAAATAGGATCTCGAAGAGATATCTGCACCCCTGATTTCACTGCAGTGTTATTCACAATAGCCAAGATATGGGGACAATAAGAGTGTCTGTCAACAGGTAACTAGATAAAGATGGTGTGTGTGTTTGTAAAATGGAATATTGCTCAGCCATGAGAAAGAAGGAAATCCTGCCATTTGCAACAACTTGGATGAAACTTGAGGGCATTACGCTAAGTTAAATAAGCCAGACAAAAACAAATACTATATAACTTCATGTATGTTGCTAAGAAAATAAATCTTAAATATCCTGATCACAAAAAAAGAAATGATAACTATGTGGCAAGATGGAAGTGGAAATCAACACTAGGGTGGTAATAATTTTGCTGAATATAAGTGTATCATATCAACACATTGTACACCAATTAAACACGAACAATGTTATATGTAAATGACATCCCAAACAGCTAGAGGCAAACAGCCTGGTCCTCGACTCAAGTGCCAATCCCAAGTCCCAGGCACCCATACTTCTGACTGACTAGCTATAAATCAGGTCTTCCCACACCCCTTTGTCAACTTCAGTAATTTGCTAGGATACCTCCCAAACTCAGGAAAATGTTTACTTGTACCTACCTTACCAAGTTAAAATAAAGGATACAGATTAGCAACCAGATGAAGAGGTTCATAGGAGTTTGGGAAGGGTTCCGCCCCATCTAGAGACTATGTAGGGACCAGATCCTAAATCACCTCATTAGCATAAACTCAAGTGTGATCCAAAGGACTTGTTATGAATAACAAAAGACACTTCTATCACCTAAGAAATCACAAGAGTGTTGAGGTGCTCTGGGCAAGGAATGGAGAGAAACACGGAATACTTTTATTTCTTATAAAACTCCACACAAACTAGCTTTAAGCAAGAAGAAAATTCATTTACTCATATAACTGAAAGGTTCCAGGATAGCTAGCTTCAGGAATGGTTTAATCAGGGCTCAGACAATGTCAGCCTCTCAGCCCTGCCTTCTTTCTGGTCGGCACCTGTCCTGGATTTAAGGTCAGAAGCTCCAGACCCCAATATCTCTCAGCAGGTCTACCAAGAAAGAACCTCTTTCTGGTTATGAAGGTCCTGGAATCAGTTTTGATTAAGCCAGATTGGCTGATTGATTTAGGTCAAAAGGTAAGTTAGGGGACTGAGAGGACGAGAAGATGAAGTAAAGGGAAAATCTGCTACCAGCAAAAGGAAAGCCCTTCAGCAAGTGCTGTCTACATGTCTGCCTGCCTGGCCACCTGGTCACCTGATTGTGTAGTTATCTGAGTCTCTGCTTGTCTGATTACCTGATCACCTGATCAAAGGGGATCTGCCTGGGGCTGAGGTGCTGATTGAGAAAACCAACTTGCCTCCATCAGGCTCAGACGCTGAAGAAGGAAAAAAACACAACCTCTAGGTCCCTGATTCCTAATTAGCTGAAGATCAAGGCTCTGGTGGACATCACTGGGAAAACATGAGAGGGCGGGGGGCCCCCAATTCTTCAAGTAGCCAGGGAGTAGGCCCTGACATGAGCTCTGGGATACTCAGCCCTGGACCTGGCTGTCCCTAGGGACTGGAAGCTACAAAGATTTGGGAGTGCAACAGAGAACAAAGATCCTTGTACCAGTCGGGGTTCCAGAAAGAAATAGATGCAAATTCAAATGGGGAAAATCCTGGGAGAGTTGGATAAAGGGACTATTTACAGAGGCTTGGGGCAGGGTATCAGGACAACTCAATGGGGAAAAAAACAGTAGTGACAACTGGACTCTGAGCCAAGGGAAGGGAACTATTAAGCTGGGAGAGTCAGACCCTAGAGGCAGAAAGGGCTGTAAGTATAGAGGAAGCTGCCTGACTGGGAGCTGTGTGTGACCTGGGACAGGGACCCCCACCAGGATAGGAGGTTCTGGGAGGGAGCTGGTGAAATAAATGCCCCACTTGTCTCATTCCCCCCTCCCTCCAATTTCTTGCTACTGCTACCATTAGTCACACTCAATGGGGAAGCCAGAATGCAGGCAGCCCACTGGGGCAATTATACAGCCCAGCCTCCTGGGGCACAGAGCTGGGTGAAGAAGCCAGGAGGGTGGGCCCAGAGAGAGCTTAGAGCAACCCTGTGACAAGGAATATGTCTGGGGGCTCTCCAGGGGCTGCTAAAATCTAAATCCAAAGGTCTGATGATTGTCCACAGAAGAAGAAAGGGACCTCCAGGGATCCACCTCCTACCCCAGAGCAGACACAACAAACACAGCAGCAGGGGTGAATGAGTCAGGACTCCTGGGTCAGAAGACGTCCCCCCCCCTCCCCAGGCTGCCATGACTCCAGGAACCTGGGGGGGGGGGGGGGCGGCACCGGTGAGAAAGACTAGCTGTGCAGCGAACACTGGCTCCAAGTATCTCTGAGACAACAGATGTCCTAAGCTGGGGACGGAGTACATTTTGGCATCATCTCTGAGCAGCTCCAAGGGCCCCTCTTTGGTGCAAGGGAACTTGTGACAAACCTGATCACCCTGACAGAACCGGGCTTTAGGGGCGTGCAACCGGTGTGCACGGAAGGCCCACATTTGGTTTTTGCTCCGTTGTCACTGTCTGGAAACTCTTCATAAACTCATAACCTGCATTTCCTAACCTTCATAACCTGCATTTTGTTGTTGCACAGAGCCCTGCAAACTGTATAGCTGGTCCTGGCTACAGTTTGTTAAATTTGGCGAAACCTACCTAGCAGAGGGCAATGCTCTGCCCCAGGTTTCCTGCACAAACAGTAGGACAGACCAGGTAGGGGAAAGACTTAAGCTGTGGGACAGGGGGTGTGCTTTTGGAGCCCTCACATCCAGTCACGTAGATGAATGCCCACTGTTTGCAGGGGCAGAACCAGTCCCACACAGAACGTGGAGACCAAAGGCAAGCCATTCCCAAGAGGCAGCCACAAAAAACAGTGGAGTCCTGGTGTCAGTGACTATTGATCTACGCCTGTGCCCCTGGCCCTGGCAGGCTGGATACTGAGGGGCTGTGTGGCCTCCAATTCCCCCGCCTGAGATGGTCTAGGTTCTGAGAGCCCACACAGCCCCAGCTGCCCTGCCAAGGAGCCAGGGTTGCCTGGCAGTCCCCCGGCTCCTGGTGTCCTCTTACATCCTATGACATCAACTGGGGCATCTTAGGTGTCTGAGAAGGAGTGAGCTGGAGCCAGCCTGTGTGGCCTAAGGGTAGGAGGTCGGGAGTGTTAAAACAGGAAGCTACCAGTGAGCCAGGAACCTTCAGGTCTCCCCCATCCTTCATCCACTGCCCGATATTCTGACACAGCCACTCTTGTGGGTAGGGGGAGTCATAGAGATGGGCAAATGCTAGGTCACCCCAACAGCAAAAGTCTGAAGATCTGTTCTCCACAGGGCACTAACCAGGCCCTTTCAGCAGTGCCATGAAATAGGCACTATTATCATTCCCTGTTGCACAGAGTTTTGTGCACACTGGGTACCAGCAGCCAGAGGAAGCCCCAGGCAAAGAGATGTAGGTGCTGACTACTGGAAGTCATGACGTTGAGGAGATAGGTGGGGCTCAGCCGCATCCACTGCATCTGGCAAGAATGTGGGCCTGTGCACCCTGACCGGATGTTGTGCCAGGCGGGGCAGAAGGGGGAGCAGGGTCACCGCATACTAAGCACCTACTGTGTGTGAGACCCTAGGCTAAAATCCCTTTATCAACAAGCTCTCTCTCCTAACAACCCATGATAAAAACTCTTACTAATGATTGATGATGTGGACAATCATCAGATGATTTCAGGAATGAGGAAACCGAGGCTTGGAATGATGGTTTTTTTGGCCCAGGCCACGCCCAGATGGCAAATAGCAGAGCTGAAATTCAAACCTGAGTCAGTCTGACTCCAGGGAAGGTACAAAGAGAAGGTGAGGACATGCAAGATGCAGGAGGCAGGAGATGCTGCTGAAGAGGGCCTTCCTTGCTGTAGGGAGCCGCTAATTTCTGAACCAGTACCACAATTGGGTCTGGAGTCTCAAGAGGTCCCTCCAGCCATGTAGGGTGAGCAGAGGGGATTGGGGCCAGACTGGAGGCAGAAAGGGCCATGAAAGGCTTTTGGGTTTGTGGGTGCTGGGCCGAGCCCATGCTTACAGGTGGTCCTGTGCTGCCCCCAGGTGGGAAGCCAGCAGAATTGCTTCCTCTGCCTTCCTAGCAAGTTCCCCGGTGATGAAGGCGGTCTGGAGACCACACTTCGACAAGTACAGGCTTAGCTGTTTGCAAGGGACCATCTGATGAAGCTGTCCCGCGGGGAGACAGGGGGTAAAGAGGCTCCTGACCTTTAAGAACTGTGACCTCAGGTGGGCGACGCCGGAAGCAGGTGGGGAGGGCTTCTGAGGGTGCTGGGCTCAGAGAATAGTTAGGACTCAAAGGATCCCACTCCTGGAAGAAGCAGGAGCTTCAGGACAGCTGTGAAATAGCTGTCTCTGGGAACCAGGGTGGCTCAGTGGCTGAGCGTCTGCCTTGGGCTCAGGTGGTGACTCCGGGGTCCTGGGATGGAGTCCCTCATGGAGCTCCCTGCAGGGAGCCTGCTTCTCCCTCTGCCTATGTCTCTGCCTTGCTCTGTGTGTTTCTCATGAATAAATAAAATCTTAAAAAAAAAAAAAGAAAGAAAGAAAAGAAATTATCCTATGTCATTTTTAGTAATAGGAAAATATTTTTTTATCTCTGTTCTAAGCACTTTACACGTACTAATTCAATCAAACAAATCTGTGAGGTAAGTAAATTCTCTCATTAGCCTCCTGTAGGGGCTGAGTTATATCTCTCCAAAATTCCTATTTGATATTCTAACTGCAAAGACCTCACAATGTGGCTGCGCTTGGAGATGGTCTTTAAAGATGTAACTAAGTTACAATGAGGTCATTCAGGTGGGTCTGAATCTAATATAACTGGTGTCCTTATTAGAGGAGGAAATTAGAATATGGTCACAGACGGACGGAGGACCATATACAAGCCAAGCAGAGTTCTGGGAAGAAACCAAGCCTGTCAAAACCTTGATCTCAGATCAGACCAGAACTATGAGAAAATAGATTTCTGTTGTCTAAGCCATTCAGCTTGTGATACTTTGTTATGGCAGCCCTTGCAGACTAATAGCACTTTCATTTTATAGAAAAGGAAAAACTGAAGCACACCAAGACTAATTAATGTGCCAACAGCTACCTGAGCCCAAGGAGTCTGGCTCCAAGCCATGCTCTTTTCTTTCCCAGCCACTAGGCACTATGCTCCCTTTGCCCTCATCCCCTCCCCCAACTACAGGGCAGACATTTTTGCAACTCCCATTGGACTTTTAAGAAGATCACCTAAAACTCATCTCCTTGAATCCCTTCTTTCCCACTGCAGCATCCACACACACACACCCTTCACCCCAAGGATTTTTTTCTGACCCAAATCAATGTTGTCCCTGCTCTGTTTAAAGCACTCAATGGCTCCCAACTGCCTTCGGGATGCAGCTTTTCAAAGCCACTTTCAGACATCATGACACATCATCCTGCAATACTTCCTTTAACACCTCACAATACTTTCTCCCAAGCTAGGCAGGATGGACCCCAACAGCTGTCATGCCCAGTGGGTGTCTAGGTGATGACCACAACCACTGGAAATCTCTCTTCTCTTGCTTTGGCTTATTAACTGGTTCTGCTCCCTGCTTTTGGGCTGTGCTGCTTTGTGCTGGATTTGCTGAGTCCTAGTGAACATCAATAATAGATTTTTCTATATAGGGCAACTAGGTGACAGGTGGGCATTAAAGAGGGTACATGATAAGATGAACACTGGGTGTTATACTATATGTTGGCAAATTGAATTTAAATAAAATTTTAAAAAGTAATAGGTTTTTCCAAACAAAGTTGGAATTTTTAATAGTTAGCATTCAGGAACAGGAGTATGGGATTGGGGCCCTCCTTAATGTGGCCCTGGGTCATGTACCTTGGCCTAGATCTATCTATGTGTCTCATTGCATCATGTTTCAATTTCAGCACAAACCATGACTGATACCAGGCTCAGAGGAACAACTCTTACTCTGTGACCATTGGGTGTGTGGCTAAGCAGTTGCAAGGGACCTGCAGTTGTCATGTGGCCTGCTGAGGTTCACACCTCTAAAAGCAGATGGCTCAGCTTTAAGGGGAAAAGACACCATGGCCCCCTCAAGGCACTGACCCAAAGCTATTCCTTCAAAACTCATTCTTTACCTCCTTCTTCACCTAATACAGCCTGGCCACCTTGGAACCCACCTAAAATGCCCTTCTTTTTTTTGGTAAAGATTTTATTTATTTATTCATGAGAGACACAAGGAAAGAGGCAGAGACATAGGCAGAGGGAGAAGCGATGCAGGACTCGATCCCATAACCTCAGGATCACACCCTGAGCCCAAGGCAGATAGATGTCCAACTACTGAGCCACCCCGGTGTCCCTAAAATGCCCTTCTTAATATGACTTCTTTCACTCAGCATAATTATTTTGAGATTCATCTATGTCGTTGCAGATATTAATAATTTACTTTTATTCCTGGGCAGTGTTCCCTTGTATACCATAATTTGTTTACCTATTCATCTGTTGGCAAACATTTGGGCTGTTTACAATTTTTGCCTATTACAAATAAAGCTGCTATGAACATTCACATCAGGTCTTTGTATGAACATTTTCTTTCTGTTGGTAAATGCATAGGAATGAAATGTCTTGGTCACATGATAGGTGTATCTTTAACTTTTTAAGGAATGCCAAACTCTTTTTCAAAATGGTTGTATAATTTTCATTCCCAACAGTACTGTATGAGAGTCCCAGTTGACCTTCACCCTCAGTGACACATGTTGTGGTCTTTCTCTTTATTTGAATTATTCTAGTAACTGTAAAGTAAGAATTCATTGTGTTTTATTTTACATTTCCCTAATGACTAACTAGGTTGAATGCTGAGCTTTTTTTGTACATTTATTTGTTACCTGTATCCTTTCTTTGGTGAAGTATCAGTTCAAATCTTTTGCCATATTTTGTTGAATTGCTGGTTTTCTAATTAGTTTTAAGAGTCCTTTATGTGTTCTGAATGAGTAATGTATTTTTTAAAGATTTTATTTATTTATTTATGAGAGACACACACACACAGAGAGAGAGAGAGGAAGAGACACAGGCAGAGGGATAAGCAGGCTCCATGCAGGGAGCCCAACATGGGACTTGATCCCAGGTCTCCAGGATCATGCCCTGGGCTGAAGGCGGTGCTAAACTGCTGAGCCACCTAGGCTGCCCATGAGTAATGTATCTTGATGGTCTAAACCTACCTGGCCAATATGGTAGACCCTAGCCATATGCAGCTATTGGGCACTGGAAATGTGACTGGTCTGAATTGAGATTTGTTATTATAAGTATAAAATGCACAGCAGATTTTGAAGATTTGGTGCCCAAATATTGTAAAATATATCCTTAATTAATTTGTATATTGATTTCATGTCAAAATAATAATGTTTTGAATAGCTTGGGTTAAATAAAATATATTATTACAAGTGATTTCATTTCTATGTTTTCAATGTGGCTACTAGAAGACTTTGAATTACACATGACTGCTGTACAGTACTTTGAACCAATCATAACAATATTATTCTATATTAGGGTTCTGCATAGAAACAGAACCAATAAAAAAAGAACTAGAACCAATAGAATTGATTGATTATAAGGAATTGGCTCATGTGATTTTTTTTTTTTTTAAGATTTATTTATTTATTTACTCAGGGGAAGAAAGAGAGGCAGAGACACAGGCAGAGGGAGAAGCAGGCTCCACGCAGGACTCGATCCTGGGTCTCCAGGATCATGCCCTGAGCCAAAGGCAGCGCTAAACCACTGCACCACCAGGGCTGCCCGGCTCATGTGATTATGGAAGAAGGCAAGTCCCAAGTACTACAGCATGAGTCAGAAAGCTAGAGACCCAAAAGAGACAGTGGTTTAGTTCCAATCCAAGTCCAGAGGCCTGATAACCAGGATCGCTGATGGTGTGGTTCCCATCCAAAGACTGGCAGGCTCCAGACCCAAGAAGAGCTGATGTTTTGGTTCAAACCTGAAAGCAGGAAAAAGTCCATGTCCCAATTTGAAAGCAGCCAGCTAGGAAGAACTCTCTTTCACTAGAGTGACAGTCAGCCTTTCTGTTCTATTCAGATCTTCAACTAAATGAAGCCTACATTAAGGAGGGCAATGTGCTCTACTGAGCCAACCAATTTAAATGTTTATCTCCTAAAAAACAAAAACAAAACAAAAAACCAAAACCTCACAGAAGCACCTAGAATAATATTTGACCAAATATCTGGGCACCCCATGGCCAAGTCAAGTTGACACATAAAATTAAGCATCATATGATCCATTTTTCCAGCCTCCCTTGAAGCTAGAACCAGTGACCCAGTTATGAGTAATGAGATGTGAAGGGAAATCTGCTCAGGGAGTCCTAGAAAAACTTTTGCTCCCATAGAAGGAGACACAATTACCACCTTCTTTATATCTCCCCAGCTTACATGTAGATGTGATGCTTACATCTGGAGTAGCCATCTTATGAACATGAGGTAACAAATAAGGGGAGAGCCATCAACGTGGTAAGAATAATGAAGCAGAAATATGGAAAGAGCCTGAGTGCCTAATGATATTTTGGTTCACTAAAACAATACCAGCAATTGGCTTGCCTTTGGATTTCTTCTTAGGTGGCTAAAATAAACTCCTATTTATTAGGTTCACTATTTGTCCTATTTTGTTGTTGTTACTGGCAGCCAAACATATTCCTAACTGATTTTAGAAGAACAGTAGGCATTATTTTAGGCATTAGGCATTGCAACAGTAAATAATATCCTTAGGATGGGAAGACTCATTTTATTTATTTTTAAAGGTTTTATTTATTTATTTGAGACAGAGAGCTAGAGAGAGAGTGCAAACAGGGGAAGGGGAGGAGAGCGAGAAGCAGACTCACCCCTGAGCCTGATGTGGAGCTCGATCCCAAGACCCTGGGATCAAGACCTGAGCCAAAGGCAGATGCTTAACAGACTGAGCCACCCAGGTGCCCTGGGAAGATTCATTTATAAGGGGGGGGGCGAGGGTCAATGTGTAAACAAGATAATGTAAGATTGTGATAATTTCTATGAAGGAAATAAATAGAGGGAAGCTGACTGTAGCTCCTTTGGTTTTTTATTATATTTTATGTATTTATTCATGAGACACACAGAGAGAGGGAGAAGCAGGCTCCTGGGGTGTAGGGGGGAGGAGAGCCTGATGTAGGACTCGATCCCAGGACTCCGGGTCACGACTGGAGCCAAAGGCAGATGCTCAACCACTGAGCCACACAGGTGCCTCAGCTCCTTTGTGATAAAATAGTTAAACTGAGCTATGAAGAACTGAAAAAAGAGCTAGCCACACACACATGAAAAAAGGATTTACCAGGCAGAGGGAATAGCAGGTGATAACACTCTGAGATGGAAAAGGGCTTGGCTGGTTAAGGAACTGAAGGAAGACATGGAACAAGAGGAAGCAAGGGCGAGAGTAAAAGGGGGTGGCTGAGTGGTTGAGCGTCTGCCTTCAGCTCAGGGCTTGATCCTGGAGTCCCAGGATCGAGTTCCGCAGCAGGCTCCCTACAGGGAGCCTGCTTCACTCTCGTGAATAAATAAAATTTTAAAAGTCATCATTTAAAAAAAAAAAAAAAAAGGAAGAGAGTAAAAGGGTGAGACTGGAGAAACAGGCAAGCCCCAGATCATGAAGGGTTTCAGGGGGCCACAGGACATAATTGGGACCTTAGGTGCAACAGGAAAGTCTTGAGGGCTTTTGTGTCATACATGGTGTTAAGTAAGAGAATTCTAGGTGCAATGTGGAAGCTGGAAGACCAGTAGGAAGAGAATGAGGCATACAGAAGAAATAAAATAGAAAATCACATATGAAGTTACATATCTAAGATGGGACATAAGATGGAAATTCATAGGCAGCAAGATGGATGCACCTTGAGACACCAACGCTCTCTCAAATTTGTAATTATACTGGGATGCCTGGATAGTCAATTAAGCTCAGATTCTTGATTTCCGCTCAGGTCATGACCTCAGGGCTAAGATCGGGCCAGAGGGGCTCCACATTCAGCCGGTAGTCTGCTAAAAGTTTTCTCCTTCTGCCCCTCCCTCCACTCACTTGCCAGGGCTCTCTCTCTAAAATAAATAAATCTTTTATTAAAAATCTGTAAGTACACTAAATCCACCAATGACCTCAGATTAGAGGAACTGATTCTCTCCACTTGAAAGAAGAGGAATCTGTGATCCAAAGAGGTGATGCCTGGCTCAAGACCACAGAAATCACTCACAGAATGAACCAGCTCCTTCACCCCAGTTTCCATGCCTGGGCCCTCATGAACCCCAAGGTTTTCTGAGCCAATTACCATGCATTTAATGGGGGATTTTAAACCCACCAAGTCCTTTGCTCGGACAACAACCCCCAACTTTGCCAGCAACAAGTGTTTATCCTCTCCCCAATCCCAGCTCTCCTCAGTCCCAATCTTCGTTCCACTTTGGGGGTAAAAAAGTAGGCTAGGGGAGAAAAAAAATCGATTTAGGAGTCACCGAAGTTCTCACCAGATGCACGAGGGGGCGAAAGAGAGCCAGCGGCCGGGCTGCCATCCTTTCCAGGCTCCCAACCCCCGGAGGAAGTGGAATACGGAGCGGAGCGGAGGCCCAGCTCTGGGCTGGTTTGCGTATGCAGGGGCCGAGGGGGGGGGGCGGGGGCAGGAGTACGGCAACTGCTCGCCTGGCCTCCTATCCACGGTGGGAAGGACCTCGGTCCCCCGCACTGGTAGGCCGAGCGTGGCCGGGGCCGGAGTCCAGCCTCGGCGCTAGGACTCACCTGGGGAAGGGGGCGGGGCCCACGCGACTCAGTCAGCCATTGGCTGCGGGCTATGGGGGTGGGGCCGCAGAGCCGACCGAGCCCGGAGCTGGATTTGGGCAAATTCTCCGGGGAAGAAGGCAGCGGTGACCCAGCGGCCTGCACCGAGCACAGCAGCTGCGGGCGATGCACCAGCTTGTAAAGGAATCTGGGGGAGGTACCAATAAGTGGCCGCTTTAGTCCCCTTTCCAGTGTACTCCTGTCCCCTGCCAGCCTCTCGCGCTCTTTCCAGGGTAGGAACTGGGGAGCCTATCCTCATGCGGACCCAGACACCGGGAGAGAATTTTCATAGCAGCTGGACAAAGTCAGTGGGACTCTAATGGGTCCTGAGACCAGGCCTCCTGCACAGATCCTCTTGCCAAGCCCAGGGGAATCTCTCTTGCACAACATTTGCCGGTCTCCTATTTCCTGCCTGACTACAGAGGGATTAGGTCATGCTTTTAGCTTTTGACCTACTTCTTTTTCTCCAGAGGACCAGACTAACTTTTTCCTTTTTATAGCTTTGTAAAAAAAATAATAATAAGTTTTTTAAAAAGAGTCCCATCCTCACTACTTTATCACTTAAACCAAAAGGGGTTTGTGGCTTTTAACTAAAAGAATGCTTGTAACAGCAGGAATACCTCACACCAGCTAAAATATCATTCCTCCTACCCCACCCCTAGTGGCTTTGGGAGCCAGCTAAGCACCATAAAGTTTGAGAAAATAAATGTCTGCATTCTGAATCTCCTGCCTGTGATTGAGGAAACCCCCACTCACTGGGTCAGCACAGAAATTACATGAGATTTTTTTCACTCCCATTTCCAAAATTAGCGGCTTTGGATGTTTCCACCTAGGTCTTTGAGTCCATAGCAAATGATGCAAGGAAGGAAGAACTATAGAGGATTCACACTGGCGGTGGTGTTGGCAGCAATGTGCAGGGGTTAGGGGCATCATAGGTGGTAGTGGTGGCCATGGTGTCTCTCCCCCACTCACCCCCCAGATGCTCCAGCATTGTGGTTTTGATGGTAGTGCTGGCTGTCCAGCCCTCACCACTTGTCCTTGTGTAATCTCTGGGTCTAGTTGTCCAGGGGTCCTGTGAGGTCATCAATACCCTTTGATTAGACTCCTTTTCTGCTTTAGTCACTCAGCCTGTTTCCGCTGCTTGCAACTCTGACCTGACTGATACAGGGTCTTTGAAGGGTTGGGCAAGGAAAGGTGATAGGATCTTGATTTGATCTGACTTGCACTTTGAAGAAATCCAAGCACAAGAGAGGGCAAATGGGAGTAAACCAGTTAGAGCAACATTTAGGGCTCCTTGGGCTCAGGCAGTGGCAGTGGGAAAAGTTGAATGGAGCTTTAAAGGTGAAATCAAATTGCCTTGGTGATGTAGTGGCTCAACCTGTGTGGATCCCCAGAAACCACTTCATTGCACCAACTCAAAGACCCCCAGGCGGCTGGTGGAGCTGGGGAGCTGGGAACTGACCTGGGACCTCTGTTTTGCCTCCTGTGAATAAAGATACCCCAGAACACAATGAAAAAGGACAACTTATTGGGCAAAACTTCATCAACTGACATAATTTTCACATCTTCATTTTGCACCTTTGCTTGGCAGAGGCATCTAGGCCTGATGGATACATAATTATCCTCTTTCTATTCTGAACTATTCTAATGGGAGGGAGGAGAAGAGGAAGTGAAGACTTTTCCCAAGACCTAGGCAGAACCTGCTCCATGTCTTCTTTCCAGGGTGGGGGAGTGGTTGGGGAGAGGCTATAGATAAAGCAGGTAGACTTGAATGCATGAAGACCTCACACTTCAACCTAGTTATCTGGGATGCCTATCCTTTCTGGCATAAAAAAAAAATCTATCTTCCCACGCACCTCTTCATCCTCATCCCACCTACCTCAGGTATCCCCACCGTGGAGGCAGCTCATCCTGGGCTTTCTGTCAAACAATGTCAGAACATGTTGGGGGATAGATAAATCCATCATTGATCCAGAATATGGGGGCTCAGGACCTCTCTGTCTACTATATCTGCTGGGAGGTAAGGGCCAGCACCAGGTACAGACACAGGGAAAGGATGTCTGAGGGATCTTCTAGGGAAGCCTTGCTGAGAGGCACAGAGCCTTGGGGAGAGAAGGGGGAGCAATGGGAACTGGCAAGACCCTGCCACACTCACCAGTTCAAAGTGTGTGCTCATCTGACTCTCATGAGGCTCTATGCTTGCAATTCTGGGCAGGCACTTGCAGAAGCAGGGGACTTCTGGGGTCTCCCTCATTGATAGAAGCTATAGTCTGGCAAAGACCATGCCGAGAGGAGGAGGCAAAAGGGTGAAGGTCAGGCCAGACGAAGAGGGGCTGAGGAAGGTCATTGCATGACTTGATACTCTTGGAATCTGTCCTGATCATACAGAAGTGGACTTGGACAATAATGAGGGCTGGGGAACTGGCGGTATCTCCAAGGATGCTAGAGGGAGACATGGCCCAAGTCCTCCACTGAGGTCTTCCGTGATGAAGACGCTGCAGAAAGGAGGGCAGAGCAGGAGAGCTGGTGAGCCCTCATTCCTGTTCCCATCTGAGAACTGGAAGGACCCATCCTTGGGATGTGTGGTTGCCTCCTGAGCCTGGGAAGACACTTTATCAGAGAGCTGGAAGGGGCTGAGGCTGGCCACCAGGGGGCAGCTGTGAGCCCCACAGTCTTGCCAACCTGCACAGCTCCTCCCCAGGGAAAGCAAGCCAGGCCCTGGCTGGCTGAGACCTTGCTTTAAAATTCCAGCCAGGGCGCCTGGGTGGCTCAGTGGGTTAAGCGTCCGCCTTAGCTCAGGGCATGATCTCGGCATCCTGGGACTGAGCTCTGCGTTGGGCTCCCTGCTCAGCGGGGAGTCTGCTTTCCCTCTCCCTCTGCCCCTCCCCCCACACTCGTGCTCTCTCGAATAAATAAAATCGTAAAAAAAAAAAAAAAAAAAAATCCCAGCCAGTACTCCACTGACCCCATGAGGTATCCCCAGGTTGGGAGGAGTGAGATGCCCTCCAAGAAACCTTGTCCTAATAGGCAGACCCCTAACTAACCCAACCAGGTTTCAGCACTAAAAATGAAAACCAATGCTATAATAATGTGGCCTTGGTTATCCCTGACCTCAGACTGCCCCTCTAAACCCAATGCAGTCCCTCATTTATTCATGAGCCCTTTCGTGAAGATGATGCCAAAAGCAAAGAAAGAAGCCCCTGCTCCCAAAGCCAAAGCTAAAGCAAAGGCTTTGAAGGCCAAGAAAGCAGCACTGAAAGGCATCCATAGACACATCAGAAAAGAAGATCCACCTGCCTTCTGACAGCCCAAGACACTGTCTCCAAAGTCAGCCCAAATATCTTAGAAAAAGCGCCCCCAGGAGAAACAAGCTTGACCACTATGCCATCTTCAAGTTCCCCCTGACCACTGAGTCAGCCATGAAGAAAGTAGAAGACAACAGCACACTTGTGTTCATCGTGGATGTCAAGGCCAACAAGCACCAGATCAAACAGGCTGTGAAGAAGCTCTGTGACTTGATGTGGCCAAGGTCAACACCTTGATCAGGCTGGAAGGGGAGAAGATGAATGTTCAACTCGCTCTTGACTGTGATGCTTTGGATGTCGCCAACAAAGTTGGGATCATCTAAACTGAGTCCAACTGCCTAAATCAAAATATAAATTGTTTTCACCATAAATAAATAAATAAAAATAAAATCACAATAGGGTGCATTCTTTGACCAGCAATGCGGAGAGGGATTTTGTAGCACTAAATGCTTACATTAGAAAAGAGAAACAAGAAAAAGAAAAGGGGAAAAAATCCAGTAGAAAGAAGGAAATAATAAAGACAAGAGCAGATATCAATAAAATTGAAAGCAAGAAAATCTGAGTGATAAAAGCAATAAATCAAAATGTTGCTTCCTTAAAAATAATTGACAGATAAACCACTAGCAAGACAGACAAAAGAAAAGAAGGAAAAGACAAACTACCAATATTCGGGAAGGAACAGGTGCTGTCATTATGGACTCTGAAGACATTGAAAGAATAATTAAAAAAAACACCATGAACTCTACACAGAGAAAATTGACAACTGAGATAAAATGGGCCATATTCTCAAAAACCACAAGCTATCACAATTCCCCTTCCCAATATGAAATGGATAATTTAAGCAGACCTTTAACTAGTAAGAACATTGAATTCATAATTTTATTTTTTAATTTTTTAGTGAATTTTTTGTTATGTGAATTATATCTCAATTTTATTTTTTAAAAGATTTTATTTATTTATTCATGAGAGACAGAGAGAGAGAAGCAGAGACACAGGCAAAAGGAGAAGTAGGCCCCATGCAGGGACCCCAATGCGGGACTTGATCCTGGGCCAAAAGCAGGCATTAAACTGCTGAGCCACCCAGGCATCCCGAACTCATAATTTTAAAACTCCTCCCCCAAAAAAGAACTATCTGGACCCAGATGATTTCACTGGAGAATTCTATCCAATGTTTAAAGAAGAAGCAACATCAATTCTAGACAATCTTTTCCAGAAAGTAGAAAAGGAAGGAACATTTCCCAATTCATTTTGTGGATTCAGTATTACCCTAATATCAAAAATAAGCAAAGACAGGACAAAAAAAGAAAACTATAGACCAATATCCTTCATGAATATAGGTGCTAATGTCCTTAACTAAATATTAAGACAGATATTTAATTTTTAAATTTAATTTTTAAACAGAATTTAAAACATATTTTAAAAGACATATATATGTATATCATGACCAGGTGGGGCTTAATCCAGGTAGAAAGCCTGCTTTGGTTCTTGAAAATCAATGTAATTCACCATATTACCAATAAGAAAAATGATATCAGGGCACCTGGGTGGCACAGTCAGTTGAGCATCAGGCTCCTGGTTTCAGCTCAGGTCATGATCTCACAGTCATGGGATCGGGTCTCACATCAGGCTCTGTGTTCAGCGAGGAGTCTGCTTGAGATTCTCTCCCTCTCCCTTTGCCTCTCCCACTCATGCTCTCTTCCTCTCTGAAATAAATAAATCTTTTTAAAAAATCATTTTTATGTTTTTTAAGGTTTTGTTTATTTATGAGAGACAGAGAGAGAGAGGCAGAGACACAGGCAGAGAGAGAAGCAGGCTCCCCACTGGGAGGGGACCCAGGACCTCAGGATCAGGACCCGAGCCAAAGGCAGACACTCAACCACTGAGCCCCACAGGCATCCCTAAAAATCCTTTTTAAAAAAAAGAAGGAAAATATCAATTGATGCAGAAAGGTGTTTGACAAAACCCAACATCTGTTCATAATAAAAACTCTCAGGGGCACATGGGTGACTCAGTCGGTTAAGCATCCCACTTGGCTCACATCATGATCTCAGGGTTCTTTTTTTTTTTTTTTTTTAATTTATTTATTCATGAGAGACCCAGAGAGAGAGACAGAGACATAAGCAGAGGGAGGAGCAGTCTCCATGCAGGGAGCCCGATGTGGGACTCGATCCCGGGACTCTAAGATCATGCCCTGAGCTGAAGGCAGCACTAAACCACTGAGCCACCTGGGCTGCCCTGATCTCAGGGTTCTTGAATCAAGTCCCACCGGGGGCTCCATGCTCACTCAGCAGGGAATCTGCTTGAGATTCTCTCTCTCCCTTCGTCCCTCCTCCCACTCACTCATTGTCTCTCTTTCTATCAAATAAACAAATCTTAAAAAAAAAAAAAAAAACTCTCAGAAAACTGCGAATAGAGAGAAATTTCCCCAACTTGACAAAACATATCTACAGAAAGGTACCACTACAGAAAGGTACCACTAATATCACAATTAATGGTGACTGAATGCTTTTCCACTATGAAGAGGGACAAGGCAAGGATGTCCGCTCTCACCAGTGCCATCCAACATAGTACCTGGAAGAATTAAACCATGCAAAAAGGCAAGCAAAATAAATAAATAAAACATACAGATTGAAAAGAAAGAAGTAAAAGTCCTCTGTTTGCAGATTACTTGATCACCTATCTAGAAAATCCTAAGGGATTTACCAAAAACAAACAAACACCCCAAACAAACAAAAAAAAACCTTCTGGAAGTAATAAGTGAGCTCAGCAAAGTCGTAGCATACAAGACCAACATAAAAAAATCAATTGTATTTTTTTCTATCTCCATGCACTCAGAAAATGTATTGGAAAAACAAAATACCAGCAGGGGTCTGGTGGGAGTCCTCACGACAGAATGTAACAGGCTGGCAAAGAATATACAGAGTGGAAGAGGCAAAAGAGTGAGGGTTAGGCCAGACCAAGGGGGCCTAGTAGGGAGGTAATTCCATGACCTGATACTCTTGGAACCTATCCTGAAGATACAAAAATGTCTTTAGAGAGCAAGTGAGCTTGTGAGCTGGGTTTTTTGGGCATGACACTGAAAGCACAGGCAACAAAAGCAAAAATAAACAGTGGGACTACATAAAACTAAAAAACTTCTGCACACCAAAGGAATCAATCAGAATGAAAAGACAACCTACAAAATGGGAGAAAATATTCACAAACCTATATCTGACCTATCCAAATAGTGGTTAATATCCAAAATATATAAGGAACTCATGCAACTCAATAGCAAAAACAAAACAAATAACCTGATTTAAAAACCAGGCAAAAGGCCTGGAGAGTAAAGGGATATTTTTCCAAATAAGTCATGCAAATGGCCAACAGATACGTGAAAAGATACTTAACATTGCTAATTATTGGGAAAATGCAAATCAAAATCACAATGAGAGATCATCTCACTTCTTTCAGTATGGCTATTATCAAAAACACATGAACTAACAAGTGTTGGCCAGGGTGTAGAGAAAAGGGAACCCTTGTGCAGTGTCAGTAGAAATGTAAATTGGTATAGCCACTATGGAAAATAGTATGGAGGTTCCTCAAAAAGTTAAAAATAGAACCACTGTATGACCTGGAAATCTCCTTTCTGGGTACATATCCAAAGAAAGTGAGATCAATATCTCAAAGAGATATGTGCACTCCTGTGCTCATTGCAGCATTGCCTACGATAGCTAAGATATAGAAACAACCTAAGTGTCTATCTACAGATGAATGGATAAAGAAAATGTGGTATAGGGGAGGCTAGGTGGCTCAGTCCATTAAGTGACCAACTCTTAATTTTGGCTCAGGTCATGATCTCATGGTCCTTGGATCGAGCCCTACGTCTGGCTCCACTTTCAGCAGGGAGTCTGGTTGAGGATTCTCTCTCCCTCCTTCTCCTTCTTCCCCTCTCCTGCTTGTGCACTCTCTTTGTCTCTCTCTCTAAAATAAATAAATAAATCTTTTTTTAAAATGTGGTATTTATATACAATGAAATATTATTGGACATCTTGTCATTCACAATATGGTAAACCTAGAGAACTTCATGCTACGTGAAATAAGCCACACACAGAAAGACAAATACTGTTCAGTCTTACTTACGTGTGGAGTCTAAAAAAGTCTAACTCATAGAACCAGAGAGTAGAGTGGTGTTTACCAAAAACTGGGGAAGGGGGTCAGGGGCAATACTGGGAACTGTTGCTCAAAGGGTACAAACTTTCAATTTTAAGATAAATAAGTTCTGGAGATCTAATTTATAGCATGATGATTATAGTAATATTATATTGTATACTATATGCTAAGCTTTGCACAGTGGCAGTATCCTAGCCAATGAGGTTTATCCAAGGTGGGATTACTGCTAGTTGAAAACTGTATATTATATGTTAAAAGAGTATATTATACGTGTTCTACCACACACAAACCCAGTAACTATGTGAGGTGATGGATGTGTTAACTAACTTGATTGTGGTAATCATTTCACATGTATTAAAACATCATGTTGTACACCTTTAAAAGGAATTATACAATCTAAACACATATAATTTTTATGTGTTAATTATACCTCAATAAAACTGGAAAAAAGGCAATGCAATTTACAGTTGGTATAATTTATTTGTTTATAATAAATGAGACGTTTACATGTAAATTTAAGAAATCATGTATAGAACTTGTATACTTAAAACTACAATACTAGATTAAAGAGATTTTTTTAGATTTTATTTTTTAAGTTATCTCTACACTCAATGTTGGGCTTGAACTTAAAACCCCAAGATCAAGAATTACGTGCTTTACTGACTGAACCAGCCAGCAGCCCCAGAAATTTTTAAAATCTAAATAAATGGAGAAAATGGAGAGAGATCATATGTCCATGGATTGTATTCACTACAGTAAAAAAGTCAATTCTTCCCAAACTGATACGCAAGTTCAATACAATTCCTGTCAAGATCTTTTATATAGACAAGATTATTCTCATATTTGTATGGAAAGGAACTAAGACTTTGAAAAGTAATAATATGGTGGGAAGAGTTAATTCTATTCGATGATAAAGCCTAATATATAGCTATAATCATTGAGACAGTATATTATTGGTGGAGAGATATACACATAGATCAATGAAACAGAATAGATAATGCAGAAATAGCCCCACACAAGCACAGCCAACCTATCTTTTTTCTTTTAAGATTTAATTTTATTTATTTGTTTGTTTGTTTGTTTGTTTTAGAGATAGAGAGCAGAGGAGCAGAGGGAAAGAGACAAGCAGATTCCAAGCTGAGCTCAGAGCCCAATGCAGGGCTTAATCCCAGACCCTGAGATCAAGACCTGAGCTGAAATCAAGAGTTGGTTGGTTAACGACTTAGCCACCAAGACACCTCTAGCCAACTGATCTTTGATGAAAGTAGAAAAGCAATCAAATAGAGAATTTTTCAAAAAATGGTGGTAGAATAATTGGATATCCATGGGCAAAAATATGAACCTAGTCCTAAACCTCACACCTTATACAAAAGAGTTCCTCAAAATGGATCACAGAGTTAAACGTAGAACTATAAAACTTTTAGAGGAGAAAACCATCAGGATCTAGGGCTGGTGATCTAAGAGTTTCTAGATATGACACCAAAATCTTAATTCATAAAATCAATAAGCTGGATATCATCAAAACTAACAACTTTTGCTTTGCAGAAGATACTGTTAAAAGGATGAAAATACAAGCTACACTGTGATAGAAAATATTTGCAGACCACATATCTAACAGAGAATGCAAATCAGTATATATAAGGAACTCTCAAAACTTAATGATTAAAAAAACAAACAATCCAATTTGAAAATAAGCAAAAAGGGGCACCTGGGTGGCTCAGTGGGTTAAACAAGTGACTCCTGGTTTTGGCTCAGGTCATGATCTCAGGGTCATGAGATCCAGCCCCTATCAGGCTCCACGCTCCATATAGAGTCTGCTCAAGATTCTCTCCCTCTCCCTCCCCGCCACTTCTCCCCCTATTCACATGCTCATAATGCTTGCTCTCTCTCACTCTCTCTCTCTTTCTCTCAAATAAATACATAAAATATTTTTTTAACTGAGTAAAAGACATGAAGAAATGTTTCACCAAAGAAGATATACATTATGGTAAATAAGCCCATGGAAAGATGGATAGAGATAGAGATATCTATGTCAAATAAATAAATAATTAAAAAAAAAAAAAAAAGGCTGTATAGGGGCCACTGGGTGGCTCAGTGGTTGAGCGTCTGCCTTCAGCTCAGGGCGTGATCCTGGAGTCCCGGGATCGAGTCCCATGTCAGGCTCCTTGTATGGAGCCTGCTTTTCCCTCTGCCTGTGTCTCTGCCTCTGTGCGTGTGTGTGTGTGTGTCTCTCATGAATAAATAAACAAAATCTTAAAAAAAAAGGCCATATAAGATATCACCACACACCTATTAGAATAGCTAAAAAAATTTAAATTGTGATAATACCAGATACTTGAAAGGATGCAGAGAATCTGGATCTCTCATGCACTGCTGATAGGAATATAAAATTACAGAGCCACTCCAGAAAATAGCTTGGCAATTTCTCAAAAAATGAAGCATACATTTATTGTACAGCCCAGTCATTGTACTCCTGGACATTTATCCCAAAGAAATAAAGAGTTACATCCACACAAAAGCCTGTCAAAAGTTGATCATTGCAGTTTTCATTATAGTAGCAAAAACTAGAAACCACCAAAAAATCCTACAACAAGTGAATGGTTAAACAAACTGGTACATACACACCAACTGGTACATTCACTACTCAAAAATGAAACAATTGGGGCAGCCCGGGTGGCTCAGTGGTTTAGCGCCGCCTTCGGTCCAGGGTGTGATCCTGGAGATCCGGGATCAAGTCCCATGTGCTCCCTGCATGGAGCCTGCTTCTCCCTCTGCCTTTGTCTCTGCCTCTCTCTCTCTCTATGTCTATCATAAATAAGTAAATAAAATTTTTAAAAAATGAAACAATTGATATATTCAGCAACCTGGAAGGATCTCTGGGATGGGGCAGGGTACAAAGGATCACATCACTGTATGCTTCCACTTGCATAATCTCAAAATGACAAAAATATAGAGATAGAGGACACATTAGTGGCTGCCAGGGATTAGGGATGATAGAGGAGCCAATGTGATTACAAAGGAGTAGCGGGAGGGAGATCTTTGTGTTGATGAAATACTTCTGATTCTTGACATGGGTTGTGCAAATCTATACAAATGACAAAATAACACAGAACTATACATACATTATATCAATGTTAATTTTCCAGTTTTGATACAGTACCACAGTCATGTCAGATGTAACCATTGGGGGGAGCAGGATGAGGGTTACAGGACACATGAGACATTTCTGTACCATCTTTGTAACTCTCTGTGAATCTATAATAATTTCAAAATAAAAAGTTTTTTTTTTTTAAATCAATATAGGATAGTTCATAGTGATGACAGCCTGGGTTAGACTGTGTTGGCTTTGAAGTTCCAGAATGGGAGAAAAGCAAGCATATATTTTTGGTATGTGGGAGAGGGGGAGAAGAACAGAACAGACATATGAGTTTCAACTGTGGCTTACACATCTTCCGTCTTGGTGGCAGAAAGTGGCAGGCAGGCTGTAAAGACCTAGAAAGTAAAGGCTCTAAGGACTTCTTACATAGCATTTCCTGGAGCTTAGGCGGGGGGCGGGGGGGTGGGTGGCTTTTACCTCACCATGGGGTTACTCTCTGTCCAGAAGGCAGCCAGCCTCTCAGAGCCATGACGTCCCAGAAACAGATCTGTTTTGGTCCTTGGCAAGCCTCTGGACCAACTTCTGTGACCAGGGAGCTAAGACTCCGAGAAGAGCAGCAACTTTCCAAATATCACACAGTTAGATTATTGCACCAGAGTGAGGACATGAATAACTCTGACATCTGAGCAAAGATTGAAGGAGTTTGGTAGTGAGGTAGCAGGGTAGTAAAAGAGGCTGTGGGGAGACCAGCTAAGAGCCACTGAAATAGTAAAGGGATCAGACAAGAGGATTCAGAACTTAGAGATTGAATGGGGTGGGGAAGGGGGGAAGAGGAGATATGAGAGTAGGAGACATGCCCAGGCTGACCTTAGCCTTCTGGCTTGTACACTAGTTGGATGAGGCAGCCATCTTACCAGGACATGGAGTAGTGTGTGGAATACTCCCCAAAACTGGATTTTGGAAGACTCTGGGTCCTATCTCCAATTTTCTCAGCTTGAGGTCCCTGGGAGACAGACATCCAGGGAGAGTTGGGAGAGTTATTTAGGAAACACTGTGCTACTTGAGTCCAGAGCTCCAGGAAGAGGTCCACATAGGTCATTGGAATAACCTTAGCACCAGGCAAGCACATGAAAAGAATGTCGAATTCCATCAGTCATGAAAAGAATGGCTGAATCCAGGCAGTAAAGGAACACGAAGAGAGGAGTAGTTCACAAAATTCTGAAATAGCCCATCAAGTTGGCAAAAGGTAGCCCAAGAACTGGGCATGGGAATTATTAAAGTGGCATTGATTCCTGCCATCACATTAACAGATTAGAGACAGAAACTAAGAATCAAAGCCATCCTCTAATAAATGTAGAATCATTTAAAAAGTGTGTGGCTCCCAGGTTCAGTTCAGGGACCCTCTATAGCCTCCCACCTCCCCAGCCAGATTGCACCCCCACCCCGAGTGCTTCCTTTATAGAAATTCTGGAGCTGTAGTGCCTCTTCTCACATCCAGCAGGGAACCATGATTCAGGGCTAGGCAAACTGGCACGAGAACCCTTTGGTTCATCCAAGTCCGCTGCCCTGGGTCCCAAGTCTGCTTTCACAGACCATTTGCATGTTAATTTCCACTGCTCTGCAAACCCTGGATTCTTCTATAAAGGGCTAGTGCCTCTTTTTTCATTTCATTCTCATCTCTTCACCCATACTCCTAGGTAATGTGGGCTTTGGTGATGAAAAAAAAAAAAAGAAATTGTCTTGTTTGTGGGGTCCCTAAGTTCCTGTATTCATTCAAAATGTAGGGATCCCTGGGTGGTGCAGCAGTTTAGCGCCTGCCTTTGGCCCAGGGTGCAATCCTGGAGACCTGGGATCGAATCCCACATCGGGCTCCCGGTGCATGGAGCATGCTGCTCCCTCTGCCTGTGTCTCTGCCTCTCTCTCTCTCTCTCTCTCTCTGTGTGACTATCATAAATAAATAAAAATGTTTTAAAAATGTCTTATTGAGGCTTAGAAATCCATTATGGGAATGCAGGCTGCCCTCAAGAACTGGGGACTCTGTTATTTTCTCCTACCTCCATTCTCTAACACAGTCCATATCATGGGGAGAGGGCACAACCCCCAGGCTCCTGGGTGGGAAACTGAGCTGGTGGGGTAGGGGGAAAGGATTGTGGTCTAAGGACCCATACGCGCAGTCGAGGATTCAACTCCTGGGGAGGAGCCCACCAATCAGAACTCCCTGCAACTCAGTTGAAGTGACCTATTTATTCATAAAGCCTAAGGCCAGATAATAAAGGTCCTTAACAGGTGAAGGGTGAGTCCTGTTTCCTGTCCTGGAAAGGAGGAAAAGTGTCATGGGACCACACTCTGGAGACTGCCACTGCCTTGGCTTCATGGTACAAAGCAGATCCCTCACACACTCCCTGCCCTGCCAAGGAGACTCCAGTATGAGAAAAAGATAACCCCTTGGCTTTGGAAATCATTCTTCATCAAAGTGTTTCTGTATCCACTGTGCTTGAACTTGACACACCAGCTGAGAGGCTACCTTGAGGATCCTGAACCCTTGTTTCAGGATGTATAAAGTAAAGACCAGATGATTCCTTTAGTCCCTCCCATTGGGCCTAATTAACCCACACCAAGCCACACTGTTCACTGTGGCTGGCCCCTGGGGCAGAGCTACATTCACTCAAGAACCCATATACTCCAGCCTGGCCATGGCCCCTCTGCACAGCCTCTTGAGCACTGCAGTCTTCTTCTTCTTCTTCTTCTTCTTCTTCTTCTTCTTCTTCTTCTTCTTCTTCTTCTTCTTCTTCTGCTGCTGCTGCTTTTACAGCTCCACTGTGAATGAAGCCCCCCCAGGGATACTCAGGACTCAATGCATTAATCTCAAGACGTCAAAATATGTGCATATGCTGCTCTGTGCAGAACAAAGCAGGGATGACTGCATTAATCCCTGAGGCACCAGCCTCCAAAATGGCCCCTATGACCCTCCCTTCCTACTCTTCATGACTTCATGCAGAACCCTACAACACTGAATAGAACTGATAAATAGTTGGTAGGATATACAGAAATGTCAGTATGTATCTTCCAAAGCTAGGTCATGAAAAGCATTGCAGCTTGGCCTCACTTTTTTGGATCACTTGTTCTGGGAGAGGCTAGCCACTATGTCATAAGAACACTCAAACAGCCCTACAGAGAGGCCCATGTGGAGAACAGAAGCCTCTCACTAATAGCACTAACTTGCCATATGAGTGAGCCATATCTTAGGAACAGGTCTTCCAGTCCTATCAAACTTTCCTGTTGGCTGGCCATCAAATTGACTATAACTTTATGAAAGACCTCCAGCCAGAACCACCCAGCTAAGATGCTCCTGGATTCCTGAACCACAGACACTATGAAGATAATAAGTGTTTTTTGTTTTCTTAAGCTGCTAAGTTTGGGCTTAATTTAATACACAGCAGCAGATAACTAATATCTACATCATAACTAACATGGGATGTTTCCATTTCTCCTGGGTAAATACAAGTAGAATGGCTAGGTCCTACAGCATATGTTTAACTTCATAAAAAGCTGCCAGTTTTTCAGTGGTTGTTCTATTTTATACTCCAGCCTACACCACATGCCAATCCAGCTGATTTTCTTCAAGACCCATCTCACCAAAGACAAATAACATTGCCTTTGATTATAGGACCCAGCAAGGTGTGGGACCCTCATCACACCAAACTGCTGTATCTTCCTCCCTAGCTCCTTTTCTTTATGAGCCAACCAATGTTCCATTGCCAGAATTGGAGTGACTCTCTGGTCCTTCCACAGAGTTGGAAACTTCCTGCCATCTGATCATGTGCATGGCCTTGATCATTCTGTACTTTAGAATTGCCAAAACCTTTCCCACATGTGCCTGGAGTTCCTACAGACCTGATCAACACATGGACACAAATGAGGTTGCATTAACAGGAAAGATACACATCTCATGGGCTTTTATTCCCATCTGCAGACCACAGGTGCTTCAGGGCCCCTCAATTGGTCCAGTTATTTCTGAAAGTCTCCGCCATTCCAGATGAACTTAGCATAGTGACTCCTCCTAGAAAGCCAAGTCCTTAGAAGCCGCTGAGGGGCAACACCTCACCACTGCTCCTGCCAGAGTACCCTAAAGATCAGCACTGTGGTCCCTCCTCAATTCCATCCATTCATGCCCTTGCACTCCCCAAGTCGCCAACCCCATGCTGTGATAAATCTGGATATCATGCAGAAATGTGGGGAGGATCCTTGTACTACGTTCTGTCAGTGCCCTGACCAGATCCCCTTTCCCAAGACACTGTATTCATCCACCAGCTGCTATGAGGCATCCCCCCCTCCTGAGAATTGCCCTTGACTGATGGTAACCCCAGAAAATCATACTCCTCACCCTCTGCCCAACAACTGATTGAAAAAAGCCTGCCCTGCTTGCTTCAAGGAGGGGACAACCCTCTGGTCCGTTCACACCCGAGAGCTCTCTGTGGGATCAGGGAAAGGCTAGATGCCAGCTGAGACCCCATCTTTGCTGTGCATCTTCTCCTGCCCTGTCCTGCTGTCCTCCCTCTTTTCTACACTTCTCTGAGAGCATGTCCTCAATAAATCACTTGCTCAAGAATTCCCATTTCAGCCTCTTATGCCAGAGAAGGAAACTTTGTGCCCAGTAACCCACTATAACCTCACTTAGGCCCCAGGACCTTCCAAAGGCCCTCATGAAATGAGCTCCTGCCTCTGCCTGTATTCCCCCTCTGCAAGCCTTGGGGCAGTCCATGGGCCAGGTAGGAGTAGAGATACCACACCATTTCTCTCACTCCACTCCTCCTCATCTCCACTCATCTCTCCTCGTGGTAGCCCACCCACCAGCTGCCACATGAGCCATTTCCTGCATGCAAAGCTGTCTTCCTGCTGGATGCCACCCACTAGGACACCCACTATAATATGAATATATGATATATGAATATATAGTGTATTCATCTGACCTTCAAAACAATTCTGTTCAACTGCTATTATTAACTCTCCTATTTTACTAGTGAGGAAGCCAGAAGCAATTTACTGCAAAGCTCACGAAGCTTACGCTCACTTGCCTGGCCTTACAATTTTGTAATCCTAGTCTTGTATCATTCTGCTTAAAGAGGACTCCCAACTTACATCAGCCTTGGGCCCCCAACACCTAACTTCATCCTTGGAGAACCTGAGGCTCTGAATGGTAAGGGATCTTACCTTACCAGGACACACAGTGTACCTTACCAGGTACACACAGCTGCTGAGCAATAGAAGCAGAATTTGGCCCAGGTTTGGTTCCAAGCCTATTCCTGTGCTCTATCCTATGATGCATCCTGAAGCTCTTCCCGGCCTACTGGGCAGACATCGCCCTTGGTCACCCTCAACCCCCAGCATGCACTTTCTTGGCTGCCAGCTGCCAGTTGCCACCCACCCGCTCTGCTCTGGTGTATTACTGTAGGAGCCTGCCAGGCCAGAGTGTGCTTGGCTGAGCTATATTTAAATATCAGGGTGGAAGAATGTCTGCATGCATGCCCTCAAGGATATAGACACCCACAGAGCCTTATTATAATCTGAAACAGGCCCTCTGTTTGCCTCTGTGTCTTCTCCATCAGCCAAGATGACAGGCTGATAGGGCACCGCAGAAGTTGGACTGTGTATCAGTTAGTTTTTGCTTTGTAACAAACCACTCCAGAAACTAAATGGTAACAACAACTACTTATTTAGCTCACAGTTCTGTGGGTCAGCAATTTGGTCTGGGCTCTGCTGGGCAACTTTATCCTGGCTGGGCTCCCTTGTACATATGCAGTCAGCTGCCAGATGGAGTGGTACCTGGCACCAGTTGACATGAGTCATCTCTGCTCCAGATGGTCCCTCGTCCTCCAGTGGTCAGTCTGATTGTTTACATGGTACAGGGCAGAATGCCAAGAAAGTGAGTGGAATTCTTCACTTTCACCACATTCTGTGGCCCAAAGCAAGTGACAGGCCAATCCTGGTGGTTAATTTTAGACTAATAATCTAATTTTAGATAATTCTATCTAGATCTAGGTCAATTAATGGATGGATCCTTTTGGGTCTGTTTCTCTAGAGAACCCTGATACACCAGCCAAAATTCAAAGAATGAAGAATAGATTACTAATGGGAGAAGCTGCAAAGCCACATTGCAAAGGGTGAGGGCATAAGGAGGGAAAGGGTACAGCCATCTTTGATAATCATCAATCATAGGCTAGGTTTAGGAATAGGATGGGATTTCATGGGGGTTCTGCTGGGCCACTCAGGTGGAGCTTCCAATCACCCCTACCTCCTGTTGGGTATCAAAGACTTCAGGAACAAAACTATTTCTAAGCCTCCCTGAGCAAAGAGCAACTCCACATCTGGATTTGAAAGTTTATCCCCCCCTCAGACTAAGGTCTCCCTGAGGGCTGTACTGTTTTCCACTATCCAACTCAGGATTCAATGTAGAATAGAAAATTCAGATGAAAGAAAGCTGATCTTCTCCCCCTACAAGATACAACAGGTTCTGAGAACAGCCAATAGCCTGATTCCTCCATGTTTTCTCCAAGTGGTTGGCACAATGACTGGGATGTACTGAGCCCCCATAGGTGATCCTTGAATGAACAGACAACCAAGTGGTTAACTCATGCTCAATTCTGAATGCACACAGACTTCTGTGCTAAGTCCTGGGATGTCTGCTCCCTACTATACAAAGGGTCCCGGGTCCCAAGTAACCAGGACAAAGGATAGGGGGCTCAGACCTTCCCAACCCACTTCACAGTCCCCTTGAGAGCCTTCCACACTGACTCCATTCCATTCTGTCTCTGCCTCTGCTCAGCACACACTGCCCCCACAGCTTGACCAGTTGGCCACCTCCCAACTCCTGGCCCCACTCTGTTGCTTACCTTCCTCCCAGGCTCCATAAGCCCCACATAGGCACTTGGTAAGGAAGCCAAGTCTTGACACATGTGCATGTTCCTACAACTCTTCCTTTCCCTAGATATGGCTCTGGGCTCTGGGTAGACTAAGGATGTGGGGAATATTCAGGGGAGAGAATGTAGCAGGTGGGCAAGTGGGGCAACTGGAGTTGGCCTATAAGACACTAAGGGCAGGGCCTTTCATGCTTAGAAGACTCATGACGGCAGGGGCTGGTCCCACATGCTCTGAGCTCTGGACTCCCAACTGTCACAAAGCTGCTATGTGATGTGGGCTGTCGCTTTGCTTCTGTTTCCCCATCAGTCAAAAACAGAGGATAATTATCTATAATGTATTTCTACAGGCATCACGCTCATCTCCTTGGGGCCTTACCACTTCACAAAGCTCCAGCTATCTTCCTACTCAGGTCTACACCTGAGAGTTTTCCTTCCTGAGCTGCGGAAAGCCAGGTAGCAGACGGCAAGTGCCAGGGAATTAGCATGCCTTGGAGAGCCCTCCATCTGTAACTCACAGGAATTGATGGGTAAATACCCCAGCTGCCTCACCCCTCAGACAGGATAACTTTGGGGTACATGTTCTACTCTGAGTCCAGAATTCTCCAGCAGGACTAAGCACATGCTGCCCACAGTGGAACTGCCTCCATAACTGCTTCCTTCCTGTCTCACTTCCCCATTCCCCCTCAGTGCGTTGAACTACTTGCAATCAAATCTTTGTCTCTCCCTCCTGAAGACCCCAAACTAAGACATCATTCCAGTCCTGTCTATGCCACAATTAGCCTGTGATCAAGATCATGGAAGGGGCTACCAGCAGGTGTCTGGACTCACAACTGGGCAAGGGACTTCCCAGATCCACTCTGGATCAAAAAGCCATAGAGAGGTCTCACTCATAGTCATCCTGGAATGGCCACCAAGTCCTGAAACTGAGGACAGCAGATGCTCAGCATCAATATTCTAGAATGAGCAGTCAGTGAGTCACCATCAGCTGGGCAGCCCTGACTCCTGGCTTACTAAGAAGCAGCAAGACTTGCTCTTCCATCATCACCCTAAACAAAGGACTGGGGAGGAGTTGAGGAGTGGAGTAGGGAAGTACAAGGGAGCCAGGAGTTCCAAGCTAAGCAGGGGGATATTCACTGTGTCAGTTTGCAAGCTCCTCCAGGCCTGGCCAGAATTTCCTTCTATATCCTGTCCATTCCAAATCTCTACCTCATCCCTTCTCTCCACCATGATGACTCCACGTTGGGCTGCCTGGCATCTTCCACCACCTCCTTTCCCACCTCTCTATCTGCTATCAGCCTCCTATCCACCCCCATCCATCCTTCTAAAGTGGATCTTTCTAAAACAGGCCAGCCAACTACCAAAAGCTGTCCGTGGCCTGTGTTGGTGTGGCCTATGAGCTAAGAATGGCTTTTACATTTTTACATTTTGTTTTTAAACAAAACAAAGAAAGCTATGTGACAAAGACGTTTGCCAAATCCAGTTCTAAACCATAAATCTCAGCCCGCTTAAGGGAGTGGCATTCCTGCTGACCTCGTCCCACACACTCACCCCTGCACACCCTAGGACTTCTCTCTGTGCCTGAAATACCCGTCCTTCCTTCCTCATGTGCCTGGAAACTACCTACACTTCAAGTCTCATTCTAAGTGTCCCTATGACTGAGCATTGGCCTGTTGGCCTCAGGCCATGCCTTGACTTCCCCTACTCAGCTCTATATGATGGGGGCTGGCCCATAGAGACTCCTGTATAGGTTGGATCACAACTAGATTTGGCCAATGGGTGGGAGATGGGAGGGCAAGAAAAAGGAAGAAGCCAGGATATTCCATGGTCTCCAACCACAGCTGAATCTCGTCTATGGTTCCTGCTCCCAGTAAACCCACCATGGTTCCCATTGCCACTGGGTCATCCAAGCCCCAGTAACACTACCTCTTCTCTCCTCCTCCTTCCCAGGGTCATAGCAGCTTCCTGCTGTTGCTTACCTCTGGACTGTCCCTGGATGATTTCTCAGCTCTTCCATTACCTATGTAACCAATTCTCTGCATTTAATTACCTCTATTAAACCCTGGTTTCTGTTTTCCTGGTAGAACTCTGACTAATACACCATTCCTTCAGGCACCACTGACCCCAAGACAAGCTCAGGCCCCTGCAACTGCTCACATAGCACCCTTTACTCATCACTGTAACAAGCAGGCATTGGATGCTTCTGGTGTTCTAGGGCAAGGAGCAGCAAAGCATGGCCTACTGGCCAAATCCGGCCCACTGCCTATTTTGTAAATAAATTTTTACTGGGACACAGCCACACCCACTCATTTAAGTATTGTCCAAGGCTGCTTTCAAAGGCAAAATTGAAGAACTGCAACAGAGACCATGTGGCTCACAAAGCTGAAAATATTTACTATCTGGTCCTTGATAGAAAAAGTTTGTCAATCTTGTTTCAGTTAGGTCCTGGCTACTCAAAACATCACCTGGGGCCCAACAGCCTAGCTTCGCCAAGAGCTTATAAGAACCCCAGAATCCAGGACTCCACCCCACCCCCTAATTGAGAATTTGCATTTTAATAAGATCCTCAGGTTGATGCAAGAACCACTGCTGAAGTTTGAGAAGCACTCTAGAGAATCCACCCCTTTTTCACAGTACTCTTCATGCTCATCAGAAATTATCAACCATCTAATTGTGCATCTTCCTCTACCAGGGGAGAGCACAGGGATTAGACTGAACTTTTCTGCTGGTCCCCAGCACTTGATTAGTGCTGGGTGCTGGCCCAGAGACGATCAACCCATGGACTCACTGATAAATAAATAGTTGAAGAGAGCCATGGAAGCTAAAGGAAGAGAAAGTTTTTCCTTTTTAAAAAAAAAAAAAAAAAATTTATTTTGGGGGGCACCTGGGTGGCTCAGTGGTTGAGCATCTGCCTTTGGCTCAGGTTGTGATCCTGGGGTCCTGGGATTGAGTCCCACATCAGGAGCCTCCTTCTCCTTCTGCCTATATCTCTGCTTCTCTCTGTGTGTCTCTCATGAATAAATAAATCTTAAAACAAAAAATTTATTTTCTTAAGTACTCCCTATACCCAATGTGGGGATCGAACTCACCACACTGAGATCAAGAGTCATGTGCTCCATTGACTGAGCCAGGCAGGCATTCCCTAAAGGAAAGAGTTTCAAAAAGAAGAGTTACTGGGACACCTGGGTGACTCAGTGGTTGATCGGCTGGCTGCCTTCAGGGCATGATCATGGAGTCCTGGGATCCAGTCCTGCACCAGGCTCCCTGTGGGAAGTGTGCTTCTCCCTCTTCCTGTGTCTCTGCCTTTCTCTGTGTCTCTCATGAATAAATAAATAAAATCCTTTAAAAAAAAAAAAAAGAGCAGTTAATATTTTTTACATTTCAAGTTGGCAAAGATCAGGAATTTGTTCATACATGGAATTGGTAGAATAGGGCAATAGGCCCTCTTACACCTTGTGAGCACAACCTCTGCGGGGAGGTTGATTTGACAATATTCACCAAAATTATAAAAGCATGTTGACTTTGACCCTGCATTTCCACCTGCAAGCCTCTGCCTTCCTGATAGACTCGCACCTGGAGGAAGTAACAGGATACCAAGGTATCCATTGCACTGCTGTCCACAAGGGCAAAAGACTGGACACAACCAAGTGTCCTTCAACAAGCGGTTTGCTCAGTAAGTTATGGTATATAATAAAAGTGTGCAACTTCAAAAAAGAAATAACTGGGGCCTACCTTTGAGGCATGCAGTTAAGTGAAAAAGCAAAATACAGAAGATGACTGTATCAGATAATACCCAGGACAGGGCAGGGAGAGAGGAGAGAATATATGGAGTTATTTGCATATTCATAAAATATCTTGGGAGGGATGTACACGAAAACCAAGAGAAGTGGTTGGCCACAGGAAGGGAGCACTGCATTGTGCCAGGCGAGGATAGGAGATTTTTCCGTTTACCCTTTTATACTTCCGGTCCAGTGCCTTACTACTCAAAATGTGGCCCACAGACCAACCAGCATTGGAATCACCTGAGAACGAGTTAGAAATAAGAAATCCCAGGCCCCATCCCAGATGGACCGAGCCAGAATCTGCATTTGAACATGAGCCCTAGGGAATTTGAGTGCAGCACACTTTGATACACACAGGTCCATGCAACCAGAAAACTCGCTCCCAGCAGCACCACCTGGTTTTGCATGGCCTGCCACTAATAAAACAGCTGCCTTTCCCCCTGTACTGGGGCTCCGTCCCAGTGAGACACAGGGGCCAGGCTGTTCCCATTAAGGGGGAGGTTTTCAGCAGCTTCTCTCAGGCCTTGGCTGGCCCAGAGCCCAGTGCCCTGGCAGGTCCCCAGCCAAGGAGACAGCTCACTTCCTCCTCCTGGAGCCACTGGGACTGCTCAGAACGGAAATATTTGAGAGTTCTCCACTCCCCGAGTTATAAGCTCTTTCCAACATGAATAAAGACGCATCTGTCTGGCTCAGGTTTATTCGTAACTGGTATTTATTTATCCATCCATCCGTGCCTCTAGGTCCCTGGTACCCTGACCCAGTGGTGAGAGGAAGGCAGGGGAGGGAGTGCACTGAGCAGGCCCCATTGGAGAAGGAGGGAGAAGGAAAAGCCAGGAGCTTGGTGGCTGCCTCTGCATCCCTGATCTGCCTGACCGACTCCAAACCACATCTGGAGGCCACATCTGGAAGCAGTGACGCCACTGGACTTCTCAGAGCAGCAGGGAGGAGGATGAAGCAAGGAGTGGAGGAGCTGTGTTGACGTAGGTCCAGACCACCCAGGAGTGTGCAATTGGAAGGCTAAGCAGGGAGACTAACCTTTCCCACCACACTCCCCCCACTGACTCCGGCTCTCTGAGCCCGACATCTGAGGGAGCACGGAGCTGGGAGCTGCCATGAGTGAATGCCCTGCCCTGAGGCTGTCCTAGGCCTTCCCCTTCCCAAGCTGGAGGGACTCGAGAAGGCCAAGACCTCTCTCTTTCTGGATCCTTCTACTCCTTCCACCTCCTAGGCAGCCCTTCCACTCAAACAGAACCCCAAGTCCTCATCTTCTCCCTTCATGCACCCTCCTAGGTCCTCCATAGGTCCCTCAGGGACACCATCCCTAAGTGGCTAATGTCTCTCAAATGAAAAACAAAACCAAGCCATAAAACCACTCAGAAGTGAACAGTCCAGAAGAGTTGACGAAACGCTTCCATGTACTGTGCCTTGGTTTGTGGCACAGAGCCCAGGAAATTTCAGAGGACTTGACAAGGTCTCCCAGCCTAGAGGTGGCAAGGACCACAGGGCTCAGATGCACATGCACACTGCTGTCTCCCACGGCCTCGGGTGCCTTCCAGTGCGGGGCTCCGCATCAGATGGGACTCTCTCCTGTGGCCACCTACCCACATCCCAGCTCTGGGAATGGTTATGCTAAGAGTTCAGTGCGGGATTAGTCATGACTGCCAGGATTGTAAACAGAGCAGTGGGCCTGTCGTAGTGCTCGTTTTCCTCCTGTGTTCCACTGTGAGGAGGCCAGTGTGTGCGTGCATACATGCATGCCCCCGTGAGCTCGCTCTAAGGCACAGTTCACACCTTGGGTTTGGTCTCCTTCTCTTGCTGAGACCCAGGCTCAGTTTTGCCCCAGGTGACATTCCGCAGGTAGGGACATGGGCCCCTCCTTCCTTGAAAGCTGCTCCTGCCCAGTGCTCCGTCTGGATTGTCAGGATCCAGCTCTGTGAGTTCAGGACAGGCCCCTATGTCCAGCGAGATTGGTAGGCCACAGTCTACACCTACCAAGCTGAAACTGGACTCCCTGGCTGGGCCAGCTTGGCCTGCAGCTGCCCTCAGCAGCTCTCCCCACCCTTCCAGGGGGCTCTCCCTGCCCTCTGGCTTTCCCTCGTGAATTGGGCTGGTCATGGGATAAGCTCCCTCTGGCTGCCTGATCACCAGTGTGGCAGGACTTGATGAACCAGAGTGACTTAGGACACTATCCAGGTCTCTCTGACTCAGCCCTGGGCTCTTTCCACACAGCATTTACCAGGCAGGGCGCTTGATCACAAACCACAAAAATGGCTCAAAGTAGCCCAAGCAGAAGAAGGATTTATTAGAAGATTACAGAGTGACTTATGGGATTGATTAGAAGGACTGACCACTGGAGGAATGTGGCTGGGCGCTGCCACTGTTGGCACCTCTGTCTCTGACTGTGGCCGTGTTCTCTGCGCTTTCTGCTTTCTGTGGCCTCATCTCAGACTCTGAGCTCTGGGAAGCGTTCCAGAGAGGCCGAGCTCGTTTCTGGATTTGCACTCTCTCGTCGCTGGAGAAAGCAAGTCCGCAGTGTGAGGTGCCCCAAGTGTAAGGGGAGGCTTCAATATGGTGCAACAAAAGAAGGTGAGAAGTACCCCCACACCACTCCATCCTTTTAGGATCTGTTATAAGGAGCTGGGTATTCCAAATAGACCCTAACTTCAAAGGTCATTTGTTCTTCATTGTGCCTTTTTTTAAAATTGAAGTTTAATTTACACACAGTAAAATGCATGCATCTTAAAGATTCCACTCAATAAATTTTAAAGGCCTGCTTATATACTGAGAAACCACCACCCAGATCAAAATATAGAACATTTCCATCACCCCAGAAAGGTCCTATATGCCCCTCCTGGTTAATCCCAACATCCTCCCCAGAGGAAATGACTGTTCTGATCTTAGCTTAGTTTAGCCTGTTTTTAACTTCATTTAAAAGGAATCATAAGGGGATCCCTGGGTGGCTCAGCAGTTTAGCGCCTGCCTTTGGCCCAGGGTGCGATTCTGGAGTCCTGGGATCGAGTCTCACGTTGGGCTCCCGGCATGGAGCCTGCTTCTCCCTCCTCCTGTCTCTCTCTCTCTCTCTCATAAATAAGTAAATAAATAAATCTTTAAAAATAATAAAATAAAATAAAATAAAAGGAATCATAAGAGGCGCCTGGGTGGCTCAGTCAGTTAACCATTTGACTCTTGATTTTGGCTCAAGTCATGGTATCAGGTTGATGAGATCAAGCCCCAAGTCAGGCTCCCTGCTCAGCAAGGAATCTACTTGAGAATTCTCTCTCTTTCCCTCTGCCACTCCTCTCACTCACATACATATTCTCTCTCTCTCTCTCTCTCTCTATGTCTATCATAAATAAATAAATAAATAAATAAATAAATAAATAAATCTTTAAAAAAAAATCCTATATCCTTCAACCAAGCCATCAGCAATCCCATGATACATGCCTTCCAAACACCTGACTACTTATCTCCTCCACTGCTACCAGCCAGTCTGGACCACCATCACCTATCACCTGGCTTGCTGCAGAAACCCTCTCCTTGTTTCTCTCTCCACCCCGAATCCCTATCCCTGGGTGATTTCACCACAGAGCCCCATGTGGAGGTTAAGCAAGACCATGTTCTGCCTTTGCTTGAAAATCTCCCATGACTCCTGCCCCACTCTAAACAAAAGCCACAGATATCCTTCTAATGTCTGCCAAGCCCTTCAGTGATCTCCCCCTGCCACTTCTCTCCTGTCATTACCCCTTCCCTTTCTCCTCGGTCACACCATGCATGTTCTTTTAATACACTAAGGATCCCCCTGCCTCTGGACTTTTGCACTGGCTGTTCCCCTGAATGCAAAGCTCTTCCTCTCATGTCCACATGACTCCCTCCTTTACATTCCTTCAGCCCTATCAACTTTACCAGCTCTATATATTTTTTAAGATTTTATTTATTTATTCATGAGACACAGAGAGAGAGAGAGAGGCAGAGACACAGGCACAGGGAAAAGCAGGCTCCATGCAGGGAGCCCAACATGGGACTCCATCCCAGGTCTCCAGGATCACACCCTGGGCTGAAGGTGGCACTAAACCACTGATCCACCTGGGCTGCCCCACCAGCTCTATTTTTCTCTAGAGCACTTACCACTGTTTGACACAGTCTGTTTACTAGTTGACGTGTTTGTTGTCTGTCTGTCTATCATCAGTATGTCAGCTCCACAAGGGTAGGGCTTTGTTAGTTTGCACATGTCCCCAGTGCCCCAATATCATCAGCCTTGTCATAGGCACCAAACAGGAGACACAGAAGGGCATAGGGTGCGCACTAAAATGAGAATCAAGTCTGGCATCTTCCTACCCTGAGCTCATTATCTGCATGTTGGATTCTTGAAGAGATTGCTAAGGGCATTGTTTGGGCTCTCTCTGCTCCCCACCTCAGTGATCTAGCTCACTTTGGCCCACAGTCTGACAGCCTGTGCGTGTCCAGCGCAAGCTCAGGGATTGGATGAGGCTTTGGGAAATGGTGAGGAGGAGCCCAGCCTGGTGTGTAGGTGGAGTGTGGGCAGGCAGCATGAGCTGTTGTGGGGTAGTGCCCCTTAGGTGAGATACGCATAGGGGGTAAGGATTTCAACATCTGAATTTTGGAGGAACACAATCATTCAGTACACAACACTGTCTATATGACCTTGGGTAAGCTACTTAACATCTGAACTTCAGAGATGATAATAGCACCTGTTGGGGACGCCAGGGCAGCTCTGTCGGTTAAGTGTCCAACTCTTGATTTTGGCTCAGATCATGATCTCAGAGTGGTGAGATCAAGCCCCACATTGGGCTCCGCACTGGGCATGGAGCCTGCTTAGGATTCTCTCTCCCTCTCCTTTTGCCCCTCCCCCCTTCCTCTCTAAAAAATAAAAAAGCAATAGCACCTGTTTCATGGGGCTGTCGTGAAAGTAAATGAGATCATTTTTATAAAGCAATTACCACCGCACCTGGTCTATGGTAAATGTAAAATAAATATTTACTATTTTAATCATTAGGGTTCTGGTCATTCAGTCCAGGGACAATGCATTCTATGCCCCTAGGGGGTGGAGCAGAGTGGGGCAGGGTGAGTCTGGCTTTTTAAAGAGAACTACACACTGGAAAAAGTTAGGCTGATCTGATTTTCAATGAATAGACTCACTTGAGCTCCGTGGGATTTGGAGACCACATGAATAGCAGATAACTGCTTTTGACTCTTACCACTTCTGACTGCCAGTACCAATGATTTTTTTCCTTTCTCTCTCTCTCTCTTTTTTTTTTTTTTTTTTTTTTTTTGCCTGAGAGCTTTCTCTGATTGCTTGACTCCACCCTGTCCATCTATAACCAGGGAGTTAACATCCTACCCTAGTCACTCTCAACTAATGACTGGTGGGGGTTGGCATATAAATAACCCAGCTCCCTTGCCCCTTGGATGCCGTAACACAGATGTGTGCCCTGCACTGTCCCTCAGCCTTTCCTCAGCAGGAGTAAGCTCTAGGCACCTACAATGACAACCTACTTCAAAATCCACCTTGCACAGGCTTCCTTCTCCTCCCTGTCTCACTTCCTGAATTTCCTGTAGGTGGTCCTGGGATCATCTTGCAAATAAGCTACTTTACTCTTGTACTACTTGTACACTCCTTTGTCTCAGGGTCTCCTTCTGAGGGTAGTGAAGCCTAAAAGTCCATCTTTGATGAGACTAGTCCTGCCAAACTAGTGGTCATCTGGAAGGTCCACACCAAGCTTGACCTCTGCCCAGTAATACAAGCTGCCTGAAAAGAATAGACCCTTTGGGCTGCTCAATCAGAACCATCTCCATCCCCAGGCATTTTAGCTAGAAGAAACCTTAAAGACAAATTTTCTCCCCTTTAAATTCCTCCTTGCATACTCACGCAGGGACTCCTACGTGATGGCTGTCAAGCCATCTTGACCTTAGGGCAAGGATGACACATACGTTCTATCTCAAGTGCCACCGCTGATCAAAAAAAGAAGCTACCTGAGGCTCTATCTGGGGTTACAGTTCACAGATATACCTAGTGATGTCTGCCTTGAGCATTGGAGTGAGTGAGCGGTGGCCTTATGTCTACCACCCTCGCTCTGGAAGCAAATTATCTCCTTCATGGTAAAGTTGGAGGAATTTTTCCTTAGCATTCTTCATCCAGCTATCTCTGCCTCTTGATGGTCTACTTCCTTCCTCTGACTTGTCCCATCTCAGACAGCAAGCCTGTCTGATGACCATGGCCACCCATTTCCTGGATGAAGAAACTGAGGCTCTGAAACATTAAGTGAACCTCCCAGCATCACATAATTTATAAGGATAGAACAGAGCTTTTTATTCAGGTCTACGTGACACCAAAACCCCCACACTATATTCTTTCATAGAGAAGGCAGTAATAAAGGTCTTTAACAAAAGAGAAGAGCCCAACATGTCTCTTTTTGTTAAGAGAAGCCTTCAGCCAGGGGTATCTGAGTGGCTCAGTCAGTTAAGTGTTAGACTCTTGATTTTGGCTCAGGTCATGATCTCAGGGTCATGAGATCGAGCCTCACATCAGACTCTGAGATCAACGGGGAGTCAGCTTGGGATTCTCTTCCTCTCCTTCTCCCCTCCCCCACTCTCCCTGCACATGCATATGCGCTCTCTCTCTCTCTTTCTCTCTCTCATTCTCTCTCAAAAAGAAGAAGAAGAAGAAGAAGAAGAAGAAGAAGAAGAAGAAGAAGAAGAAGAAGAAGAAGCAGCAGCAACCTTTAGCCAATGGGCACCCCTTTCTTTGTTGTCTCCTCCAGCCAGGTGGAGTGGAAGTTTCTTTGGGGGTCAGCGAGCCCCCCTTTCCAACCGTACCTTCGGTAATTTCTCTGCCAGGCTCTGGCTCCACTTTCTTGGGTCCAGACTCTCTCATCTCTACCTGGGACAGCTTGTTCTCACTTATTTGCTATCCTTGAGCAGCTGACTCTTAGAGTTGGAGCTGGAAGCCTCCTAGGAAAGCTGAAGGCAATATTCTAACTGGAGCAGGCATGACTGGAGCACTCCCAAACCTCTAAGTTATGGAAAAATCCAGCAGAGATCTTCCCAGGGTGATGAGTCAGCATTCCCATAGGCAGGGGGCTGTGAATGGGGGCTCGGACCACAGCCCAGTCCCAGAGCCTGCTGACCAGGCATCCTGCCCACCCGGGTCTGGCTCACACCCACTCCCAAGTTGTAACTCAGGACTTCCAGTACATTCCTATTACTGCACATCTGGCCTCCTGCTATTGAAAGCTGTGATCCTCTGCTCTGAGAAGCCTTAGGCATGAGACCCAGAGACCCATGTTCTCTTTACCCACAAGCCTAGACTTCAACTTGCCCCTCCCTGGCCTGGTGGAGGTACCTAACTGGGCAGCTCATTGCTGGTGCCGGGCTTTATGGAATAAGACAGCAGCAAGGGACAATAAGCAAATGAGGGAAGGAGTGTGACAGAGTCACCACCCTACTAAAAGCTAGGATTCTTCTCTTTTTCTCAGATGAGACCAGAGTCCTTCAAGGATGCATTCACCCCGGCCAGCTTACCACTCCCAGCTATGGACAACGCAGGAGTTCAGTGAGCCATCTTTGAAGTCGACTTGACCTGGCTTTAAATCCCTCACTATCAGGTATCTTAGATTGTACTCTCTAGAATCAGAACCTGAGATGGGGATTCTTGGGCACATGATTTACTGAGGATACAATCTCAAGAGAATGGGAGAGAGGGAGGGAGGCAGGACAAGGTAGGAGAAGATGTTCAGCAAGAGTAGGGTCTCAGCTGGTGACTAACCTCTGACTGATCCCATAGGGAGCTCTGGTGGGTAAATGGTCCAGCAATGTCTCCCTTTGAGGTAAGTAGGCCACACTTTTGTACCCCTATATCAACTAATCATTGTCCATCCCTGGAGGTTGGGAGCCGTGGCAATAGGAGAGGAGGGTGTAGGTTCCCAGAAGGTGCTGATAAAAAGCAATCCCATCAGCGACAAGCCATCCTCCAGAGAGACTCTTAGGTGTCAGTTTTTAGCCATCTCCCTGGCAGCAGCTGGAGGAAGGGGTCACTGGCAGGGAAAAGAGATCCAAGCAGGTCATCCACATTTGCTCTTACACTGGACAAGATTCAATTGACTCCTCTGTGAAAGGAACATAAAACTTACCAGACACATGGTAAGTGTTGGGTAGTAAGCACAAGGCCCCCAATAAAAGCTAAGTAAGTCCTCAGTTACCAAAAGCTACCATTCCTATTGCTTGGTGAAGTCATTTTAGAAAGGTTAATTTTATATGTCAACTTGGCTTATCATAGGGCATCCAGATATTTGGCCAAACATTATTCTGGATATTTCTGTGAGGGTGCTTTTAGATGATACAAACATTCAAATCAGTGGACTTTGAGGAAAGCAGATTACCTTCGGTAATGTGGATGGGCCTTGTTCAATCAGTTGAAGGCCTGACTAGAGAAAATATCTGACCTTCCCTGAACAAGAGGAAGTTCTGCCAGCAGATGGCCTTTGTACTGGAACTGTAACATCATCTTTTTCCCTGGGTCTCCAGCCTGGTGGCCCACCCTTCAGATTTTGGCCTTATCAGCAGCCTCCAAAATCTCATGAACCAGTCCTTTCCTCTTCCCCTTACCTCTCCCCCACACCCTCTTCTATTCTGTATCTCTATGTATATTGAATTGGTCCATTTCTCTGGGGAACCTGGACTTCTACACATAGAAAGGAGAGTAGGATATGGGCAGCTCAGGACTCAACAGCATTGTCCAAGGGCATGGCCCTATATACCACCTAACCGTCCTTGTAGGTAACTTATGATATTCCAAATCCCCACTTGTTCTGAGGCTTAACTCTTGGGAATCAAGACAGAGCCCCACTCTTCCAAACGGCCTGGCATCCACTCAGCCAGCTCCTGAAGCAGCCCCTTCAGGTAGGCACTGTGGTCCTGAGGGACCTTCCACCAGTCCCCACCAGCTCTGCCTCCTGCTTCTGTGCACTCAATCCCTCCCCAGCCTAAAGTGGTAGAGACATGAGCAGAGGGGTGAATCCCCAGAAGAGAGAAAGAGATCCAGAAGGGGCAGCACTTGCCAGAGTGCGCTGCTCCCACTCACTCCTGGTGTTCTCACCAGGATGCTGAGGACTCAGGCCATCTCAAGGGGACACAAAGGAATGCGAGGATGCCCAAATATCCTCCCTAATTAGCTTAGACTCTATAGTGTTCCTTCCTTTCTTCCTGCACTGAGGGCTCCCAACCCTTCCATATGTCATCAGGACCAACAAATGCGTCATTGTGCCCTGCCTCTGGCTTCCACAGAGAAGTTAGCACCTTGGGCAAGGGAACAATGGTGACTACTCTACCCCCAAGAGGACACCCTAGAGCCTTGGAGCGTGACCTTGCTGACACCTTGATTTCAGACTTCTAGCTTCTAGAACTGTGAGAATAATTTTCTCTGGTTTCAAGCCACCCAGTTTGTGGCACTTTGTAATAGCAGCCCTAGGGACCTGATACAGTGAGTCTACTTGCCAAAGTGCCAACCTCTAAATTTCTGAGGGAAGTCTGAGGATCAGATTCCAGAAATTGGTGGCCACACCCAGGTACTGTCCTCCTTAGGGAATCTGTCAAAGCAGCCAGCTGCACTTGCTCAGGCCAATTTTCTACCTCAAAACCACCATGGCCCTAATGAAATAAAGGTTCAGGGAGGGTTAGTTATTTGCTCAAGGTCACACAGCTGGCAAGCAGTGAGGGTAAGGACTTGAATTCAGGCTGATTTGAAAGCCTAGGTTTTCATGACATAAACCCCAGAGAGTATCCCCACCTGAGACCATCTAGGCAGGCTCATCTTCAGAGCTCCATCTCTGCTGGCTCATCTCACAGATGTTTCGTGCCATGAGTCAGAGAAGCCAAAGATTTTATGAGCCCTCTAATGGGCTAACTACCTGATAACTTGATTATGCAAAAAGCCACATGTGAAACTCCCGCCCTCATAACCACATTATTTATAAGGAAATGAGTCTACCTTCTCCTGAGGCCTTTGGCTGCCTGCCTTTCATGAAGGCTTGGTGGAACTTTTCAGGCTCGAAGGAACAACAAAGAGGGGCTCCATTCCATTTCCCTCAGCTCCCAGCTCCAGAGAGCCTCAACTGCCCCAGGCCCAGGTCTCCTTCCAGTCTGGGCCTCTCTGCTGTGGGGACCACAGGGAACAGGTGTTGAAGAGAAGACATGATGGGGGTGCTCGAGGGAAAGAAAAGGGAAAAAGGGGAGAAGCTGGTGACAGAATAAAGAGATGGACAGGCAGACAGACGGAAATGGGGCCTTTCAGCTCCTGCTGCTCATAAGCTGGGGCTGAGACAAAGCCTACCAAGTGAAACAGGAGTCTGTCCTCTCTGTTCCGGAACACCAGATCCAGACAGCAAGGCCAGGTCCAGAGCAGGATGGTAGCCAATGTGAGCTGCCCACCTCCCACCACCACCATCTCCACCTCCAGCTTTCAGGGTCTGGACTCCTCATTTTTCTCTGATTCTCTCTGACCGCAGTATCCTTCCCGGCTTCTTCCTGCCCTCCCCATGCACCTTAGGAGTGTTTAGCACATGCCAGGCATGATGCTGGAAAACTGAGATGGGCAAAACCACACAGCCCTGGCCTCTTGGAATCTATAACCAAGTCTTCCATCCTCCTCTTCTTCCTCCAGTTGTCCAGACCCCAGTACTCCCTAGGCAGCTCTCCTGCCCTCCCCCCTACTCTTTTTCTCACTACAATGTCATCCACTCTCCAGATGTCACGTGCCCATCAATGGGAATGTCTGTCCCTAACCAACACTGCCTTCACAGACTAGCCAATTCTCACCCATCTCAAAAGCCATCTCCTGAAAACAAATACTTTTCCTCTTTCTCTTTTTGTTTATGACCTAAAAAAAAGAGAGAAATTCAAAAGAGTTAAAGTTCCCTTTTCTCCCAGAGTTCATCATTCTGCTGATTAACAAGAATATAGCACCTACCACATGCCAGGCCCTGCCCTAAGCCCTTTATATACATTAACTTGTTTAATTTTCCAAATAGCACCCAGGAAGTAGGCACTATTATGCTATTATTTGCTCATAGTTACTTCTCCTCCTGTCCTTGCTCTGGTTCTCTGTGAGTGGAGCATGCTTCCTCTTCTCCACTAATATCAGCCTGGTGATTTGCTTTGGCCAATGGAATGTGGATGGAAGCAACATGCTGTTCTGAGCCAAAGATTTTGGAAAGCATCATGTGTTTCCGCTTTTCTCTCATACACTTGTGACCTTTGCCTTGAAAAGAACACACCCTGGATAGTTACTGATGTAGACACGTGGAACAGACCTTAACCCAACCCGCAGTCTGGAGCCAAGCCCAGTAGAACCACAGACAACCCATAGATGTGAATAAAAAAGAAATGCTTATGGTTGTAAGCCACTGAGCTTCAGGGTTGTTTGTTATACAGCATTAGTGCAGCAATTGCTGACTAATATAATTGTCATTTCCCATCTTACATATAAGGAAAGTAAAGCCTGTTGAGGTTAATTAACCTTTCTAAGTTACATAACTAGTAAGAAATGGAATGAGAATGCAAATCCAAGCAATCTGGTTGCAAGTCCTGCTACTCTATGTTGACTCTCTCACCATTCTTGAGCACATTTACACTGATACACACACACACACACACACAAATACATTATATTATTTTGCATGTTTTTAAACTTTGTATAAATTGAAACATTATGCATGTTGTTATGTAGCATGCTTTTTACACTTCAATGATACTTGTAACTCTTATTCCTTTTACCCTGCTGCATTCCATTGTGTGAATGTATCCAATTTCATATGAGATGAACATCTTATTTCCAGTTTCCCCTATTCCAGACTATGCTGCAACAAACGTACTTGTGTTCATATTCTCTTACACATGCAAACATTTCTCTAGGATATATGGCTGAGAGTGGAATTGCTGGGTCATAGGACATGTGAGTTTTCTATTCTACATTACCAAATGGCTCTCCAAAGCCCTATACCAATTTACACTCCATTGAGCTGGGTATGAGATCATTTGCTACTCCACATCCTCATTTTTGTGGACGCTGTGTGGTGCCTCACACAGATCCCCTTTGCTGGCTGGTACACCCCTGGCCCAGCTGCTGTGCATGCTGCTGCTAATGGCTCCCAGATGCCTCCTTGCTGCAGAATTGCCCTTGACCATGGGAGTCTTCCATCTTGTATATTCCAGGCCCAGAGTAAGCCCCTATTCATCTTTGCTTTTTGAATTGGGTCCAAAGAGTAGGAATTAAAAATAGAAGCAAGAGAAGGAAGCCATGGTCACTGTCTCCTCCAGCCCTGGTCCTCTGAAGCTCTAGGACAAAGGAAGATGTGGAGAGGGAAAGAGGAGGAAGAAAAGAGGGAAAGGCTCCTAGGAAGAAGAGGGTGGGGAACATATGCTTCAAAGCCACTTCCCACGTCAGGTGGGATAGAGGGTGGAAACTGGACAAGCCCCCCTCCGCAGATGATGAGGATACTGAAAACCACACACATCATCCCCTGTTTTGCTTCTGTCACTCCCTCCTCCATACCCTTGTCTTTCCTTTTCTTCCACACTGATCCCCCGAATCCACTCGCTTACCTCACTTGCTCACTGTATCCACCGTGCAGCAAACATTGCCCGGTGCCCTGTTCAATGTTTATTACACGAATTCTCAAATTAATCTAATTTTATATGCACAGAGGACTTTTAATAGGGGACAAAATGCTTTCCTGAAGTGGCAAATATCATTTTCCCCTGCCAGTTAATAAATTCTACACTCATACTCATCACACACAGGCACTTCCAACTGAAACCACAGTCCTATTTCCCATAACAAACCTAGTTTCTCTTTCCTTTCCCCCTCACTGGTCTCAGAGCCCCGCCTGCTCCCTCTCTGCAATGAGAAGGTTCCGCCCACCCTCTGCTCTGCCTGGAGCCTCAGACCACACTCCCTTCCTCTGTTTTTACCACATGTGCACATTCTTGGCAGCCTTTAACACTTCTCTCTGTAAAATCCATGGGCTCCACCCTCACTCCCTCTCTCTGCAGCCCCACCTCAGACAGGGCCACTTCCTCAGAAGTAGACCCGCCCTGCCTGTCTCCTCCTTACTCCTCCTCCTGTTCCCTCCAGGCCCCTTTCACTGTCATGTTCATCTTGCTTCCTCCAGCTCCCTTCCTCACCCACCCCCACCATGATCATGTATGCACACACGTGCACACACTCTATAAATATGTACTATATATAAAGCCAGTGAAATAGGTCTTCTTTGTATCTCTCCATTTCATTTAATAGCCTCTTTTTGCCACCTTTCTCTCCCTCACAGTGCTGACTTCCTCTGGAGAAGTATTGTCATCTCATGGCCTCTTCATTCTAGACTCTTGACCATGGGTGCTATGGTAGGCAGAATAATGGCCCACCAAGATGTTCCTGTCTTAATTCTCAGAACCTGTGAATATGTTACTTTCTATGGCATAAAGGTCTTTGTGGTGTGATTAAATCAAGGATCTTGAGATGGGGGAGATTATCCTGGATTATCCAGGCTGGGCCCAATGTAATCACAAGGGTCCTTATAAAGGAAAGAGACAGGAGAGTCAGATATATGATGATAGAAATAGAGGACCTGGGTGGCTCAGTTGGCTGAGCATCCAACTCTTGGTTTCAGCACAGGTCATGATCTCAGGGTCCTGAGATTGAGCCTCTAGTCAGGCTCTGTGCTCAGCAGAATCCACTTGAAATTCTCTCCTACCCTCTCCCTCTCCACACACCACGCTCCATGCTCATGCTCTCACTTTCTCTCTCTCTGTGTCTCAAAATAAATAATATTTTAAAAATAAAAAAGAGGGGCACCTGGGTGGCTTAGTGGTTGAGTGTCTGCTTTGGCTTGGGTCGTGATTCCAGGGTCCTGGGATGAAGTCCCACATTGGGCTCCCTGCAGGGAGCCTGCTTCTTCCTCTGCTCTGCCTCTGTCTCTCTCATGAATAAATAAATAAAATTAAAAAAAAAGAAAAACAGAGGAGAGAAAAATAAAGAAATTTTAAGCCATTACACTAATGACTTAAAAGATAGAGGGGGCGGGCACAAGCCAAGGAATACCGGAAGCCTCAAGAACTGGAAAGAGGCAAGGAAACAGATCATTTCCTAGATAGAACCTCCAGAGGGAACACAGCAGCCCAAACCTTGATTTTAGGGCAGTGAAACCCCTTTTGGACTTCTAATCTCCAGAACTACAAGATAACAAATGTGTGGCATTTTAAGCTACTTTGTTATGCAGCAATAGGAAACCAATTTGCCCAGCTCTGGGTAGTTGTATAGTGTTCTGCCTGAGTAGCTGTTTACCGTCGCCTTGTTCGGTACTGCCCTAGCATGATGCCTTTGCTGGCTGCAATCTCTATATGACTGAAGGACAATGGCACCCATTAGCAGATGGCTTCATTTAGGTTCCCCAGAAGCAGACTTACAGACAAAAAATTGGATCCAAGTAGTTTGAGAGGTGATGCTAAGAAATATTGTTAAGGGAGTGGGGAAGTGAGACAGGGAGGGGGAAGGCAGCCCCTAAGGGTACCTTACCAACCAGTTACCAATACAAGCAACTAGAGTTCCATCCCACAGAGGAATTCTGGGAGCCAATGAAGAACATGCCCTACTCCCCACCCTAGAAGGGAAAGGGAGCTAGAGTGTGATGCATCTGTTCCCATCAGTTATTGGTTGAGGGCTATACGGGGGGGTGGGAGAATGTTTTAATCTCTGGGTACACACACGGAGCCACCTCCATGCTTTAAAAAAAGTGCTCCAGCAAAGAGATGTGGATTTTAGCCACAGAGCACACTAAACTACTGAGTTCCAAGCAGTGAGGTGGGTAACTGTCCAGCCAGCAGTGCATCTTCCCTCAAAGAGGAGGCACCCCCATATCGTTGGCTTCCACATCTTTCTTGACTAAAGTAGAAAGGGTAGGGGCTCTGGTTTCTAATCCAGGCACCTCTGTGGGATTCTGTAACCTGTCTCTCACTTTGGGTTTGTCTGGTGTTTTATCATGATTAGAGTGAGGCAAGAAGCAATACTGTGCCCTTCTCAGCTCATCATGTCAGAGGTATGTAATGTCAATATGACTATTACTCGTGATCTTAACTTTGATCCCTTGGTTATAGTGGTGTCTGCAGGGTTTCTCCATGTCAATATTTTCCCTTTATAATTAATAGGCATGCTGAGGAGATTTTGTTTCTCATCAAATTTTCACCTAATTTTTACAATCATCAATAGATCTTGCCTGCAACTGTTATTACTATAGGGTTTGCCTTGTGGGGATTTTTGACTTCCTGCATTTTAGACCTAATTGTAAATTCTTTTGCACCTCAGTTTCTTCATCTGTAAATAGGGATAATACTTTCTCCTGCTAGAGACAAAGAGTAACACCACATAAAAATAAAAAAATCCATCCAAAAGGAAAGCACGAGGATCCTAAATCTGTACATGCTAAAAAGAGCTTCAAAATATATGATGCAAAAACTGATAGCATTGTAGAAAGAAATAGACAAACTCACAATGCCAAATAGAGACTTCAAGCCCATTCTCAGCAAGCGATAAAACTTTTAGAAAATCCATAAAGATAGAAAAAAACTCAACGTCACCAACTAGCAACATATCCTAAGGCTCTAAGGGGTTCTGCACCCAGCAATAGCAAAACACACATTCCTTTCAAGAATTCATAGGATGTTCACCAAGATAAACCGTATCTGGGACCATAAAACAAACCTCAACTAATTTAAAATAATTGAAAACATACATACAAAGTATGGTCTCTGACCATAATGGGATCAAAGCAAAAAATCAATACTGGAATGACAACATTAAAAGCTCCAAAAATTTAGAAGCTGACCACACATCTAAATAATCCATGGGTCAAAGAGGTCTCCAGGGACATTATTTTTAAGTTGAACTAAATTAAAATGAAAACACACACATCAAAATTTGTGGGATTCAACTAAAGCAGTGTTGAATGGGACATTTAAAGCACTAAAGGCTTATATTAGAAAAGAGAAAAAGCCTCAAATCAATAATCTAAGCTCCTACCTCGAGAAATTGGAAAAAAGGACAGCCAAATAAACCCAAATGAGGCTGAAATAATGAAATAATAAAGAGCAAAAATCAATTAAACTGAAAAACAAGAAAACAATAGAGAAAATCATTGAAACAAGAAGCTAGTTCTTTGACGAAATTAATGAAGTTTATGAACTTTAAGAAAAGAAGAGAGAAGACAAGTATTACCAGTTTCAGGAATGAAACAGGATTTCACTTCATTCCTGAATCCATTAAGAAGATAATGAGGGGAATGCTGGTAAAAGATTTATGTTCATGAATTGAACAATTTAAAAGAAATAAACCAATTTCAACCTACCTGGCTACCAAATTTCAATCAAGATGAAGTAGATAATCTGAGTAATCCTAAAACCATTAAAGAAACTGAATCTATAATCTAAAAACTCCCTCAAAAGAAATCTCCAGGTCCATATGGGAATTCCAACAAACATTAAAATTCCAACAAACAATTTATACCATCTCTTCCAGAAAATAGAAGTGGGAACATTTTCCAACTCATTTAGTGAGGCTAATGTTATTCTGATACCAAAACCAGAAAAAGACTAGAAAAAGAAAAAGGAGAAGGTGAGTAGGCAAAGGAAGAGAAAGTGAGAGTTATTAGATGAATACGTTCTGGGGGTCTAATGTACAGCATGGTGAGACTATAGTTAACAACACTGTACTGTATATTCAGAAGCTACTAAGATAATAGATTTTAAAAGTTCTCACCACACATACAAAATATTAAAGGGGTGCCTGAGTGACTCAATCAGTTAAGCTCCCAACTCTTATTTTCTGCTCAAGGCATGATCTCAAGGTATGAGATTGAATGAACCCTGTGTCAGGCTCAAGATCATCATGGAATCTGTTCAAGAGGGATCCCTGGGTGGCGCAGCGGTTTGGCGCCTGCCTTTGGCCCGGGGCACGATCCTGGAGACCCGGGATCGAATCCCACGTCGGGCTCCCAGTGCATGGAGCCTGCTTCTCCCTCTGCCTGTGTCTCTGCCTCTCTCTCTCTCTCTGTGACTATCATAAATAAATAAAAGTTAAAAAAAATTTTAAAAAAAGAAAAAAAAAAAAAAAAGGAATCTGTTCAAGATTCTCTCTGTCTCCCGCTCTTCCTGCCGCTCACCCCTGCCCCTACACGCATTCTCTCTTTCTCTCTCTAAAATAAATTTTAAAATCTTTTCAAAAAGTATCCTAACTATGTGAGGTTATAGATGTGTTAACTAATCTTCCTGCGGTAATCATTTTGCAATATATACATATATGAAATCACTATGTTTACACCTTAAATTTACACAATGTAATAAGTCAATTATATCTCAATGAACCTAGGCAAAAGTAAAATAAAATTTATATGGAAAGGCATAGGGCACAGAATAGATAAAATAACTATGTAAAAGAAGAAAAATAAAGAGGAATCAGTCTACCCCATTTAGAGAGTTATTATATAGCTATAGTAACCCAGACTTTGTGGTATTGGCACAAGGATTAGGCATGTATATATGAATGGAAATATGCCCAACTGATTTTTTACAAAGGTACAAAAACAATTCAACAGAGGAAGGATAGCCTTTTCAATGAATGGTGCTGCAACAATTTGACATCCAAAGGCAAATAACAACAAAACTCAACATAAATATAACACCTTATACAAAAATTAATTCAAAATGAATCATGGAAAAAAAATGAATCATGGACTTAAATGTAAAATGTAAAAGTTTAGAAAAAAACTTAGGAGAAAATATTTAGGATCCAAGGCCTGCTAGAGTTCATAACTTGACACCAAAAGCACAATCCATAAACGGAATATTTGATAAATTGGGCTTCATCAAAATCAAAAACTTTTGCTTGATGAAGGATCTTAAGAGGATGGAAATAAAAGCCACAGACTGGGAGAAAATATTTTAAAATCACATATCCAACAGGAGACTACTATCTAGAATATATAAAGAACCCTGAAAAGTCAACAGTAAAAAATCAAAACCAAACAAAAACCCCACAAATAATACAGTTAGAAAATGAGCAAAAGATTAACTAAGCGTTTTACCAAAGAGGTTCTACAGATAGTTAATAAGCACATGAAAAAAATGTTCGACATCATTAACCACTGGGGAAATGTGTTCAACATCATTAGCCACTGGGGAAATGAAAAAAACAAAACAAAACAAAACACAAAGTTCAACATCTCATTAGCTACAATGAGATATCACTACACATCTACCAGAATGGCTAAAATAAAAAATTGTGACAAACAAAATGCTGGTGAGAATGCAGAGAATTTGGATCACTTCTACATTATGGTGGGAATATCAAATAGTACAGCCACTCTAGAAAACAATTTGGCAGTTTCATCAGACATTGCATTGTTTTGACTATTCATAAGAGCCAAAGTTAGAAACAATCAAGATGGGACCAACTCAGCAGTTGGGCTTCTGCTCAGGGCGTGATCCAGGAGTTCCAGGATCGAGTCCCGCATGGGGCTCCCTGTGAGGAGCCTGCTTCTCCCTCTGCCTGTGTCTCTGCCTTCTCTCTGTGTCTCTCATGAATAAATAAATAAGATTAAAAAAAAGAAAGAAAGAAAGAAAAAGAAGAAAGAAAGAAAGAAAGAAAGAAAGAAAGAAAGAAAGAAAGAAAGAAAGAAAGAAAGAAAGAAAATCGAGAATCTTTCAGTGGGCAAATGGTTAAACTATGGAATACTGCTCAGCAATAAAAAGTAATGAACTATTGATACACACAATTTGGATGAACCTCCAGGGAATTATTACATGTAAGTAAAGCTAATCCCAAAGGCATCACATTGTATAATTTCATTTATATAACATTTTGAGATAACAAAATTATACAGATGGAGAATCTAGTAGTAGGATTTAGGGACAGCATAGAGTGGAGTGGGGTGGCAAGGATATGGGTATGATTTAGAAGGGCAGCACAAGGGATCCTTGTGGTGGTAAAATTCAACTATTGTGGTGATTACATGAATCAACATTTGTGATAAATTTCATAAAATGAAATACATACACATACCTGTCTGTAGAACTGGAGAAAACTGAGTAAGATTGGTATATTGCATAAAGGTCAATTTCCTGGCTCTACTATTGTGCTATAGTTATACAAGATGTTACCTTTGGAGGAAACTGAATGAGGGGTACAAGGATCTTTCTGTATTATTACTTACAATTTCATGTGAATCTATAATTATCTAAAAATAAGAAATTAATTTAGCTGCACCTGGGTGGCTCAGTGGTTGGGTGTCTCCTTTGGTTCAGGTCATGATCCCAGGGTCCTGAGATCAAGTCCCACATCAGGCTCCAAAATCTGGGGGAGAACTGAAAACAAGATTAGTAGTAATTTCTGGCTAGTGTATAAAACTAAATGCATTATGTTAAATGAAAGAAGCTGGACTCAAAAGACTTTATACTGTATGATTCCATGTCTATTATAAAGGAAAGATAAGACTATAAGTAGAGAATAGATGGTTTCCAGGGCTAAGGGGAGGGGAAATGGATTGACTACAAAGCAGTAGCATGAGAGCATTTTTTTAGGGTGATGGAACTGTTTTGTAACATGACTGTGGAGGTGGTTACATAACTATGTAATTTTCAAGACTCATAGAACTGTATATCATGAAGAATAAATTTCACAGAGGCACAGATAGCCTTAAAGACACGTGGAATTCTTGCGCATTCAAGACACATGCCCTTTCCTGACGTTGACAGAGGATGATCTAGAAGTCCAGGAAGGGAAAGAGACTTTCCCTTTCCTGTGAAGTAGCACAGCTACTTCAAGACAAACCCAGGACTAAATACCAAGTTTCAACAGTATTGGCAAGAGCTCTTTCCAATCATAAGTGGGGTCTCTGTCATTTAGCCAAAAGACCATACCTTGAAGAAAAATTTGTTATAAAGTGGTACATTGTCAGTGGTCATCTTGGGAATGACAATATTTAATATATCTGTGTCTTGAGTCCTGTGCAGCAGTCCTCCAACATTCACACTATCTCAGCCTCACAGGGATTCCCAGACTTCCCCACCATGTTGGATCTCCTTCTTCCTGTATTCTGTCATTCTATTTGGTTTACTCCCTCATTTTGGTAGGGTACATCTTTTAGTTACTTCCAAGTAAAGAAAGCATGAGACTGCATATCTGAAAGTCTTTATTCTACTTAGTTCTTGGTTGACAGGTTGGGCGGGTATAGAATTCTAGATTGTAAACAAATTTCCTTTAGAATTAGAAAGATATTACTCTAGTATTCTACTTTTCAGTGTTTCTGGAGCAGTTCCAGTGAAGAGAAGTCTGAAGCCACTCTGATTCTTGAGACTTGGCATATGACTTTTCTTTATTCAAGCTTGTGAGTTTGTCCCCAGGGTTCTGAAATTTCACAAGTATGTGTATTGGTTGGGCCAATTTTATGCAATGGTCTAGGCACACAATGAACCCTTTCAATCCGGAAATTTGTTTTTTTCAGTTTGGGAAAATTTTCCTCGAATTATCTCCTTAGTGATTTCCTCCCCTCTCTGGAATGCCTGGTATTCAGATGTTAAACCTTCTGGACTATTCCTCTTGCATTCCTCTTTTATTTCCTATTTTTCATTGTTTTCAGTCTTTTGGATCTATTTCTGGGAAATACTGAGTTTTTCATTTCCGCTATCATGTTTGTTTTAAAAGCTGATTTTTGTTTTCTGTCTTCTAAAACAGTCTCTTATGCTGTTTCATGTATCATCTCTTACCCTCTTACCCTTGAGAACAAGTCCTGGTTTCTTCCCAGTGACTTTTTTTAATGTTTATTTTTGTTTTTAATTTGCTTGCTTATTTGTTTGTATTATTTGTTCCTTCTCTTGCTGTTAGCCATTTTCCTCAGATATCTGGTAACCTGTAGCAGATGTTACGGTGTCCTACCCAATACCCCAGCTGCTGGGAGTGTTGGTTACTAATGGATCAGAGCTGCCCCCTTCTCTAGAGAATTGACCTCAGCCAGGAGCTGCCTTGCCTGGGAGATTGGCCTCCTCCCTGGCAGCCCACAATCAATGATTGATTAGTGTGTGGCACAAAACAGCCCTCTTACTTCATGGTGAAATCAATCTTGTGGTGCAATTCATACTCCAGGGCTCTCTGTGGGATCAGACTGAGGCCAAGACCACACCCTTGGCTCAGCCACTTCTGGAGGAGGTGAGACATGAGGCATGGGGAAGGCTTCTCCTGAGAGCCCACCTCTCAATACATCACGTGCTCCTGAATCTTCATTTCCATTCTGTTTCTAGGGAACCTAGCACATGATCTTTGGCTGTCTGCTCTTGATTAAGACTAAAGACCTTTCAAAAGCTTATTAAAAGTGTGGTAGTCAGACTTGTCAAGTCAGAGGTTCACCATAGGGAGCAATGGGTTGTCATTTATTGGAAATTCTAATGTCAGTATCCTTAGTTCTTTCCTTTGGGGCCGATCAGAATTCCAGAGACAAGGGGTGGAGTGTGGCTGCAAGGGATTTGGTAAGTGAGCAAAAAAGAAAGCTGAGAATCTATATGCGGTGAGTAAATATGCACTTCATGCCCGTTCTTCACATGAAACCTTTGTTTGAAGCCATCCTGGTGCATGCAATCCAGAGACCTGTTCTACCCTCCCTGGAAACTACATCTCTAGCCATCTGCCCATTGGGAGTTGGGGCTCTACAGCACGGAGGGAGGTAGAAGGGAACCAGGACTTTAAATGCTTTCCAGTCACCTTTCATCTGGTTTTTCTGATTGCAGCTTGCTCCATTCCAGAGCTATTGCAGCTTGCTCCATTCCAGAGCTACCCAGGACACCAATTCCTTTTTTGTTTGTTTGTTTTTTTGAGTTTTTGTTTTGTTTTGTTTTGTTTTGCTTTTAGGATTTTGCTGTGAAAAACGGGCTGTTCTTAGCTTTTCCTGGTTTTTTGCTTTCTTGAGTCTGCTAAGTCAATCACCACTCATCCATCTGTTTTCCAGCTTACAAAATTCTTTTTGCCATGGTTCCCCCTTCTATTCTCTGTCCTTCTCTTTAAAAAAAAAATCCCTCTAGAATAGTTTTAGGATGTTTCAGGGAGGAGCAAAAGTAGATGTGTAGGGTCATTTCACCATCTTAACCAAGGGGGGGTGGGGTGGGGAAAGAAGCCTCTGGTGGTATTGCTCAAACATATTGCCTCCCAGCATTGCTCTTCTGGTGTCCTTCTTTGGATGACAGACAGGCAGGTGAGAACTCTCTGTAAGGGAGCCACAGGCCGGTGATGGAAGTTGTGCCCCATGGTGGAGGACAAACTCCACCACAGAGTTCAAGGTTCTTGCCCCAGTCATGGTCTTTGCCTGTCTCCAAGCCTTCAGTGGGCATGAGGGACTGAGTCCCAATTATGATCATATGGGTTAGAAGGGTGGCAAGACAAGATAAACCAGGGAAGCCTGCTTATAGGAGGTGCTACAGCAGCAGGAGAAGCAAAAGATACTGAGTCTCATCTTTCTAAGGAGATAGTTCATTCCTTCTAGCTCTTCTTCTATGACTCTGTGATGCCAGAAGTCATTCCAAAAAACCTGCCTGCTTTCTTGCTCCCTCTCTTTCTTTCCTGTCCCTTGATTTGGGATGAGGTGATGATGGTAGAGAGCTGTATGGGTAGACTGGATAGGTTCAGATGGGGGAAGAACAACTATAGTTCCTTTTTCCTAGAACACTTTGTGGGCAAAGTGATCACCCTACTTCACTTCCTCTTACAAGCTCAGACCTCAGAACAAAGAGAAAAAGTAGTGATACAATTGGGTAAGAGAACTCAAGAAGGGCAGGAATATGGTGATGGTGGGATTCTGACGGTGGTGGTAGTGGCAGAGGCAGGAAAAGCTGAGCTAGGTAGCTTGCCTTGCTGCACAGCCATAATCAGAAAGTTCCATCATGGTCATCTAGAAGCAACAGGAAGATGAAAGTCAGTAGATAAATATTCCACTCTCCTCATCATTTGAGAGGACTGTGCCACAAGGTTTCTCTGAGTTGCCAGCAGGATGGAAACACTGTTGCCCATGCCAATAACAGGCTCATCAGCCCACGTTGGTATTGGCTTTTCTCCTTTCCATATCCTGCTTTCCCATTTCTTCAGTCTTGTTTCCTGTGGTTACTTTCTAAGTGAATTACCTGCATCCCAGCCCTTGTCTTGGACCTCTTTTGGGGAGAATCCACACTAAGACAGGTGTACTCTAATCCAAGAGTTAGTCTGAGCAGGCTGCACCACCCCCTGGAAAATTGCACCTTCACTTCCTCCATCTGAAGCTAGTCTCAGGTAACTCTTGGCTGGGATCCTGAACACATTTATATTTTCAGGGCTCTGAGTTCTGTTTGAGTGATTGGGCCTGTGGGGGCCAGAAAGGCAGCATGGATTGCTGGTGGCTGAGGACAGAATCTATGACTTCTGTTTCTGAGGGTGGATGCAGTCTTACCCAAAACTACCTTGCCCATAAAAGTCTCCACTTCCTCCCACACTTGCACTGTTTCACAGTTGTGTACACACATCCTGCATCAAGAAGCAATTCAGGGCTCTATGGGCAGGGTCACATCCACATGTGCTACTGGGAGGGTTCTTGGAGGAGGAGGCCCAGTAGGAGACCGGAATTCTCAAATGAAGAGGTTCAGGGAACACAGGAGCATGCCTCAGGCTCTCACAGAAAGGGTGAGACTCCTCTGCTGACCCAGTGCAAAGGGTCAAAGCATTGATTGGTCAGCCCTTGAAAGGGTCATTCAGAGGTCTAGATAGCTAAGCAGCCAAATCATTGGCCAATATGAGGAATGTTTTTCTGGAATAGTGCCCATCACTCAACAGATGAATAGTCCTCACCAAGAGGAGATGATGGGCAGAGGGGTTGGGCTGAGGACAGACAACCTTTGATTTCTAGCTTCTCTTTGACTGACTTTTGCTTTTTTTTTTTTAAGATTTATTTATTTATTCATGATAGACATAGAGAGAGAGAGAGAGAGAAAGAGAGAGGCAGAGACACAGGCAGAGGGAGAAGCGGGCTCCATGCCAGAAGCCCGACGTAGGACTCGATCCCGGGACCCCAGGATCATGCCCTGGGCTGAAGGCAGGCACCAAACCGCTGAGCCACCCAGGGATCCCAGACTTTTGCTTTTATTCATCATATAGTCATTTGGCAAACTTGTGTTGATCCAAGATGACTAGAAGCAGCCCTTGCTCCCATAACAGTTACCATCCAGAAAATTACTGTTCCAAAATTGGTCACTAACACTGGATTTAAAATTCAATGTTATTTATTTTCCAGAAGGTAGAGGAGTCTTGAAACACTTTTGACCATGTAGGTAAGGGCAGTTTTCTGAGTCATGGGGTTGAAGTGAGGAAATGCTTTAAATGAAGTATAATGTAGGAAAAGGACGAGAGGGCTGAGGGAAGAGGAAAGAGAGAGCTATCCTCCGAAGTTCTAAACAGTGAAGCCTTTCCCATTCCTCTACCACAAGGAACAAGGGCCCATGTCAGCTGAGAAAGCCACTACTACTTCAAGTTCTGGATGTCTGCTGTTTGAGGGTACCCCCTGATTGCCCAGATCTTTCTTAATGTGCCCACACTCCACCCCCACATGTGTTTTGCCTAGGTGGGTATAATGATAGGGATGTAGAGTCTTCTGTATTAGTAGGCAGATAGGATCATGGATCATCTTGTGAATCTCCAGCTGGAGACCAGACCACCAAAAAGTCTGACTTCTCTCCCAAGAGGAACAAAGAACAATCCACTACTCGCTCTCTCTTTCTCTCCTGAGTTTCATAAGGACAAAGGACCTGAAGCTAAAAACCACTCCACCCTCCAGCCTACAGCCGGCTTGGACTAGAGAATTTCTAGCTAAGCTTTTTAAACAAACAAAACAGGTTTCCTAACACAAGGCAGTTAAGGAAGCCACAAGAAGGGAGGGAGAAAGAAAAGAGAGTTCAGCTTTTCTTACCCCTGTGGAATCTCCCTGGCCCACCAGGGAACATCACCTCCCCCAGCAACCATTGCTCCCTAATTGTTTGCCAATCACCTGCTAGATCTCGAGGAGACATTGTTCCCACTGTTGGAAGGCTCACATTTTGCTGAGGGAGGAAAATACTAGCAAATGACTATGAATCCTAAGTGTGCATAGGTCTGAGAGGGACTTGGGTACAGGACTCAGGAGGATTCCAAAAGAAAGTCTGTCAACAAGGTGGGGAAAGGAAGGAAGACTTCATTTTAAAAAATGACTCTTGAGTGTTCCTCGAGAAGTTTTGCTTCCCTAGCAAAGAGAACATCATGAACACAGGCACCAAGGGTGAAACACTATGGTACTGTTCTGGAAGTGCCTGGAAAATAAGGGTCAAAGTACTAAGTGGGGCACTTTAGAAAAAGACGGTAACATGGGCAGATCTGCACATCCTGAGAATTGATTTGCATGAGTATTAATGGGCCAGGAGAGAGACCAGGAGGCCTGGTTTAGACAGAGTGACAGGTATCAGCAAATCAGAGCTGGGAAGGCCCTTCTGACAACAGCTCCCATTGAGACCTAGAAGGGAAAGGAGAGAAAGAAAGGGCCCCTGAGGTTCTTGGCTTGAAAGGCTGGGGGTAGGTGTTGACAGCCCAGCTTTAGAGGAAGAGTGGGTCTCCCACATCCTTCCTTTTGCCACACTCTACAGAGCATGTGCCTCCAAACATCTCTCCAACTTTGGGCAACTGTAACAACTGGATAACTTGTTAAGGTGTTCACTGATGTTTCTGTCTTTATTTCCCTTTTGCCTTGGAGGCTTATGGTTTACCAAAGCTCATGGTTTGCCTTGGAGACTTACAGTTTGCCAAAGCAGAAGTAATTTGTCTACAGGCACTTTCCGTGATAACTCTGTGTCCCAAATTTAAGCCATTGAGTTGCTTATGGTTAACGTGAGGGAAGCCTGGAAGGTAGGAAAAGAAGGAAAACCTCAGAGGGGGACATGGAGACTAAGCTGTCCCTCACACTCAACTGAGGAACTTCAGAAGGGAAGGCTGTAAGGCCTCCTGCAGGCTCCCAGCATCACCAAAGATTTCCATGGCCTACGAGTGGCAGAGCTGAAGGGCTAAGACCAGGAGGGTGTCTCCACAGAACACACTGCCTACCAAGGATGAGAGGCCTCTACAGGTCCTTGGAGCTGCAAAACCCTAGGCCTTGATTTTAGAGAAATCAAGGTCAATTTCTTGCCTGCCCTGTGGAATGAGAGCTGGAGGCTGCCAGGTGAATGCAAATAAACAATGTAATGCGCTGTTTCTTGCACACGCTTCTCTCCACCTTCTGGGTGGATTCCGGGTCTCATCTACCGCTGTGGTGCCAGCGTTCAGCGGAGAGGACCTGCTGCTGGAGAGACAGATGGAGGATGGGGGCGGCACGTACGGTCTTTCCGTCAAACTAATATAATGGGCATCCCTGTACCCTCGGAGATTGGGAGGCTGGGTTCTAGGACGGAGGTAGCGTCCCAGACTCTCACTTAAAAAAAAAAAAATGTTCATATACATGTCAAAGTACTAAGCAGACGAGGGAGTCCTCTCACCGCGGCAGCTCAGCGGGTGGAATCGTTCCCCCGCCCCCAGGGGGCGGGGCGGAACCAGGCCGGCCACCGAGCGCCGCGCCTGCGCACTGCAGACTCTGAAGGCACGGCACCCTCAGCTGGGTGGGCGGGAGCTGCCCGGGCATCCGGGTCCCTCACCCCGCCCCCGCTGCATGAATGAGAGGCGCGGCGCCCGCCCCTCCCCCGCCGGGCCCGCCCCTCGTCGGGGGCCGCCGAGCGCAGTCCGCCGCCGCCACCTCAGCCGCGCTCGGTCCCGAGCGACGCTCGCCCTCCGCCGCCTTCCTTCTGCCGCCCGGCGCTGACGGTCCCGCACGCCCGCCGCCACAGCCGGCGCGCCCGAGTAAGTGAGGGTGCGAGGGCGGGGCGCCGGGGGCACTTGCCCCCCCACCCCCCCGCCTGAGGCTTAGGGGACCCGGCGGCTCCGGGCTTGGGATGCTGAGGAGACCGTGGGCCCGCGCCGGCCTCCCCCATTCACACTCCGGGCGTTTCGGCGGGGACGAGGAGGGGTGGGGCCGCGGCCCAGGCCGGGAGGGACGCGGAAGGGGGAGTCCACCCGGACCGGAGGCTCGGTCCCTCACAAAGGGCGGCGCGCGGCTGTCACCGGGAGGTCACAGAGGGAAGGCTCGCGGCGCCCCGCGCGCCCGTGCCCGGCGTCGGCCCCCGGGCTGGGGAGGCGAGGACGAGGATGGCGAGGCCGGCTGCCTCCGCGCTGCGGTGGAGAACGCGCCTTGGGGGGCGCGGCGTGGCAGTGTTTTCCTGGTCCCCACCTGCCCCTCCCCTTTCTTTGTGGCGTTTGTCTCGTGCCCGTTTGTCACTGAGGAGGGCTGTGGGCTGGGGTGAGACCTACCGCCTCAGCTTGCTCGTTAAAGTCAGGTGGGGGCCCCTATCAGTGGGCGGGGGGCGTGTGTGCGTCCCCACACCGGGGAATTAAGGACCCTCCTTTGTTTCCGGAGACCTAATTGTGTGTGTGTGTCCGTCCGTCCTCCCCTATGATATGACAGAATCCGAGATCATTAAAAAGGATATGAAGAAAAAGAGATATTACTTTATCAGACCTTCACCCAATTCTGTCCCTGATATTCTTTCAAACAATATTTTGTTTCTTACTGTAAAACCAGTGCGTCTTGTTGATTGAAAATGACTGTTTTTATGTGTTCGTTGGAAATTCGTATTCTCAATATATCTGTATACCTAGAACACTTTACTTTTTGGGGTTTAGGTAATATATGTGTGTGTGGGGGGGGAATACTCCAGAACATACAGGACACTGCTTTCTGGGTTTAGTTCATTGGTAATATGTCCATTTGCCCATATACACGTCTACTGAAATACTCCGATGTATCTAGGACGCTGTCTTCTCAGCTCCTCAGTAGAAGCAGATTTTGTTTCTCCGTCTCCCTGTGTTAAGAAGGTGGTCCAGCAGGTTCTCTCCACCTCCTTGCTTTTTTCTTCTGAGTGCTTTGGCAAAGGGTTTTATTGCATATTACCCTGGCATGCGTCCTTGCTTTGATCTAAATTTTCCTGTGCTCTGTTGTCTGGTTGTGTGGCCCAGCTCAATGGCTCCTCTTACAGGACTACTGGAAAACAGAACACCTTTTATCCTTGTCCTCATCCCCGAGAGAGAAGGAAGCTCTGCAGGTTCCCACAGACTTTGGTTCCAGGGGTTGGACTGCCTGAGTTTGTTGGCTTGATAAAGTTATGAAGAGTTACAGTTGATGCAGACCAATTAAAAGGAGGCATTTGTAATAGTACCAGTTATTCTGTGGTATTTCATTTGGACCTTTTTCTCTTTTTAGACCAGATTTAATTTTTTTTTAATTTTTTTTAAAGATTTTATTTATTCATGAGAGACAGAAGAGAAGCAGAGACACAGGCAGAGGGAGAAGCAGGCTCCATGCAGGGAGCCCGACGTGGGACTCGATCCCGGGTCTCCAGGATCAGGCCCCGGGCCAAAGGCGGCACTAAACCGCTGAGCTACTACTGGGGCTGCCCTAGACCAGATTTTATAAGTTTTAAAATATTGTTGGTTGCATTTTCAGTTTTTTTTTTTTTTTTTTTTTTTTTTTTTTTTACCCTTTTAATTTTGCAGTGATAGGAAATTAGCTAAACTTGTTTATAAGAAACCCATTTCCAGGGACGCCTGGATGGCTCAGCGGTTTAGCACCTACCTTTGGCCCAGGGCATGATCCTGAAGATCCGGGAAGTCCCACATCGGGCTCCCTGCATGGAGCCTGCTTCTCCCTCTGCCTGTGTCTCTGCCTCTCTCTCTCCCTCTCTGTGTCTCTCATGAATAAATAAATAAAATCTTTAAAAAAAAAAAAAAAAAGGAACCCATTTCCAAAGTAGATTTTTATTCTGATCTTTTATTGAAAATAGTGATGGTAAAATTAAGAGGATCTTATTGGGTGATAGGAATAATTGATCCAGTTTTAAGATTCTCTTTAAGATTATTTTTTAATCACATGTATTTTAATTCCTGGTAATTTTTAGTGCAAAATGAAATCCAAACTAAGCGGTCTTCCACAGCATCTGTTTATGAATGTTCCTCTATTAAAAACATTTGCTTTTAATTTGAAGGGGAAATTTTCCATTGGCTGGATAGGAATATATTATTCTTGGTACAAGTTTTATGTTAGCATAGTCAAATTCTTTTTTTGTAAAAGTCAAAATTAGTAAAGGTGGGTTTTTCAATTTGGATAACTTTTGGTTTTATGATGTAGAATTTAAATAAAATTTTAATATCAATGAACTCAAAATAAGTTAACTTAAAAACAAGGGCTTCATTAACTAGTGTCACTAATATCGAAGCAACCCCAATACCTTATAACTGCTTGCATGAGACTTTTTTTTTTTTTTACGAATTCCCTTAAAACAAACCATAAGGGGAAGTCTTAGATAAACAGTAGTATAACCGGAATAATCACTGAAACAAGCTTGCATAGTACTGCAGTATTGTGGAACTTTATTTTGCAAGAGTGACTTAGCTAGTATCAAGAAAGGAACTTAAAAACATCTTGGCCTTTTTAGTCAGCATTCTGTTAATCAAAATCTTTACCAACCCATAGTTTAGCATTTCTGTAGTATCATGTTTGAAGAAAAATTCTAAAGTAATTTCTGTATCATGAAGATAGATTAAATTAACTGCTGTCTTAGTAGTAAGTATATCCTTTATATTAGCAATACTAATATTGTTATGCCAGTGATGGTGATAGAATGCGTGGTAACACTTTGTTACTTCAAACTGCAAAATATTATTCCCCCAACAATGTCTGATAACAAAAAGTAGAGGGTTTTTTTCTGTTGAGCATTTTCAACTGTTTTTTGTGTCAAATGGCAGCTTATTCTAAAATCAATAATAATGTTATAATGTATTAAGCTATATGAAATTGCCATATTTTAAATTGGGGAGTAGTTTATTTATTTATTTATTCGGGGGGGCGGGGCAGAGACACAGGCAGAGGGAGAAGCAGGCTCCATGCAGGGAGCCCGATGTGGGACTCGATCCCAGGTCTCCAGGATCACACATCGATCGTCGGTCTCCAGGATCACACATCGGGCTGCAGGCGGCACTAAACCGCTGCGCCACCGGGGCTGCCCTAAACTGGGGAGTAGTAAAAAAAAAAAGCAACTTCAGAATGCTGAGCTACTTTCAACTCTGCAGAGAGTATATACCTTTATATTTACTTTGTTCTTAATGTATAAGCTTATTTCTTGATTTTCCATCTTTGAACATCACCTATGGACTTCTATTTTGGAAGTTGAGGACTTGGTTGTCCTACATAACCATCCTTCCATTCCCCACTCATAACTGCAGTTCCGAGTCAAATCAGTATTCAGTATTTATATGACTGTGACAATGTACCTGGTACTCGCAGATGACCCATATAGAGTACTAGTATTACATTTTCTGTCTTTTTTTTTTTAAGATTTTATTTATTTATTTATGAGAGACACAGAGAGAGAAAGGCAGAGACACAGGCAGAAGGAGAAGCAGGCTCCATGCAAGGAGCCTGATTTAGGAATCGATCCCGGACTCCGGGATCATGCCCTGAGCTGAAAGTAGACGCTCAACCGCTGAGCCACCCCGGCATCCCGCATTTTCTGTCTTGTACAACTTTTGTTTCTCTAAATTAATTACCTCTTTTGTTTTTCATTTGCTTAGTTTTCTTTGCACCAATCACTGATTCATCCTCAAATTCTGACAGAACTGATAATCTTTCAGTATTTTCAGGTAATCTGTTTTCATTTTTTTTCTGCCTATTATCTAGGACTTCCTTTGTCGTCATCTTGGGAATTCTTTTTGCCTTTCTCCTATGTTGGATCCTTTATTTCCTGAATCCTATGTCTTCCTTATTCTGTTTTACAGGGCACATATAAACTGAAATTCTTCCTGAATTCAGAAGTTGCATATCTGGAAATGTCTTCATTTAACCCTCACACTTGAATAGTGGTTAAGCTAAATATTGAATTCTAGATTGAAAAGAAGTGTCCCTCTTTTGAAGGCGCTGCTCCAATCCAAGTCTAATCCCCATTCCTATTTTTCTCCTACCCTGGAAGATTTTTAGGATCTTTCTGTTTTAGGATCTCAGTTAACACAGAGAAAGTTTCTTCAAGCAATGAAATGCAGTCACCTCTGGAATGTATAAGAAGACTATCAGATGCATTTTTAAAAATCTACCTTATAATAGTGGCAGAAGCATTCATGAACAAAAAGAAATAATTTTTTGGGGGGGGAGAAATAATATTTAAGCTTCATGACTAAATATGTCATGACTAAGTATGACAAATATATGATTTATAAGAATTTTTTGTGAGATGGTGGAGACAAATGGGGCTACGTGGGCCACTTCTTGATTGAACATTGTTAGTGACTATGACATGGATACATTTTTTTTTTTAAGCCATGATTTTTTTTTTCTATTTACAGCTGTTTTGTCTCTCATCTGGTTTTTCCATGAATGCACATAAGTGGTTGGATATTAGAGAAACTTCAGAGTCATGACCAGAAATCTGAAGTGGACTCACAGCACTATCCGGGAAAGCTATCAGATTCCTAATATTTTTTGTCTGTAACTATTTAGTAATTTCTTTCCACTCCTTAAACTCATGAGCAGCCCACACTTTCCCATGCAGATAAGCAAGCTTCATATTTCATTGAGGTTTAGAAGTGATTGGACAAGGTACCAGTCAACTTCTCATCAAATCTAGGAATCCACCTTCCTTACTGCCCATGTTTTATGTTTTCTTCCTATCAGAGGCAGCTTCCCTCCATTCTATATTCCTCCTCATACCTAGTCAAGGACTTGACTCCTGAATTTGGCTCTCTTTTGCATCATCAGCAGCTCTCCAGGGCACCATCCATGTCAGCATACACACATGTTCTGATGTTGCCCATCTTTAAAAATAATTTTAAGGAGCACCTGAATGGCTCAGCAGGTTGCCTTTGGTTCGGGTCATGGTCCCAGGATCCTGGAATGGAGCCCCAAATCAGGCTCCCTGCTTAGTGGGAGCCTGCTTCTCCCTCTCCTTCTGCCTGCCACTCCCCCTGCTTGTGTGCACTCTCTCTCAAATAAATAAATAAATAAATAAATAAATACGTTTTAAAACAAATCATTTTTAAAATTACAACAAAATTAAAAACAACTTCCCCCTGACCTCCCATCCATCCCCTTTATTTACCTTTATGGTTAAATGTCTTAAAAGAGAAATACACATTTCCTTCCTGTTTCCTCTGCAAAATGTATCACTCTCTGAAATTCTGTTGTTAACTGATTTTTTTTGTGCGTCTTACCCCCACTAGAACATCAGCTCCAAGACAGCAAGGACTTCCATCTGTCCTGTTTACCTGTGTCCCTTAGAATAGCAAACAAGCACCATATCTATTCAATATATGGGCAAAAAGGGGCAAAATGGACATTTTTAATCTGGCAGAATAGCTCTTTTTAAAAATGTCTGACAAAATCAGTGTTTAATTTTTTTAATTACCACTTAAAAAGATTTCTTTATTTGAGATATAGAGAGAAAAAACATGAGCAAGCATGAATGGAGAGAGCGGCAGAGGGCAAGAATCTCAAGCAGACTCTTGCTGAGTGTGCACCCCCTGCCACCCGCATGGAGGTGCTCTATCCCAGAACCCTGAGTTCGTGTCTTGAGCCAAAATCAAGAGTCAGGCACTTAACCGACTGAGCCACCCAGGGGCCTGTAATTATACTTTTCACTAAGAGTTGAAAAAATTACAAAGACTATATTAATGATAGAATTTTTCCCTATATTACATTTCATTCTTTCATAAGTATAACAACACAGGCAGTTTTGCACTGGATTCTTGGAGCAAGACTGCTTGGAACTGAATTCCAGCTGTTGTAATTTAACCATGTGACTTTGGAGGGATTTCCTGAAGACTCTGTTTTTTCATCTGCAAGATAGAAATAATAGTACCCACATCCTATATTTGTTGTGTAGATTAAATGAAATAATATGTAAAATGCTAAAGTCAGTACTTGCAATGGGGGCAGTGAAAATTAAAAGTATAGTTATTATTTATATTAGCCTTCTCCAGTTACTAATATTCAATTTAATATTTTTGCTCAGAGTACTTCTATCTTATAAAGTCTATTGGCTATAAATGCAACTCACCTGTTTTGTTTTTTTTTCTAATCCCATGTGTTAGATTAGTAAAACGATCAGCAATTGACAAATGAACTCCCCCCCCCCTTTTTTTTTAAGAGAGGGAAGTGAGGAGGGGCAGAGGGAGAGGGAGAATCCTACACAGACTCCATACTTGGCATAGAGCCCAATGTGGAGTCCAATCCTGAGATCATGACCTGAACCCAAATCAAGAGTCTGACGCTTACCTGACTGAGTGACTCAGGAATCATGACAGATGAGCACCCTGTAGCACTTCCCAACAGTTTGGTCACTTGATAAATCATTTTCATCACTTGATAAAATATTGTTAATGTCAAGCCAAGTCTTGTTCTTTATTTGGCTTGCATGGAGGAAAGATCCTTTCTTCATGTTATTCCAGATTAAGTTTTCTTATTTCTGGAAATGGAACTTTTAAAGCACCCAATATATCATTAACAGGTTTTTAATTAGCTATAAGAAAAAAAAAGCATCTGGAAGATACTGTTGTCTTCACTTGGTAATTGGCTGGTAAGATGAGTATATGTAGCAATACAAAGTTCACTTTTAGGGCCACTTGAAGGATACAGACAGGCTCTGTAGAAGTTCAGAGTAGTGAGAATCATGTCCTATAAGCCTCAAAGAGTTCTTAACAACTTTGCTACATGTTAGACATGCTAAACATTTCTGTTTAAGCCTATTTCCTTATTATTTGGCTTGATCTTTGTTTTGAAAGTTTGCTTAATAATCATGGGAATAGTTTAGATTTTAAGGTAGATAATACACAATCTAAAATTGAGAGCAACTTTTAACTTTAGTAATTATTTCGTGAAGTAATTGACTTAGTTATTCTTCCTCTTTCTTTTCTTATCTAGGTAGGCAGTGGGGATTCCTCCAATTATCTGAGCATTTCAGACATCAGAGTATAGTGCTGGGTAAATTGAGGGTTCGAAAAGAATGCCAGATGGTTTGAAAGGAATTGTGAGCACTCCAACTAGTGCGGTCCATCGAAAGCCAGCTGGCTGAGTTTCCTCTGCTCTGGAGGTAGGAACCAGACACTTTGTTCCATGCCAGCTGGCCCAGGAGTAGCTGGCCAGTGGCCTTACTTTTGGTTAGCCATTCCTGGGAAAACCAGCCTGGGCCCTCCATCTGCCCTGAGAACAGTGTAATGCCAGAGAGTTGCTCTGTGCCTCCATGGTACTCCAGACAGTTGGAGCAAGCCTGAGTGGCAAGGAAAGAAAGCCACTTTTTAGATACCATTACAAGTGAACCTCACCTTAAGTTGTAAATTTTCTCTGAAAAAGTGAAATGCAACTTGAATTTTTATGCATTTAGTGTGTTTGGTATATTAGGGTTGCTTACTACTAAAGTAATTATAGTGAATGTTTTTATATTGTAAATAACCTCCATTTTACCCGCTTTCCAAGTTCCTTTTTTTGTTGACTTTGCTTAAAGGGAAGTTTGCCTTTTCTTTTCATTGTCATCTTCAAAAGTTTTGGTCATTCAGGTTAGTAAATTTTCATCCTGTCATAAAGCTTGCTTCTATATAAACTATAGGCTCCTGTGGAAGGTTAATTATGTATGTTGCCTTAAAATCTGTGTCTCATTTTGTCTGTTATTTAGGTTTTTCCAACTAGGTAGGTGTTTGGATCATTACAGTTCTTCCATTAGTAAACTTAATGTCGGAATAATTTAACTGAGAACAAAAGAAGTGCAAATATGGCATTATATAAGCATTCAGTTCATTTGATGATAATGCTTATTGAATTCTAAAAAGTAATAATTTTGCCGCAGTCAGTATGCTTTATGTTACTTTCAATTCTTTTTTCAAATTTGGAGATTGAATATCTATGTTCATTAAGTTCCTATAGGCAAACCAAAAAATTATGAACTTCTTTTTGGTTCTCTCCCAACTCTGAGCATGAGAAATTCTCAGTGGTATAAACTTCAAATAGAATCTAGGTGTCCTATCCAAATAGGCTCTTCATCGTGAACTGAAAAAGCTTGGCAGATAATGAAACACCAAAGTATGAGCTAATGTAGTTTATAGGAAATGGGTGGGAAGGGAAATCGAAGTTGTAGGCTTTCATTCTTTTCCTTTAGCGCAAAAGAAATTGCAGACTTCTTCAGAAATATGCTAGAAATCTCCTGCTTGGCTATAATTAAAGTTTTTACTTAAACTTCTTGTCCCTAAAAAGAGGCCAGAATGAATTTTTGTGGGACTGAGAATGATTTTTTAAAAATCAAATAACAGTATATCAAAAGCCAGGGACAATATTATACCCGGAAAATCATCCTTCACATTAGCTTCACATGCATTGTTTATTTACTTCTTACAGCAGCCCTCAATGAATTGTTTATAGATGATAAAAGGTCAAAGAAGTATATCCTGTTCAGGTTCACAAAGTCAGGAGCTGGATTTAGAACCTGGGCTTTCATCCTCCAATCCACCACATGTCGCAGTTGGTGATGTAAGCTTCACAGGAATATAGCTCTTTCTTAATCAGATGCTATCTATCCTGCACTGGCACTTTCAGAAGACTATTGATAAAGGAAATTCAGAGACTGTTGCAGAAAATAGAATCAATAGAGATTTGGGGAGGCTCTACATATTTTTAAATCTTCTCTGATGCTCTTAAAATAATTAGCCATTGCAGAACAACTGCAATAAACAAAAAATGAAGTAAATAAAAATAATTTCCTATATAGTATCCTAGTGTTGTCACAACATATTACAGCAAAATTGGTGGCCTGTGACAACAGAAATTTATTCTTTCACAGTTCTGGCGGCCAGAAGTCTGAAATCAAAGTGTCAGCAAGGCTGCTGCATTACCTCCAAAGACTGCAGGATAGAATCCTTCCTTCTTCCAGCTTTTGGTGGAACACATTCTTTGGTTTGTGGTTACATAATTCTAATCTCTGCTTCTCTCTTCAAATAGCCTTTTCTTCTTTCTCCTGTAAAGACACTGTCATTGGAGTTTGGGTCCACCGAGATAATCCAAAATGATCTCATCTCCAGACTCGTAACTTAATTATATCTGCAAAGACCCTTTTTCCAGATATGGTCATATTCACAGGTTCTTCAGGTAAAGATGTGGACATACCTTTTGGAGGGCCACCATTAAGCCCACTACCAGGAGTAAGAACTTCTTTGGTAATAATTTTCATTTCCACTGCTGTATCACACAGAATCCCAGATTAGACAAGCTTTTGGTATAGACCATGATACAAAATGGGGAAAGATATTGGAAGTATAGGTTAGAAGACAAGTTTAGAGGAAGGTTTAGGGAATCAAGGAAGATTTCATGAAAGTTGTATTGCTAATGACAGATCATGAAGAATAGAATTGTGATAGCCTGGAATGTGCAGATAGTGGAAATACCCAGAACAAAGATAGTGAGGCATATTCAGGGAACCGTAACTAATGCATTTGACTAAAGTGTGGTGCTTAGAGAAATAGTAACGAATGAGGTTGAAAAGTCTGAGCTAATTCACAGGAGGCCTTTAGTGTTGAGTTGAGGAATTTGTACTTTGTTTAGAGTTGCTTGTCCAGAACACTGTATTACAATGGTTTCTTTTCTGTTTTTAAGATTTTATTTATTTATTCATGAGAGACACAGAGAGGCAGAGACATAGGCAGAGGGAGAAGCGGGGTCCCTGTGGGAAGCCTGATGCGGGACTCGATCCCAGAACTTAGGGATCACAACCTGAGCAGAAAGCAGACCCTCAACCACAGAGCCACCCAGGCATCCCTATATTACAAAGGTTTCTAATAGGGGCCTTCTGAGCTATGATAAAACTTTTGGGAAAAAAATTACATTTTTCTTTCTATAAAAAGATTTTCAGAGGGATTCATAACGCTAAATATAGGTTGAGAACCATTGTTGTATTAGAAATGAAGCGTTTTATGCTTTGAAGGTGTTTCTGGGACATTATTGATTTTCTGTTTGGTTTGCCTTGAACTACTTGGAAGATAATAAAATAGAACTCCAAAGAGCCTTAGTCAGCACTGCAGTGGAATATGTGATGAATGTTGCATACTAAAAGTTAAAATACTATTTCAGGAGAGATGTGAAGTAGGTCCAGGGTTCTTAGGAAAGTGATCAAATGATTACACAAAAGGAAAAATTCACAACATTCAGTTCAAAATGCAGCTGCGACTTCTGTTTTGTGTCTCAATTTTCTCTATTTCAATTCACTACCATTTAGAACTCCAGAATTACATAAAAGCATGACACAATTCTGAGGAGAGGAAACCAACAGCTGCGTTCTTAAAAGTTTTTATTTTTTTAATGTATTCTATAAAACTGCTTGTTCTCTGCTGTGGGTTTTCAGTGGAATAATCTACTTCAGGAATAAAACAATATATTACATAGCTGTTTGAATGTCTTTGTCCATTTAGTTTGCTATAACAAAATACCCTAGCCTTGGTGTCTTATAAACAACAGAAATTTCTCACAGCCCTGAATACTGAAAAGTTCAAGATCAAGGCACCAGCAGATTCAGTGTGTAGTGAGAACCCACTTCCTACTGCATAAATTGTACTTTTCACTATCTTTTTGCTTTGTCATCGTGTAGTAGATAAGGGTAAGGGAGCTATCTGGGCCTCTTTTATAAGGGCACTAATCCGAATCATGAGAGCTTCATCCTCAGATACCATCACATTGGGGATTAGGTTTCAATATATGAATTGAGGGTTGGGAGATACAAGCATTCAATCTATAGCACTGACCATATGATACAGGGAGAAAATCAGTGTTTTTCTATATAACTCAATTTCTAAATTATCAACTACCATTGATTTTTTTTTTATTGATCCATTTATTTTCTCCTTTAGATTAGTATTACTTGATAGGTTTACCTGTACTGTTGTTATTCAGGCTTCTCTGCTAGTGAGATTCTTCTTTTTCATTTATTTATTATAAAAAGTTATAAATACACTGAAAAATAGATAGTACAACACACTTCCATATGCCCATCACTTAGGTGTTCAACTGTTATCATGGTTTTGCCACATTGGTTTCATTTATCCTATTTTCTTTCACCTTCATTTGCTAAGGTATTTTAAAGCAAATCTCTAGCATTTCAGTATAGGTATCCTGATATATTTCTAAATGCATCTCTAAAAAGAAAATAAAGATATTATAGAACCAAAATGCCATTCTCACACCTAAAATTAACATTTATTCCCTGGTGTCATCTATTAGACCGAATTCAGGTTTGCTTCATTGTCTCAAGAATATCTTGTTTTAGGGATGTCTTATGCACACCAGGATTCAAAGTTTCTGAACCATATTTGATCATTTTGTCTCTCATGTCTAATATGATCTAGGGCAGTTCCTCTTCTCATCCTCTCTCCCCACCTTTTTAGATGTGTCATGGACTAGTTATAGGAACTGGGTCATTTGCCCTATGAATTTCTCACATTTGAGATTTGTCTGTTTTGTCTTGGTGTCAGTGTGTTGATGATCTATTCCCTGTATTTCTTACAAATGGAAGTTAGCTCTAGGGGCCTGACTAAAATCAGACCTCAGTGTTTTGGCAAGAATGTTTAGGAGGTGGCTAATATTATATCATATCCAGAGGCCTGCTGTATCTGGCTATGCCACTTGTAATGCTACAAGACCCCACTGATGGTCATGTCAGTATCAAATATTCCATCCATTGTGGCAGAATGGTGAAATTGTTATCTCTTCCACATTTATTAACAGGAATTCTGTAAGGAAGACTACCTCATCAAGTACGGCCGTTTGAGGTTACTCTGAAATATGCTTTGTGTGAGAGACTGTCAAGTACTTTCATAATATCATGTTCTTGGTAAAAGATAGTGAGTTGGAATCAGAATAAAAAGAATTGAGAATCTTTCGTTTTAATGAATTTTACAATGAAATTCTGAGTTCTATAGCAAAATGTGAATGAGTGCTTTTCTTTTACAATTAAGAATATGGACCCCAGTTCTCTGAAAGTTAAAGGTTGTATATGTGAAAGCCTGTTACAGACTAGAATCAAGTAGTGGAGAGGAAAGAGTATTAGATTAGGATTTAAAAATCAGGGGATTTCTAGAGTCAATTTGGCCCAGCTCCTGAATGTCTAAATCCATCCATCCTTTATAGGCTGAGTATTTTGTGTAAATTTCCCTAAAATATTGTCAGTGTTTTCATGAAATTGGATGTAGACTAAAGAAATCAAAGTTGTATGTTATAGTACAACTTAATGCTTAAATATCTTTAAAGACAGAATTCTTTATTGAATATCATTCTTTTTATTTAAATTGTACTTTATGGGAGTCTGTTGATCAGCAAGTCTCATAATACCTCGTTTAAATTTCATGTCTTCATGTTCTCATAGAGTAGAACTACTGAATCAAATAGTACTGAAAAATGGCATATTTATTTGTCCTGTTCCATTTTACCTTAAGCCAGATCGTTTTCATTCATCTTCTGAATTTGTTTGTTGTGGGGAAAGTAACCTTGATATCAAATAAAAATTAAAGGGATGCCTGAGTGGCTCAGTTGGTTAAGTGTCTGACTTCGGCTCAGGTCATAATCTCAGGGTCCTGGGATCCAGCCCTGCGTAGAGCCCCATGCGGAGCCCAGCCTTGGGCTCCAGGGTCAGCAGGGAGTCTGCTTTTCCCTTGATCTCTGCCCCTTCCCCCAACCCATGCACTCTCACTCTGTCTCAAATAAATAAATAAAATATTTTAAAAAATGAAAATAAGCCAATGTTCTTAGTTTAGTGACCATCTCTAGAGAGCCTCTAATGTTATTTAAGACGTTTAAAAGTTTATGCTAGTATGATTTCTCATAGGCAAACCCTTGCTATGGTTATACTGTGTATTTTTAAATAATAATACTGTGGGTCTTTTCTGAAAGACAGAGAATGCTGTTATAAAAGGATACCTCAGGGGATCCCTAGGTGGCGCAGTGGTTTGGCGCCTGCCTTTGGCCTAGGGCGTGATCCTGGAGACCAGGGATCAAATCCCACGTCGGGCTCCCGGTGCATGGAGCCTGCTTCTCCCTCTGCCTGTGTCTCTGCCTCTCTCTCTCTCTCTCTCTCTCTCTCTATCATAAATAAATTTTAAAAAATTTAAAATAAATAAATAAATAAATAAAAGGATACCTCAAAAGACCATAGATAAAATCAGTATGCTTATTTTTAGTCAGTTGAGCTAAGATTCAAAGCTAATTACTCATCAGGTCTCTAAAATGATTTTAGTATTGAAAATTACATTTTCCCCAGGTTTTAGCATCAAAACAAACCAAGAAACAAAAACAAGAAAAATCCATTGCATTTTCCTACCTGTAGAACAGATGCTTTTGGAACACCTGTTCCAAAGAAAGGTTCTTCCTACTCTCTTTAAGTTGTATTTGCTGAGTAATAGGGTTACTATTTCACTATTTGGATGAAGATAGTGCTATTTTTTATTTAATTTTTTTTTAAAGAGCTCTCTAGGCAATTGTGTTTCAGCTGTTGCCTCCTCACCTTCATTTAATGCAGCCAGAAGACCCTGGGCTTGGACCCCACCATGCACCCTTTGTCCTGTTCCCTTGCTTGTTAAATGCTGTGTGTGCTAGAAAGTCGTGGAGCACTGAATTAGTGGGGTTGAAACTCTGCTCTTTGAAGGCCACAAAGCTAGTATATTCTCCTTCCTCCCTCTGCCGGACACAGAATGATTTTTGTCTTTTAAGGAATTTCAATTATTTCACCCAGTATGCTGCTTGGATTTACCATCTTACCTTTATTCAGGTCAATAAATGCCTATTGAGTATCTTTTAAGTACCAGGTATTGTTCATTCTGAATTTATAGAAGTTTCATATCTTATGGTAAGAAACTCTTATTGAATAACTTCAGTACATTTAATGAAGTTAAGGTAAAGTTCAGTTCTGAATTTATTAGATTTGAGGTTGTAACTCTAATGTTTTTTTCTGACATTTTAAATATGATCTAACTTAGAAGTTCCTATAAAGCAAATGAAAACTGGCTCCTTATAAGGAATTTCAGTACTTTCTGCAGGCTAAGATAACTAACCACAAATGCAGTGAAATCAGTGGACCTGCATTTAGATTTTATTCAGACTAACTTTCCAACTCTCAAAAACCCAAGCATGTATTTTTTGCATAGTTAGTTCCAAGTTTATTTTCATAAAGTCAAAAAAGGCATGTGATATTTAAGTTTTGGCCCTACTATTTGTTAACTGTGTGGCTTTGGTGAATCACTACCTCTCTTAGCCTCAGATGGAGGTAATTATGATGGAATGCTTCAGAATTATTAAATTTATAGCTGAATTCAGAGATATTGTGAGTATAGTCTATCTCCTTTAATAAAGTGCTCTCCCAATGATTTTTGTTATTAGACAAGGGATGGGACATGGAAAGAGTGAACACAAGACCAAACAATCTTTGCTACATCTCAATTCCCTCCTTTACATAAGGATGGAACCAGTTATGCTGCATTTTAGCCTGGCTACTGAACTGTGGCTGGTTAGAGGTTCCATTCCAGTGGTGGTCAGATGATATTAAAAAAAAAAAAAAAAAAAAAGTTGTTACTACTTAACTGCTCTACATACTTTCTTAACTTTTTAGGAGACTCTGGATACATCTTTTCTGATGGTTAAGTCGGCTGTCTCTGCCCCACCCCCCTTTTAAAACAGCTTTTACAAGACATTTATAGCCCATATATTTAAAGTGTATAATGCAGTGGCTTTTGGTATATTCAGAGTTAGGCATTCATTACCACAATCACTTTTTTTAGAATATTTTCATTATTACCCAAAAAGAAACCCTTCACCTTAAGCCATCACTCCTCAATCCTGCCACCATCACCCCCCCCCCCCCCCATTCTCCACCCTAAGCAGTCACTAATCTACTCTTTCAGTCTCTATAGACTTGCCTATTCTGGGCTTTCATATGAAAAGAATCCAGCAAGGGACTCCTGGGTGGCTCAGTGGCTAAGCCTCTGCCTTCAGTGTGATCCTGGAATTCCAGGATCAATTCCTGCATCAGGCTTCTTGCAGGGAGCCTGCTTCTTCCTCTGCCTGTGTCACTGCACCTCTCTCTCTCCGTCTCTCATGAATAAATAAATAAAAATCTTAAAAAAAAAAAAAAGAATCAGACAATATGTAGTCCTTTGTGATTGGCTTTGTTCTACCTACCATGATATTTTCAAGGTCTATCTATGTTTCTCTTTTATAATGAAGAGATATTAAAGTTCCTAGCAGCATACTGACCTATCCTGTGGGAAGAAGAGATTAAATGATTTTTTTTTTAATAAAGTTGATTCATATTCCAGGACTGGTTGTCAGTCACAAATGATGAAAAAAGCACTGTAAATAGTTACTGTAGCTGCAAACCAAAGAATGGTGTTCTAACACTGAATGTGGAAAAGATTCATGTCTCAGCATTCTTTTTAGCTGCATTTGTGTATGTGAATAATGTCATAATTATTGGTACATCATTCAGTATGGATAATAAGATAATAATAACTCTGTGGGACTAATGTAACTAAAACGGTTGCACCACTGTTGTTTTTATTGGCTATTTTCCTCTTGTAACTAATTTTCCTGCTAAATATTCTGCATAATTCAGACATTATTATAAAATGTCTGTGGGTACATGCTAATGTGTTTTTTTTTAAGAGTTTATTTATTCATGAGAGACAGAGAGAGAGGCACAGGCAGAGGGAGGAGCAGGCACCATGCAGGGAGCTGATGGGGGACTCCATCCCAGGTCTTCAGGATCACACCCTGGGCGGAAGGCGACGCTAAACCGCTGAGCCACCCAGGCTGCCCCTAATGTTTATTTTTATGTGAGCTTGATGAGCTAAAGCTTAGGTGTTTTATTTGGGGATAACCAATGATTATTTGTATAAATGTTGGAAGCAGGATGCACAGAAATATAATCTTCAGAGCATATTCCCTCCAATTTTGTGGATGTAGTTTAAAAAGCAGGGTGGTGGTGGGGGGAATAGCCTTTTGACTTTGAAAAACCCAGCCTCTCTGTGCCTCAGGTTCTTCCTCTGTAAAGTAGAGCAGTTGGACTATGATAATTAGTACTGATGATCTTTAACTCTGTGGCTCTCTGAAGGTAATTGGCAAAAGTATTACTGATGGTCCTAGAATATTTCCTACATTGCATCAAGATGTTAGCATTGTAATGCAGATTTCCTGTGCTCTAATTAGTTGTCTAATGTGGTGTCATGACAGAAGGCTAATGATTTGTCTTAGCAAAAATCATATTTTTCTGTACTAGAATTAGAAGCCATGGTCTATTATTCCAAATGGTCTGTTAATACAAAATAATTTAAAATAACACTTACCTAGAACATCTGTATATTAGATAAATTGGTTCAGCTATGAGTGGCAAAAAACCCAAAACAACAAAGTGGCTTAAAACATTAAATTATATTTCTCACTCATGTAAAAGTTAGCATAAGTCTGGTATGGAGCTTCATGGCATCAGGGACCTCTTACCAATTGTCCCTTTTTCCTTTTTGGCACTCTACCCTCTCTCTTGGGTGTAAACCATATTCTTACTGAGCAAGGTGGTGGCATCTGCATTACAGGAAGCAGGATGGAGAAAGGGATGAAGCAGAAAATAGAAGGTACCTTCAGTGCCCTGTAAGCATGATTTCCATATATTTCCATGTAAATCCATGAGACAGGTGGCCATGAGTAGCTTCTAGGAAAGCTAGGAAGTATGGCCATGTGTCTATTTTATTCCAAATTCTACCTACCATGGAAGAAAGGGAGAAAAGATATTGGGAGGTGGGGAGTCTGCTAGTCTGGTTAATGATTAACAAAGGGAAAACTAAGGGGCATTTGCCATTGTATCTTTCCACCAAAGAAGTGTTTTATATTTCTGTACATGATCCTGGTTCTTAAAATGAAAATGTCATTTTACAGGTGAAGAGCTGACAATGTAATGGGAACATCTCAAGAATATATGATTCTCTTTTCTGTAATTGAGTTAATGTACAGAATCTTTCAAGAGAGGACTGCTAGATATATTTCATAGTTTGAATTCATGAACTGATATTATGATTTATGAGCTAGCCTCTTGTGAGTTTGGTTAGTATGGATTTTTCCCACTGAGCCCAGTAGCCCCTAAGAAAACTGATCAAACAGAAAGTAGACCTAACCCTAAATATACAGTGACTTTACTTACTTTTACAGGGCAGGAACATATGCCCTGTAAGACTTCATCTGACCTGAGCCACCCATCTCTTATCCTTGATCTTGAAGGGGGAAAAAATTACAAACTTGTAAATGTCTTTACTATATCCATATACAAAGTCAAAATAATAGTATTTTGCATGATGAAGATTAGTAGTGGTCTTATAAAATGTTTTTATATAGGAAAGAACTTCCAGGGCTAATGATATTGCAAGTCTTGACTCTTAAAAACTCATTTTGAGAGAATTATTCACTGTTCTGGAATGGTTGTGACCTTTTCAGAATTTTTAAAAATCCAAAATCAGCAGAACCAGACTCACCCCCAGAATATTGAACTAACATGTTTCATTTGTGCCATTATCTCAGCTGTTCCATAGTCTGCCTGAAATCAACCTAACGATGAAGTCTTCTCATATCTGTCCTAAAAGAACAAAGTGATCCCAGTAAACAAAGGAGAGACTTTGAGGCCATGCATAGGACCATAATATCTGGGATCCCTGGGTGGCGCAGCGGTTTGGCGCCTGCCTTTGGCCCAGGGCGCGATCCTGGAGACCGGGGATCGAGTCCCACATCGGGCTCCCGGTGCATGGGGCCTGCTTCTCCCTCTGCCTATGTCTCTGCCTCTCTTTCTCTCTCTGTGACTATCATTAATAAATAAAAATTAAAAAAAGGACCATAATATCTAGAAACTTAAGGTAATTATCACCAGTGTCAAAGAACCAGGCAGCCTGAATACTTTGCTGGTTTCATAACTATTTGGGATTTGCTGAGTTAGTTGTGAGCATCTTAGATGCTATTTTATGACTGTAGAATTCTACAAAATTAAGATCTAAAAACTGATAGGCTTTTCATTTACACAGATTAGACATCTAGAAGCAGTTGTTGAAGATATGTAGCTAAACAAATTCAGAATTCCCTACTCCAAATCACTTTAGAAAGCAGTCCACTCATGGCTCAGGCTCAAAGATTTGGGTTGAAACAAAGTGGCGCAGGAAATTGTAGCCTAGGCTCAAATTGTCCTTGATGCAAGAAACCTCAGACACCAACTCAATGCTAACCTCACACCACAGAACTAGAGAAGATCTTGATAATGCTGATGAACACTCTGTACCAGGTACACTTTCCAGAGACAGATGTTGTTAACTTACCACATGAGGAAATTGAGACTTGCCTGCAGTCCTAGCGAGGGGAGTAGCTAAAGTTGACTCTACACTTAATGCCTCTTCTTATGGCATCATCCATAGAGCTTACTTATTGTGATGGAGCCCTCTGATTTACCATCATTTCCTGGCTGGTGAATTTCTAAACCACATATATATTGCTTTCTCTTATTTTTAAGGTTGTACAATAACAGACTCTTCAAACAGAATCTTTTTCATTTGTTAGCTTGTTCCTGTTTTATCACTCTAGAAGTGCTTGTGGTTTATTTAACTTTTTTAGGTTTTAGTACATATAATTTATGCCTTGTAACTTTTCTTCTTCAGGGATTCATAGTTCATGTAAAAATTCTGAAAAACCATTACCTTTACTGGGTAATTGAGAATTCCCCATTAAATTTCTGGAATTAATGTGCTCAAAGAACTCTCAAGAATAGGAGGTAACCTGTAAAGGTTTATAGAGAACCTTCTTGCCATGTATCCCAAAGTAACTTGGATAGGGTCTAGAGACTGCACTTTCTCAGTGGTTCAGGGTTTGAATTAGATCACCCACCACTCAGCCACTTTTATGCTACAATTTACAAAAGGGGTCCCATATATAAAGGAAATTATATATATATATATATATAAAGGAAATTAGTGCCTTCTAATAACCTTTTGTATACTTGAATGTAATTATTAAGTTAACTTACCTATAGACTGAACAAAATCACATCCTTTAATTTAAAAACAAATTTATCTTTCATGACTGCTCCGTTAGAGTTGTATTGATTTCTGTCTGGTACTCTGTGTTTTTCCAGGGTATTATAATTGTTGATAAATTTTCTGTGGGCAAATGCTTTAAATACAACTGGCTTCTCCAGAAGATGTTTACCCAACATTCCCCTTTATTTAAAGACTGACTCTTTTTCTGTCTTTAGGGCCACTCTTGCTCCTTATTTCAGGATATTTTCTTGGTTATTGCATACACTCAGCAATTCCCAAGGCAAGTTTTCAATATTCAGTGCTGTTTCCAGAAATGCCATGACATTTTCAGAATAAAATAAGCTTTGATTAATTTTAATTTAAAAAAAAAACAGTTCTTTGTCACAGATTGGAGAAGACTAAAGAGACATAACTAAATGTGACATAAGATCTTGGATTGGATCCAAGAAAAGAAAAAGAACATCAATAGAAAAACTAGTGACATTTGAATCTGCAGTTTAGTTAATAGTATTGTACCAGTGTTGATTTCCTGTCCTTATACCATGGTTGTGTAAGAATTTAACTATAGAGGAAGCTAGATGAAGAGTTTATGGTAACTTGTGCAACTTTTCTGTAAATCTAAAGTTATTTCAAAATCAAAAGTTTAAATATATATATATATATATATTTTTTTTTTTTCCCACAGTTCCAAATTGGCAATTCTGGTGTTCGCCTTTCTTGAGTTTCTCTCAAAGGCACTGACAGTGACCCAGGATGTATCAGCATACTGACTGCCCAAATGAGCTTGTCATAGAAATCATTTTATTTGTGCATGCATTCAAACACTAATAGTCAGATACAAGCTTAGTAAGGTCTGTGGAAGGCAGCAAAATCTCATGGGATTCAGATAGGAGTTTCAGTCCCTCTTCCACCACTCAGTGGTTTCAGTTGGGAGTTAACTGGACTTTTTAAGTCTTAATTCCATCATCTGAATACAGAGTATAATACCCACCCCACAGTGATTTTAAGGATTAAATAAAATTTATGTAAATGCTACCCATAAACTCTAAAACACTATGCAAAATGCTTATTTTGGTTCATATCCTAAAGAATTGTTTGAAGAAAAAGGATTCTCCAGTTTCAGTAATTTTTGAGGTGATTTTTTTCCTAGATTAATTGTATTGCAGCACTGAGTGCAATCAAAATCCATAGGAGTTAACATTTATAATTGTGCTAATAATATTTTGAATCTTTTTCATTAACAATCATTTTGAGGGCAGCCCCGGTGGTGCAGCAGTTTAGCGCCACCTGCAGCCAGAGGAGTGATCCTGGAGACCCCTGAGTCACATCAGGGTCCCTGCATGGAGCGTGCTTCTCCCTCTGCCTGTGTCTCTGCCTCTCTCTCTGTCTCAATAAATAAATAAATAAATAAATAAATAAATAAAATCTTAAATATATATATATGAAACATTAAAAAAACAATAATTTGAGCTTGAACCAATATGATTAAGAAACATGAAGCAGTAAACTGAATATTATATATAGTCTATTTAACATAGAGATTTACATGCACATTATTTTTTCTTATTTAAGCCAATGTCTAGCCCTTTTGCTTTAGAAGTCATAACACTAAGAAAAGAATTTCAAATATGAAAGCTCCAAATTTGTTGATTTTTCCTGAAATTTAAAGTAAAAGCCATCAATGGAATCTATGTAGCTATTTTCAAGAAAGACCCTAGAAAGTTAAAATGTTCAGTCTACTAATTATATGAGACTTGTAATCCTGTAGTTTGTTTCCAAAAGTTATTCTATAATAAATTGGAAAAAAGGAGCTCAGTCAGAATATTTAAGTAGTGCTGCCAACTGTCTGTGGTAAAATTTTATTTTTTAATTTTATATCTGAGGGGTGTAAAGTTGGTTCTAGTCCATATTTTAGATGGTTAAATGCTCTGATTCAGTGTCTGGTGGAAGGCTGCTGTGTCACTTCAATCATATGTTAATTCTTCTTGCTGTGTCTGTCTCCTGATTTAGTTGCTTCACTAAAGCAGCCTCACATAGATCAACCAGGTTCTTTTTAAAAAAAAATCCCAATCTAAAGCCAAGACCAAAAGATCAAAGCAATAGAAGATCTTCTAGTGAAGTCAAAGCTGCTCATCAGTAGTCCCCAAGTGCTTACCTTTGAATAAGAGAAAAATGAAAACGATGAATTGTTACTGAATTGGTAAAATAAAGTAAAATCCTCAAGGAATGCATTTTCCAATTCAGTAAAAAGTAGTTTATTAGGAACAAATGGAGACTTCCTTAATATATGGTGTCAATGTGTCTGTCTCTGTGTCTCATGCTATGAACATTCTATTTATTGATAAACAGCAATCTCCTAAGATTACAAATAAGACAACAATATCCATTGTATTTTTAACATTGTTCTAGAAATATTAGACAACTCAGAGAAGAAATATATTTACTTGTAAAGGAAGAATTAAGATCATCATTAAAAAATTAAGCAAATGTCGATTTAAGATGGGTAGCTATAGGATATTTATCTAATAAATCTTGTGGAAAATTTTCCTCACCATGTCTATCCAGATAAGGCCAAGATTTTAAACAGGTCCTTGAAATAATAATCAAATTTGAAAAATCCTTACAAATCGTTACAAATAAACACAGGGAACCTTTTTCTATCTCCATTTACAATTAAATTTCTTTTTTATTCTCTTATAATAAGTAATATGTTCACATATTATAAAATACAAAAGGTATTTTAAATAGCTATTCAGTGAAAAATCAGTCTTCCAGCCCTGTCAGAAATAGTCACTGATACCAGTTTTTTATGAATATCCTTCTAAGAGACATGTTTGACATATACAAAGCTAGCTTCTCAATCTTTTTACATTTATGGTAATGTACCACATAAACATTTTTATACCTTGTTTTTATTTTGTTTACTTAGTGATATTATCATGAAATGATGACAGATCAGCACAATCTACATTTTTAAAATCTTTTAGGGGCACCTGAGTGGCTCAGTGGTTGAGGATCTTCCTTTGGCTCAGGTCATGATCCCAGAGTCCTGGGATCAAGTTCCGCATCAGGCTCCCCGCAGGGAACTCGCTTCTCCCTTTGCTTGTGTCTCTGCTTCTCTCTATGTGTCTCTCATGAGTAAATAAATAAAATCTTTTTTTTAATAAATAAAATCTTAATAAATCTTTTTTTAAAGCTTTTTAAAAAATCATCTGGTGCTCATCATGACAAGTGCACTCTTTAATCCCCATCACTTATTGCATCCATGCCCCCACACACCTCTCTTCTCATAGTGGTCAGTTTGTTCTCTATAGTTAAGAGTCTGTTTCTTGGTTTGCCTCTTTTTTTCCCCTTTGTTCATTTGTTTCTTCAATTCTACATATGAATCACTGACCTTCACCTCCGAAACAATAATATGTTATATGTTAATTAACTGAATTTAAATTAAAAGTTTTTTAAATTCCACATGAGTGAAATCATATGGTATTTGTCTTTCTCTAACTGGCTTATTTTGCTTAGTGTTATATTCTTTAGCTCCATCCATGTTGTAAATGGCAAGATTTCATTTTTTATGACTAATATTCCATTGTATATTTATACATCATCTTTATTCATCAATCAATGGACACTTGGGCTGCTTCCAAATTTTGACTATTGTAAATAATGCTGCAATAAACATAGGGGTGCATGTCTCCCTTTGAATTGGTGTCTTTGTATTCTTTGGGTAAGTACCCAGTGGTGTGATTGCTGGATTGTAGGGTAGTTCTATTTTTAACTTTTTGAGGAACCTCCAGAGGCTTTCTAGAGTGGCTGCTCCAGTTTGCATTCCCACCAACAGTGCAGTAGGGTTCCTTTTTCTCCACATTCTCCCCAACACCTGTTGTTTCCTGTGTTGTTGATTTTAGCTGTTCTGACAGGTGTAAGGTGATGAGAGCTCATTGTAGTTTTGATTTGCATTTCCCTAGTGATAAGTAATAGTGAGCATCTTTTCATGTGTCTATTGGCCATCTGTATGTCTTTGGAGAAATATCTGTTCATGTCTTCTGGTCATTTTTAATTGGATTATTTTTTGGGTATTGAGTTTTAGAAGTTCTTTATATATTTTGGATACTAACCCTTTATTGGATATATTATTTGTAAATACCTTCTTCCATTCCATAGGTTGCCTTTTAGTTTTGTTGATTGTTTCCTTCTCTGTGCAGAAGCTTTTCAAAATTTTGGTATAGTCCCAATAGTTATTTTTGCTTTTGTTTCCCTTGCCTCAGGAGACATATCTAGAAAAAAATTGCTACAACTGATGTCAAAGAAGTTACTGCCCATGTTCATTTCTAGGATTTTAATAGCTTCAGGTCTCACATTTTGGTATTTAATCCATTTCAAATTTATTTTTTTATATGTTGCTGTCCAGTTTTCCCAACACCATTTTTTAAAGATTTTTTATTTATTTATTCATAGAGACAGAGAGAGAGACAGAGAGAGAGAGAGGCAGAGATACAGGCAGAGGGAGAAGCAGGCACCACGCAGAGAGCCTGACGTGGGACTCCATCCAGGGTCTCTAGGATCACGCCTGGGGCTGCAGGCGGCGCTAAACCGCTGCGCCACCGGGGCTGCCCAACACCATGTTTTTTGTTCTGTTTTGTTTTTTAAAGATTTTATTTATTTATTCATGAGACACAGAGAAGGAGAGGGAGAAGCAGGCTCCATGCAGGGAGCCTGATGTGGGACTCGATCCCAGGACTCCAAGATCACGCCCTGGGCTAAAGGCAGGCACTTAACCACTGAGCCATCCAGGTGTCCCTTGCAACACCATTTTTTTTTTTTTTTTTTTTTTTAATTTTTTTATTTATTTATGATAGTCACAGAGAGAGAGAGAGGCAGAGACACAGGCAGAGGGAGAAGCAGGCCCCATGCACCGGGAGCCCGACATGGGATTCGATCCTGGGTCTCCAGGATCATGCCCTAGGCCAAAGGCAGGCGCCAAACCGCTGCGCCACCCAGGGATCCCTCAACACCATTTTTTGAAGAGACTGTTTCCCATTGGATATTCCTCCTGCTTTGCCAAAGATTAATTGGTCATGTAATTGTGGCTTTATTTCTGGGTTTTTCATTCTGTTTCATTATCTTTGTGTGTATTTTTGTGCCAGTACCATACTGTTTTGATTGCTACAGCTTTGTAGTATAACTTGAAGTCTGGAATTGTGCCTCCAGCATTGTTTTTCTTTTTCAGGTTCCATACAAATTTTAGGATTGCTTGTTCTGGCTCTATGAAAAATGTTGTTGGTATTTTGATAGGGATTTCATTAAATGTAGATTGCTTCGGGTAGTATAGACATTCTAACAATATTTTTTCTCCCAATCCATGAGCATGGAATGTCTTTACACTTCTTTGTCATTTTCAGTTGCTTTCATCAGTATTTTATAGTTTTCAGAGTATAGGTCTCTCACCTCTTCAGTTAGGTTTATTCCTAAATATCTTATTCATAGCATTTTTTTTTAACAATTGTAAATTTAGGCTGTGGTGATAAACTATAACCAGTTACATATTTAGGTTGCTTCTAGCCTTTTGGCTATTATAAGCAGGGCTGCAAAGACCCTGGTACATATGTGGTTTTGAGTACACATGTAAGCATATTTGACTGTTAAATTATTGGGGCACCTGCATGGCTCAGTCAGTAAGCATCTGACTTTGGCTCAGGTCATGATCTTGAGGCCCTAGGATTAGCCCCATGTCTGACTCCCCACTCAGCAGGGAATCTGCTTGTCCCTCCCTCCCTCTCTGGCCCTCCCCCCAGCTCACAAGTATAGGTACATGCACACTCTCAAGTAAATAAAATCCTTTTTTTTTTTTAAAGGAAGTTAAAATACTAAATGTAGAGTTGCTGAATCAATGTAAATCCATGTATAATTTTGCTAAGTTCTCGTGGAGGCTGATAGTTTTACTAATTGGCAATAATGTATGAGAGTGCTTGCTAATAAGTAATATCAACTATTGGGTAATATCAACTTTATGGTATATTAGATTCCTATATGAATTTGGACTGCTCTTCAGCTTTTTTGTATCTACCAGGGTAGGCTAGGTTATACTATAGTAACAAACAACCTCAGAATCTTAGTGGCTTAAAAAAATCTTAGTGGCTTAAAAAAATCTTAGTGGCTTATAATAAGAAATATCTTTCCTTTTGGTACAAGGCCATTAAAGGTCACTTGGAAGTTCTGTGCCATGACTTTCACTCAAAAACTTTGGCTAACAGAGTTGCTGTCATCTTGAACATTGCTGGTTGTCCCGGCTAAAGGAAAGAGGGCTCTGGAGAGTCTCACACCATCAATACAGTCATGCATGTATTGACTGTACATACAATGTACAGTCAATGTACATGAAAAAATGAAGGTGGAAGATGGAAAGATGAAGGTATTTGGCAAACAGCAGCTATGATTAACTACCATATCTCTATTCTGTCCTGTTAATCTGTCGGTTCATATGGTAGAAACACAAGTTTTTCTTTTTTGGAATGTGTCTGGCTGTTCTCTCATTTTCATATTTCCTATTGAACTAGAATTAGCTTCTCTAACCACCTTCTGCCCTCCAAAAAAGCCAAATTCTGTCAATATTTTTTATTTTGTTTGCATTAGATTTAAAGAAAATTGACATCTTTATAGTATTGAGTTTCCACTGCCAAGAAGTAGATACATGTTTTCAATTATTTACATCTTTTGTGTCTTTCATATTAATATATTGTTTATATTTATTAATAAGTATTCTTTTTTATTTTACTATCATCTGCAAATGGTTATTTTAATACCTTCTTGATAATTAGGTTGGTTTTCTTGAAGAAGTAGAAAAGATATAATTCCTTGAAATAATTTCTCAAATAACATATCCATTACAAAATCGAAAATTTTTTCAAAAAAGTTAATACTGAAGATTTTTCTTTTCATAATCCATCTTTGTATTCTAGTAAATAAGTAGATTACCATTACCCCAACAATAATCTATTTCCTCTGGCAACTGGAAGCTTTTACCAAATTTTTAAGAATTATATTTGTTTTATGCTCTGCAGGTGTCTATTATGCCCACATGCACAGGAACTCAGGAGATGATGAGCCATTAATGTAGAATATGATCTATCTCTAAAGAAAGAGGCTCACTGGCCCATTCATCAAACTTAAGAGATGTTGAAAATTAAACATCCCCAGGTAATTAGAGTTTTGAGTGACATAGGCATTGTTCTCCTATTGCATTTTGAATTCTTTTGTTGTGAGAAAAAACATGTTGTTTTCTTGGGGGAAAAATCCGATTATTTCTAAAAGTAAGCAGGTATTGTATTACACCTAAGGTTTGTTTCATGTTGAGAATGAGAACTTCTCATTGCATCTTATTTCTTTTCACTGCCTTTGTAATTCTGATGTGAAGTATTTTCCTTCCTTACAACTTGTTTCTCATTTCATACTCCTTTTATCTCAGCATTACTCTCCTCTTTTCCTACAATCCATACTCTTTAAGAGTTCCATCCTTAGTTAACCACAAGACTGTGAATTAAATAGAAGTTGGTCATTAAGTGCCGCTAAGAGATTATTTGTGAAATTATAAGGCATTTATGGTTGTGCTTGGGATAAAGGTCAGAGAGGAATAGAAGACATCAAATTTGAATACCTCACTGTTATCAAAGTAAATCTCATAAAAATTTGATGGAATGGGGCACCTGGGTGGCTCACTTGGTTAAGCATCTTGCCTTCGGCTCAGGTCATGGTCCTGGGGTCCTGGGATGGAGCCCACATCAGGCTTTCCTGCTTAGGGGGAACCTGCTTCTCCCTCTCCCCACCCCCTGCTCATGCTTTCTCTCACTATCTCTCACTATCACTGTCTCAAATAAATAAATAAAATCTTTATAAATAAATAAATAAATAAATATCTGATAGAATGATTTAAACTGAATATGGAGACTTTATCATTACACAAAAATGGAGAAAAAGTCTTTATAGAGCCAACACAAAATAAGTAGTGGGAATATGACAGAGTAAAAAGAGACCCACTAAAATAACAAACATCTGAAATATAAAATGTTTAAGGAGACAGACTTCAGTTGTGGTCAGCAAAGATAGCACCACAGCTTGAATTTAGAACCTGGGCAACACCAACAAAGAGAAAAGCTTTATGTAAACCCAGAGAAAACAATGAATAATGAAAAATAAGAAAAAAAAAACTAAAATGCAGAAGGAATGGGATTATCAATAATAGGGCTGAAAAGGATAAATGACACAGTGACTATTAAAAACTGGCTAGGGGTAGCCCAGGTGGCCCAGCGGTTTAGCGCCGCCTTCGGCCCAGGGCATGATCCTGGAGACCTGGGATAGAGTCCCATGTCGGGCTCCCTGGATGGAGCCTGCTTCTCCCCCTGCCTGTGTCTCTGCCCCCACCCCCCCTCTCTCTCTGTCTGTCATGAATAAATTAAAAACAAAAAAACAAAAAACAAAAAACCTAGCATTAATAGCATTAAAAAAAAATCCTGGTTAGAATTAAAAAAAAAAAAAAACCTGGAAGCATGGTGATAAAAGTATTTAAAAATTTATATCCCTTAATTTTTTATTTATTTATGATAGTCACAGAGAGAGAGAGAGGGGCAGAGACACAGGCAGAGGGAGAAGCAGGCTCCATGCACCAGGAGCCCGACGTGGGATTCGATCCCGGGTCTCCAGGATCGCACCCTGGGCCAAAGGCAGGCACCAAACCGCTGCGCCACCCAGGGATCCCAAAAATTTATATCCCTTAAGAGAAAAAATGTCATAGGAATAGTGGAGTGGTCAATAAAATTGAGGCTAACTGGAAAAGATCAAGATTAAAGTACAGATGGAGGGATGCCTGGGTGGCTCAGCGGTTTGGTGCCTGCCTTCGGCCCAGGGTGTGATCCTGGAGATCTGGGATCCAGTCCCACGTCAGGCTCCCTGCATGGAGCCTGCTTCTCTCTCTCTGCCTGTGTCTCTGCCTCTTTCTCTGTATCTCTCATTAATAAATAAATAAAATCTTTTAAAAAATAAAATGAAATACAGATGGAATGGACAAATAGGTTATAATAAATCCTATATAACTAGTTTTTTGTTTCTGCAACTCTGCTTTAAATAATGGCAGGGGAAGGGGGGTGTTGCAAATAGGAAGAAAACTCCAGTAAAAGAAAATTTGAAGTTATTGTAGAGAAAACCAGACTTTTGCCTACAGATTGAGAGTTTGGCATGTACTTATTTTCCAGACTTGACACTTAAAGCCAGTATACTTATGCAGCCTGGGTAACTCAGTGGTTTAGCGCCGCCTTCAGCCCAGGGCATGATCCTGGAGACCTAGGATGGAGTCCCACATCGGGCTCCCTGAATGGAGCCTGCTTCTCCCTCTGCCTGTGTCTCTGCCTCTCTCTCATTCTCTCTCTCTCTCTCTGTCAATCACGAATAAATAAATAAATCTTTAAAAAAAGATTTATTTTTATGCAAGCAGTTAGTTGCACCTACCCTAAAAAATTTTCCATCTTAGGCTCCAAAATAAATATGCAAAAAGCAGTAGCTTTTTACTATGCCAGGAATGACCAGCTTAGAAAATATAATGGAAGAAAAAAGAAAGAAAATAAAATAGAAGAAAAGATCCCATTTATAATAACAACAAAAATATGTATAATAACTGGAAATAAACTAAAGGAAAGTATAACTCCTATATGAATAAAGCTATACAAATCTATTGAGAAGCGTAAAGTAAAACTAGAATAAATGAAAAATAAGGTCCCTAAAATAAGCTATAAATTTAATATAATTTTAGTCAACTTCCCAACAGTATATATTTTTTAATTTATCTAAATTTAATTTAATTAACATATAGTATATTATTAGTTTCAGAGATAGAATTTAGTGATTCATCAGTTGCACATAATACCCAGTGCTGATTACATCAAGTGCCCTCCTTAATGCCCATTACCCAGTTACCCCATCCCCCACCCACCTCCCCTCCAGTAACATTCGGTTTGTTTCCTATAGTTAACAGTCTCTTATGGTTTGTTTCCCAACAGGCTGCTTTATAAATTGCTTATGTGAAAAAAGATGGTATAAAAAAATAGCCTTGAAAATATTTTTTAAGACTATTAATGGAAATAATGTTCTATTGTGTATGAATTGTTGGTATGCTAGAACTGTATTAAAACAAAACATTGGGAGCTGAAGCAGGCCATTATCATAGAAAAAGGGGAAGGGACTACAAGATCCAGGAACAGACTCAGGCATATATAAAAGTGACTCTGGGGGATCCCTGGGTGGCTCAGTGGTTTAACGCCTGCCTTTGGCCCAGTGTGTGATCCTGGAGTCCCGGGATCGAGTCCCACATCCAGCGCTCTGCATGGAGCCTGCTTCTCACTCTGCCTATGTCTCTGTCTCTCTGTCTCTGTCTCTCTCTCTCTCTGTCTCTCATGAATAAATAAATAAAATATTGTTTAAAAAAGTGACTCTGAAAAAGGTAGAATTTTTTTTTAAAGATTTTATTTATTTATTCAGGAGAGACACAGGCAGAGATACAGGCAGAGGGAGAAGCAGGCCCCATGCAGGGAACCCGACATGGGACTCCATCCCGGGTCTCCAGGATCACGCCCCAGGCTGAAGGCGGCACTAAACCTCTGAGCTATCCGGGCTGCCCAAAAAGGTAGAATTTTAAGACAGAAGAGAAAGAACTTTATAAATGCTATTGGAACAAATGACTAACCATTTGGAAAACCAATTTTAGGTCTTTTTTCCATGCAGTAGTTTCAAGATGGATTACAAATTTATTTATTTTTAAAGATTTTATTTATTTATTCATGGGAGACACAGAGAGAAAGAGAGAGAGGCAGAGACACAGGCAGAGGGAGAAGCAGGCTCCATGCAGGAAGCCTGACGTGGGACTCGATCCTGGGTCTACCAGGATCAGGCCCTGGGCTGAAGGCAGCGCTAAACCGCTGAGCCACCCGGGCTGCCCAGATTACATATTTAAATAAATTTATTTGTTTGTTTGTTTGTTTATTTAGATACATTATCTTATTTTATTCAAATACCAGTCTGATCACATATGGTCCAAGAACACTCAAATAATAAGCCACATAGAAAGAGATGTTAAAGATTGGTCTTCAAACATTATAGCCAATGATGCCACGCTTGCCTATGATCTCGCCAACATAAAACCACATCCACACCTCGTTGGCCACCAAACCATTCAGCAGAGCTTCCTTAACTGTGAGCTGTTTGAAGCTACCAGTTTGAGCACTCTTGACTATTTTTTTCAAGCTCTGAATAGCTGTTGGGATCTCAGCAGGGGTTGGAGGAACCAGCTCAACCCTGGCATAGTGCCAAAATGTGGCCAATCGAGGCTTCGAGTAAGTCACAGCAGCGTTCAGCAGCGCCAGAGCGGCGAGGTTACGGACGAACTGGGCCATGGCTCCCAGAGGGACGTCCCATCCCCCGCACGGCCGCTGAATACATATTTAAATTTATGATGCAGGGCAGCCCCGGTAGCGCAGCGGTTTAGCGCCGCCTGCAGCCCAGGGCGTGATCCTGGAGACCCTGGATCGAGTCCCACGTCGGGCTCTCTGCATGGTGCCTGTTTCTCCCTCTGCCTGTGTCTCTGCCTCTCTCTCTCTCTCTCTCTGTGTCTCTATGAATAAATAAATAAAGTCTTAAAAAAATAATAAAATAAATTTATGATGCAAAACCATGTTGGTATAAAGAATATAGATGAGAATTTCTATAATCTCAAATCAAAGACAAAAACCATAAGCGAGGGTCACAAACTTTGCGCAACAGGGCCAGGTAGAAAATTGAATTATTCAAGTGCACTTTGGTAGAAAACAAAATCATGTAATCCTTGATTTCTTTTATTTTTTGATAGAAGTAGAAATATTTATCTTCTTTGAGAAAAGTAACAGGATAAGTACAACAATAAGTGACCACTGACATTTGGTTCGGAGTTAGGGAGTGTTAGGGGGTGGTGGAAATTGTGACAAAGGAGAGCATACTGACCAAGGCCCAAGGATGCACTCACCCTAGTATGTAAGAATATCTCCTCCTCTCCTCCCTCCCATTTGTCCAACAACATGGCAGCTTGGAGGCCCCAAGGCCACTGAGCAATTGCTGCCATGCAAGAATGAAGCCCAGAATCATCAGATCTTCTGATCTTTTTCCGTGTAAAGCTAGTAGACATTGCAAATTATATATAAAATCTCCCAAATTTAAACTGTTATCTCAATTTTTATAACTTTGTATAGGCCAAACAAAATATATTCACAAGGCCAGATTCAGCATATAAGCCTCGAGTTTGTGAACTCCACTGTATAGTTTTGGTTTTGGCTTCATGATTATGCTTACCTCTTTAAATGAGTTGGGATGTGTTCTTTCTCTCAACCTCTCTGTCTGTCTGACTGTCTCTCTCTGTATCAGTTTATCTGGCAGAGGAATTATCTGTACAAGTTTAGATGGAGTTCCACCTCCATTGCCATCAGGTCTGAGCTTTTATTGTGAAGACAGAGTTCTATATTTTCAGGATTTCTTCTTGAGCCAGTTTTGGTTGTTCATATTCCTGTAAAATGGTACATTTAATCTAGGTTTAAGTAAATTCTCTTATAGTTTTTTTTTTAATATCAGCTTATCAGTAGCTTTTATCTCTTCCACACTTTAATATTGTATTGGTTAGTTGGTTGATTTCAGTTCCCCTGTAGATATTTTGTTTGTTTTAATTCACCTATTTTTGTTTGACCTATATTAATATCTTCTGTTTTATTTTGTTTGATTTGTTCTTTTTCTAGCTTCCAAAGTGAATTCTTTTGTTCATTTATTTTGATAATTCTTTTTAGATTGATAATATAAGATTGAAAATACGAATTTTTCTCTTAGTACAAGGCTTTTTCCTCCAATGTGATTAATTTCTAAATGGTCTGTAATTTGTTTTGATTACCTCTTGAACCCACATCATTTCAAAGATTATTTTTTGAATTTCCAAGTAGTTAGTTTTCTTTTGTTTACCTTTTGTTGAGTTAATTTTTCATTATGAGCACAGAATGTGATCTGTTTCTACCCTTTTAAATGTTCCTTATAACATAAACAATCAATTTATCTAAACATAGATATTCCAGAGTCATTTGAAAAGAATGTGTTTTCCTGTAAGACACAAAGTTCTAAATGTATATTATTTGTTAATGATATTTTTATATTCTCTCTCTCTTTTTAGGCTCCCGTGTTTTTACCAAATTCTTAGTGTGTTTCTAATAATGTTTGCTTCTGTATTTTGATGCTGTGTAAAGGTTTGTGTTTGTTATCTTTTTTATTTAAGATTTATTTATTTATTTATTTATTTATTTATTTATTTATTTATTTGAAAAAGAGAAAGAGTGCACAAGTGCAAGGACAGAGGGAGAGAATCTTCAAGCAGACTCCCTACTGAACACAGGGCTCAATATGGGGCTTGATCTCACCACCCATGAGATCTCACTACCCACCCATGAGCCTGAGCTAAAATCGAGTGTCGGATGCTCAACCAGCTGAGCCACCCAGGTGCCCCATTTCTGTTATATCTTATTTGGTTACATATACAGCTCTAATTTTTTAAATCACTATAAGACATCATTGTTCCTTGTAACCTTTTTCTGCCTTCATTTCTACTTGTCTGAAATTGGTACTCCTACAATATTTACCTGCAGTATTTTTACTCATTTTCTTATTGCCACCCTCATTTAGAAGATTCTTAGAATTGTTTTCAGTGTTTTCTTATAAGTAGCATATAGCTGATTATTGTTTTTATGTAGTCTTAGTCTTTTAATAAGGAGATTTAAACCATTTAATACCCTCATAATTAACTGCCTACCATTTTATTTTATATTTCTTTAATTTGCTTTCTTATGCCTACTCCCTTCCCTTTTTATCCATTTTAGATTTTACTAAAATGATCCAGTTTTCTTTGCTTCATTTTCTTCTCTCCTAGTCATGCAAATTATACATCCAATTTGTGGTTCGCTACATTTTAACAAACATATTGTGTTGTTTGATTTTTTTTGTTTAGTTTTTTTTTGTTTTTTTGTGTAGATGCTTTTTATCAAGTTGATGAAGTTCCCTTCTATTCCTATATTTCTAGGAGTTTTTATATTGGGTGGATGTTGAATTTTGTCAGATGCGTTTTTTTGCATCAATTATCATGGTCATGTGATTTTTAAATTCTTAAGCTATTAATATGGTGATTAAATTGACTTTTAAAAAATATTAAGCCAGCTTTACATCCATGAAATAAGCTCCACTTAGTCCTAGTGTAAAATTCTTTTTATGTTGATGAATTCTACTTGCTAAATTTTGTTGAGAATTTTTGTGTTTATATTCATGAGACACTATCCTTATCTGCTTTGGCATCTGCTTTGGTCTTAAAAAATACCAATTCCTCTCTCTCTGTGTCTCTCATGAATAAATAAAATCTTTTTTAAAAAAAATCACACCTATTTATTGTATTTATAAGATTTTATTTATTTGAGAGAAAAAGAGCATGATCAGGGGGAAGGGGCAGAGGGAGAGGAAGAAGTAGACCCCCTGCTGAGCAGGGAGCCCAATGAGGGACTCAATCCTAGGATCCTGAGATCATGACCTGGGCTAAAAGCACATGCTTAACCAACTGAGCCACCCAGCTGCCCCAATATAGTTGTGATTTTATTTTTTATTTTTCTTTTAAAGATTTATTTATTTATTCATGAGACACAGAGAGATAGAGAGAGAGAGGCAGAGACATAGGCAGAGGGAGAAGCAGGCTCCCTGCAAGGAGCCCCATGCAGGACTCTATCCTGGACCCCAGGATCATGCCCTGACAGAAGGCAGACGCTCAGCCACTGAGCCACCTAGGCATCCCTAGTTGTGAATTTAAACAATTAAATGTTAGCACTGTGGGAAACTTGGCAAAATATAAGAAAGATCTGGGCAGCCCAGGTGGCTCAGCAGGGGCAGCCTGGGGGGGCTCAGCGGTTTAGCACTGCCTTCAGCCCAGGGCGTGATCCTGGAGACCTGGGATCGAGTCCCATGTCGAGCTCCCTACATGGAGCCTGCTTCTACCTCTGCCTGTGTCTCTGCCTCTCTCCCTGTGTCTCTCATGAATAAATAAATAAAATCTTTAAAAAAAAAAAAAAAAGGAAGATCTGTTATTTTTTACAACTACCTATGAATCTACAATTATGTCAATAAAATATCAGGGAAAATTGTTTTATTCAAAAAAGAGAGTGAGAGGACAAATCTGCAAGTCTACAAGTAAAATTGTGGAAGGTTGGAGCTGTGGAGAATTAATTTGGGGGAGATAAGAACTGCAGGTGCTGTGGAGGGGATGGAGCTCTGCTTATGGAAACTACCACAGGTATCATAAGCAGTTTTAGAAGTCCACCACCAAGGTCATGCCTGGCTTAAAGGTGCTTCAGTGGGGAAGGAGGGTAGAGATGTGGGAGCAGACAGCACGGACTGAGGATCCCATGGGTCACAAGAAGGAGTGGTCCCAACATGCTGCACTGTTACCAGGCATAGGAGCAGATAAAATTATGGAAAATAATGAAGCTGAAAAGAAGAGGGAAAGAAAGATAATGGATCACGAAGTTGGACTTAGGGAACTCAGTGACGTATTAAAATGTAATAACATTCATTTCATGGGAGTCCCAGAAGATGCAAAGAGAGAAAAAGGGGCATGTTTATTTGAGCAAATTACAGCTGAAAACTTCCCTAATCTGGGAAAGGACACAGATAGCAAAATCCAAAAAGCACAGAGAACTCCCATTAAATTAAACAAAAGCCAGACATTGCCAAGGCATTTCATAGTCAAAATTCACAAAATACACACACAAGGAAAGAATCCTGAAGGCAGCAAGGGAAAAAAAGTTCTTAACCTACAAGGATAGACACATAGTCGCAACAGCCCTGTCTACAGAATTTGGCAGGCCAGAGGGGATTGGCAAAATATATTCACTGGGCTGAATGGGAAAAATACGCAGCCAAGAATACTTTATCCAGCAAGGCTGTCATTTAGAATAAAAGGAGTGATAATTTCCAAGACAAGCAAAACTAAAGGAGTTCGTGATCACTAAACCAGCCCTGCAAGAAATATTTAGGGGGACTCTGGGGGAAAAAAAGACCAAAAGCAACAGACTAGAAAGGAACAAAGAACATCACCAGAAACACCAACTTTACAGGTAACACAATGGCACTAAAATATCTTTCAATAATCACTCTGAATGTAAATGGATTCAATGCTTCAATCAAAAGACACAGCATATCAGAATGAATAAAAAAAAGAAAAGACCCATTGATATGCTGCTTACAAGAAACTCATTTTACACCCAAGACATCTGCAGATTGAAAGTGAGGTGGTGCAGAACCATCTACATCATGCTAGTGGACAACAAAAGAAAGTTAGAACACCATACTTATATCAGACAAACTAGATTTTAAAACAATTCTGTAACAAGAGATGAAAAAGGGCACTATATTATAATCAAGGGATCTATCCAACAAGAAAATCTAACAAATTGTAAATATTTATGCCCCTAGTGTGGGAACACCCAAATAGATAGATAGGTAGGTAGGTAGGTAGGTAGGTAGATAGATAGATAGATATCAATTATATATATATATCAATTAATAACAAACAACTCATTGATAATAATACAATAATAGTAGAGGATTTTAACACCTCACTTACAGCAATGGACAGATAATCTAAGCAGAAAATGAACAAGGAAAACAATGGCTTTGAATAACATACTGGACCAGATGGACTTAACAGATATATTCAGAACATTTCATCCTAAAGCAGCAGAATGTACATTCTTTATGCATACACATGGAGCATTCTCCAGAATAGATCACATACTGGGTTGCAAATCAGCCCTCAACAAGATCAGAAAGATCAAGATCATACCAAGCATATTTTCAGACCACAATGGTATGAAACTTGAAGTCAACCACAGATTTCATTCTGATTCCCAAGTAATATTCCACTGTGTACATATACCACTCTTCTTTACCCTTTCATCAGTTGATGGACATTTGGACTCTCCATAATTTGACTGTTGTTGATAATGCTGGTATAAGCATCAGGGTGCATGTACCCCTTCGATCTGTATTTTTGTATCCTTTGGGTAAATACCTAGTAGTGCAATTGCTGTGTCATAGGGTAGTTCTATTTTTAACTTTTTGAGGAAGCTTTGTACAGTTTTCAAGAGTGGCTGCCCCCGTTTGATTTTCCCACAAATAGTGCAAGAGGGTTCCCCTTTCTCCACATCCTTACCAACATCTGTTGTTTCATGTGTCTGTTAGACATCTATATGTCTTCTGCCCATCTGTTAACTGGATTATTTGTTTTAGGGGTGTTCAGTTTGATGAGTTCTTTATAGATTTTAGATACTATTTATCAGATATGTCATTTGCAAATATCTTCTCCCATTCGTAGGCTGCCGTTTAGTTTTGTTGATGGTTTCCTTCCTTGTGCAGAAGCTTTTATCTTGATGAAATCCCAGTAGTTCCTTTTTGCTTTTGTTTCCCTTGCCTCAGGAGACGTGTCTAGTAAGAAGTTGCTGCTACTGCTGCTGAGGTCAAAGAGGTTACTACCTGTTTTCTCTTCTAGTATTTTGATGGGTTCCTGTCTCTCATTTAGGTCTTTCATCCATTTTTTTTTTTTTAATTTTTATTTATTTATGATAGTCACACAGAGAGAGAGAGGCAGAGACACAGGCAGAGGGAGAAGCAGGCTCCATGCACTGGGAGCCCGACGTGGGATTCGATCCCGGGTCTCCAGGATCGCGCCCTGGGCCAAAGGCAGGCGCCAAACCGCTGCGCCACCCAGGGATCCCTTTCATCCATTTTTTTAAAGATTTTATTTATTTATTCATGAGAAACACACAGAGAGAGAGAGAGGCAGAGACACAGGCAGAGGGAGAAGCAGGCTCCATGCAGGGAGCTCGATGTGGGACTCCATCCCGGGTCTCCAGGATCACGCACTGGGCTGAAGGCAGAGCTAAACCACTGAGCCACCCGGGCTGCCCCTTTCATCCATTTTGAATTTGTTTTTGTGTATGGTGTAAGAAAGTGGTCTAGTTTCATTCTTCTGCATGTTGCTGTCCAGTTTTCCCAACACCATTTGTTGAAGAGATTGTCCTTTTTCCTTTAGCTATTCTTTCCTGCTGTGTCAAAGATTAGTTGACTATATAGTTGTGGATCCATTCCTGGGTTCTCTATTTTCCATTGATCTATGTGTCTGTTTTTGTACCAGTACCAAACCATCTTGTATGACTACAGCTTTGTAATACAGTTTTTTTTTTAATTTTATTTTATTTATGATAGGCACACAGTGAGAGAGAGAGAGGCAGAGACACAGGCAGAGGGAGAAGCAGGCTCCATGCACCGGGAGCCCGACGTGGGATTCGATCCCGGGTCTCCAGGATCGCTCCCTGAGCCAAAGGCAGGCGCCAAACCGCTGCGCCACCCAGGGATCCCTGTAATACAGTTTGAAATCAGGAATTGTAATGCCGGACAGCCTGGGTGGCTCAGCGGTTTAGCGCCACCTTCAGCCCAGAGCGTGATCCTGGAGACCGGAGATGGAGTCCACGTCAAGCTCCCTGCATGGAACCTGCTTCTCCCTCTGCCTGTGTCTCTGCACCCCACCCCTCTCTGTCTCTCTCTCTCTGTGTCTGTCTCTCATGAATAAACAAATAAAAAGATCTTTAAAAAAAAAAAAAAAAAAGGAATCATAATGCCTCCTTGATTTTCTTTTTCAGGATTGCTTCAAGTGTTCAGGGTCTTTTGTGGTTCCATACAAATTTTAGGATTGTTTGTTCTAGCTCTGTGAAAAATGCTGGTGATAGTTTGATAGGAATTGCACTAAAAGTGTAGAGTGCTTTGGGTAGTATAGACATTTCAAAATTGTTCTTCCAATCCATGAGCATGGCATGTTTTTCCATTTCTTTGTGTCCTCTTTTATTTCTTTTATAAATGTTCTATAGTTTTCAGAGTATAGATCTTTTACCTCTTTGGTTAGGTTTATTCCTAGGTATCTTGTGGTTTTTGGTGCAGTTGTAAATGAGATTGATTCCTTGATATCTTTTTCTGTCTTTTCATGATTGGTGTACAGAAATGCAACAGATGTCTGTATGTTGATTTTATATACTGTGACTTTGCTGAATTCTAGAACTGGTATCAGTTCTAGCAAATTTTTGGTAGAGTGTTTCAGGTTTTTTATATAAAGTATCATGTTGTCTGCAAATAGTGAAAGTTTGACTTCTTCCTTGCTTTTTCTTTCTTTTTGTTGTCTGATTGCTGAGGCTAAGACTTTCAGTACTATGTTAAATACTAATGGTGAGAGTGGACATTATCATCTTGTTCCTGACCATAGAGGAAAGGCTCTGTTTTTCCGATTGAGAATGATATTAGCTGTAGGTCTTTCATATATGGTCTTTATGATGTTAAGGTATGTTCCATCTATCCCTACTTTCTTGAGGGTTTTTATCAAGAATGGATGCTGTACTTTTTCCAATGCTTTTTCTGTATCTATTAAAACAATCATATGGTTCTTATCCTTTCTTTTATTAATGTGGTGTGTCACATTGGTTGATTTGTGAATATTGAACCACCCTTGCAGCCCAGGAATAAATCCCACTGGATCGTGGTGAATAATTCTTTTAATGTATTGTTGGATTCAATTTGCTAGTATCCTGAGAATTTTTACATCCATGTTCATCAGGGATACTGCTATGTAATTCTCCTTTTTAGTGAGGTCTTTGTCTGGTTTTGGAATCAAGGTAATGCTGACCTCAGAAGGTCACAGTAAAAATTTCTTCCACGAAATCAATAACAAAAAAATGGATAACAGGAATTTTGTATAAAAAGAAATATCAAGGGATTAAACCATAACATTGATATATTCAAAGATGAAGTTAATGACCTTTAAGAGACCATAACTATAGATAATATGATAATTAGAGCAAACTGGGAATATAATGTGAAGTATTTTCTATAACTATTTGTTAAGAGTCTTTCAGGGGTGCCCAGGTGGCTCAGTTGGTTGAGTGTCTGACTCTTACTTTCAGCTCAAGTCGTGATCACAGGGTAATGAGATCAGGCCCCATGTCAGGTTCCACACTCAGTATGGAGTCTGCTCCAGCTTCTTTCTCTCTCCCTCTCTCCCTCCCCTTCCCCCAACTCACTATATCACTTGCTCTCTTTTTTTTTTAATTTCTTTTTTTTTTTTTTATTTATGATAGTCACAGAGAGAGAGAGAGAGAGAGAGAGAGGCAGAGACACAGGCAGAGGGAGAAGCAGGCTCCATGCACCGGGAGCCCGATGTGGGACTCGATCCCGGGTCTCCAGGATCGCGTGCTGGGCCAAAGGCAGGCGCCAAACCACTGCACCACCCAGGGATCCCCATCACTTGCTCTCTTTAAAAAAAAGTAAATATTTTATTTTTTAAAGGGTCTTTCAAGGACCTACTGAGTAACCAGATACTGAATGTTAAAGAGTACATACTCTGTGATTCCATTTAGCTCTGAAATTCTAGAATAAGGAAAATTAATCTGTAACGATAAAAATCAGATCAGTGATTGGAAGTGGTGATTAACTGCAAAAGGCTACAAGGGAGCTTTCCAGGTAAATGGAAATGTTTTATGCCTTGATTAGGGTTGTGATTAACATGGGTGTGGTGTGTTCATTTGTCCAAACTCTGACCTGTACACACAATATGGGTGCTTTTTTAAATGTAAATTATGTCTCCTTTTTTTTTTTTAAAAAAAAAAAAAAGGTTTTGAAAGCCTAAAATAATTTTTCCTGAGGACTTTTGTGTTATAAGACACAAGTATGTGGGGTTTTTGTTTAATAGTTTGTGAACCATAAATTGTAAAATACAGGGATCCCTGGGTGGCGCAGCGGTTTGGCGCCTGCCTTTGGCCCAGGGCGCGATCCTGGAGACCCGGGATCGAATCCCACATCCGGCTCCCGGTGCATGGAGCCTGCTTCTCCCTCTGCCTGTGTCTCTGCCTCTCTCTCTCTGTGTGACTATCATAAAAAAAAAAGCTCAGAAAAAGAGACACCAATAATTAGATCACTGTATTTTACAATTTTTTAAAAAATTTTTATTTATTTATGATAGTCACAGAGAGAGAGAGAGGCAGAGACACAGGCAGAGGGAGAAGCAGGCTCCATGCACCGGGAGCCCGACGTGGGATTCGATCCCGGGTCTCCAGGATCGCGCCCTGGGCCAAAGGCAGGCGCCAAACCGCTGCGCCACCCAGGGATCCCTTTCTGAGCATTTTTAAAGCAAAAGTAGAATGCTAACTACTGGGAAGATGATGATGTGGTATTGTCCAGGGAATAGTAACTGGCCTACCTAGGAAGAATGTGGCTTCTAAACACACTTCAAGAAACACTGCTATAGGGGGTCCCTGGGTGGCTCAGTGGTTTAGCGCCTGCCTTTGGCCCAGGGCACGATCCTGGAGTCCAGGGATCGAGTCCCGGGATCGAGTCCCGTGTCAGGCTCCTGGCATGGAGCCTGCTTCTCCTTCCTCTTGTGTCTCTGCCTCTCTCTCTCTCTCTCTCTATCATAAATAATAAATAAATAAATATTAAAAAAAAAAAAGAAAAGAAACACTGCTGTAGCCTTTCTGGCTGTGGTGCGTTATGTTTAACTCAGGTCTTCTATGCAGCCAAATCTTGTACTCTGTCCCTTTTGTATATCGATGTGAAATCCCATTGCCCATAAAATATTCAGATCTTCCCATCTCTTTCTTTACTTTTTTTAAATAACCTGATTAGATGATTTAAAATTTAGGCTAAGACTAGAGATTTCATAAGGAAGTAAAAGGTTTTTATGTGAATGAAGTCAGAAATGCCAAGTAAGATCCAGCAGTACACTGTATGTTCTGTTTTTCTTCTTTACTTCCACAGGAGCAGTTCCTAAATAATTTTTACATTTGTAATACTTATATAACAAAGTATGCTTATTACTAGGATGTTAATGGTGGCTCTCTTTATTTTATATTTTTAAAGGTTTATTCATTTATTTTAGAAAGTGACTAAGTGGGGGGGGGAGTAGCAAAGGGACAGTGAGAGAATCTCAAGCAGACTCCTTGCTAAGCATGGAGCCCAACATGGGGCTCAATCTCCTGACCCTAAGATCATGACCTGAGCTGAAATGAAGAGTCAGCTGCTTAAACAACTGAGTCACCCAGGCATTCCAATAGTGGCTCTCTTTTTAAAGATGACCTTATTTTAAAAGATTATTAATACTCATTGCTGAAAAGATATTATGATGAAAATATTATAAAACTAAAATGTCACTAGACTAGGATTAACATCTTAGAATAATATACCAACTATTTAGACTTTTGGACCAACATTTCGGTTGTATCTAAGCAATTTCATTTATCAAAAGAAATGGAGAAAATTCCTAAAATGTATTTTGCATCAGCATATCCTCTGCCAGCCCTACCCCTAATAGGTTGTAAGGCCCTGCCAAGAAGAGAGAACTCAAAAGAAAGTCTCAACATCCAGGTCTCAGGAGTACGGAGGTAGATGTCTCTTCCCTCTAATGACACCCCTACCTATAATAATACTCTGCTTGTCTGTGTACCTGTTCAGAATTCCTCAAGTTTGTTGGTGGTGCCACCCAGTGTAAGGACTCCTGAAGGGCAACATTCTCACACCACTGACACACTCCTTACTGGCCTATGTTGATGGCTGCCTTTAGCCAGAATAAGTTGCCAGTTCCTGCCTCTGGGGATCAGGTTGGCAGGCCACTTGACACAAAGGTTGACAGTGTGTGCAGAGGAGCTCCCTGAGAAAGGAGGATTTGGTGAAATCCTCACCAGAGACTTGATCTTTGTTAGGGCTTCTTTTATGTTCTTTTACTCAATGTCACCCCTCCTCTTGTCCCTGCCAAAATGTGCATAAACACACACAAACAGACTAAAACCTTTGTATTTTGTCCTAACTCTTAGAGTTTTATCTGAGTGAAAAAACACTTGCAGAAAATGGCTAAAGGCTCTAAACTAAATATTACCCACAACTTCTGTTTGAAAGTTCTCAGAGAAGAGTTTCCATGGGAGGCAATTGTCCTTTCCATTCATGGAATTTGAATTGTGTGGTGATCTGTAAATATCACCAAACAAATTAATAGAAATAGCCCCGTTTTTAACATTTAAACAATATTTACTATTTTCTGATTATAAAAACAGCACATGAGAAAGACCATAGAGTATATATATAGGCTGTGGGTGCACTGGCTTTGGAGTTGGAGAAGGCATGGCTCCTGTACATACTTGGTCAGTCATGAGTATGTGACCAAAACTCTCTAAGCTTTGGTGGCCTTATCTACAAAATGGGAGATATGGTACCTATATATAGAGGTATTTTGTGAAGATAAAATAAAGCCAGTAATAAAATGTTTAGAACAGGGCCTAACTTAATAAAGGGAGCTTAAAAAAAAAAAGGAAAAAAAAAATCAAAATGACTAAACCACAAGCCACTGTTAACATTTTGACACGTTGGCTTTTTTCTGCCATACACACACATACCAACCAGTATGTTCAGCCTTTTCCAAAATTGGGATCATATTTTATATACAATCTATATAGCCTGCTCAATTTTTCCCACATATCTTTTTTTTTAAGATTTATTTATTTATTTGAGAGAGAGAGAAAGAGCACTTGAGTAGGGAGAGGGAGAGAATCTCTAGCAGACTACCCACTGAGTGCAGAACCTGACTCAGAGCTCAATCCCATGGCCCCAAGATTATGACTTGAGTCAAAATCAAGAGCCAAATACTTAACCAAGCCACACAGGTGCCCCGCACCTTACTACTTTTACTTATTAATTTCCAGCTTCTAATAACTTATACTAAGAAGTCAGCAGCTGCAAAGGACAACTGCATCCCATGGAAACTCTTCTCTGAGAACTTCCAAACATAAGTAATGGGTAATATTTAGTTTAGAACCTTTAGCCATTTTCTGCAAGTGTTTTTTTTTTTTTTTAAAGATTGTATTTATTTATTCATGAGAGACAGACACAGAGAGAGAGAGACAGAGACACAGGCAGAGGGAGAAGCAGGCTCCATGCAGGAAGCCTGATGTGGGACTTGATCCCGGGTCTCCAGGATTAGACCCTGAGCTGAAGGCGGCGCTAAACTGCTGAGCCACCCGGACTGCCCTGCAAGTGCTTTTTTACTCAGATACATAAAATTTCCTTTTTCATACACTCAGGCAACCCACCCACATATCTTTATATTTCCCTTGACAGTAAAATTTACAGAAACATGTTCATGACCTCATGGTACTATAACATTGATTCAACATAATTAATCTTTACCTCCTTGTGAGATATCCGTTGTTTCTAATATTTTACCATTATTAATATTGTTACTTTTTAAAAAATATTTTATTTATTTATATGAGAGAGAGAGTCCACAAGCAGGAAGTAGGGGCAGAGGGAGAGGGACAAGCAGATTCCCTGCTAAGCTGCTAAGCATGAAGTCCAACATGGTACTCGATCCCAGGACCCCGAGATCATGACCTAAGCTGAAGTTAGATGCCAACTGACCCAACTGAGCCACCCAGGCACCCCTAAAATTACTGTTTTAAAGGTTACAGAGCTTTTAAAATCTTCAGACTTGGGATCCCTGGGTAGCTCAGCAATTGAGCGCCTGTCTTTGGCCCAGGGTGTGTTCTTGGAGTCCCAGGATAGAGTCCCGCATGGGGCTTCCTGCGTGGAGCCTGCTTCTCTCTCTGCCTGTGTCTCTGCCCCCCACCCCCTGTCTATCATGAAGAAATAAATAAATAATCTTTAAATAAATAAATAAAATAAAATCTTAAGACTTGTTCTGTTTTGGGGGATGTAGGGTACTTTCAGGTTGAACTTTTTCATATGTTTGATGATGCCTGGCATTGTTTCAGTGAAATATCTTTTTATGAATGAATATAACTTGTAAAGGTTTTTTAGGTAGGCTCTCAAGCTTCTAGAATAGTGCCAGATACATAGTAAGTATTCAGTAAATATTTGTGGCATGGTAAATGGATGAATGGAAAGAATATTACCTCTTTATAATATTTGTTTCAGATGGGGTCAAGTCTTTTTTTGGGGGGGGGTCAAGTCTTAATGAAATTGTTGCCTTTGTCTACAAAGATAATGCTATCTTGGTTCTTAGTCTTAACAACCTAATTTTTTTCCATTCTTTTCTTCCCCCACAGTTCATCCATGAGCTCGGATTTCCCACATTACAACTTCAGGATGCCTAATATTGGATTCCAGAATCTGCCTCTCAACATATATATTGTGGTCTTTGGCACTGCAATATTTGTCTTCATCCTTAGTTTACTCTTCTGTTGCTACTTGATTAGGTAATCAATTTTCATTCTATGTTACTTCAATATATGTTAAACAACCAATTATAAATCAGCTATCTGCCCTTATGTTAAAAAATTATATAAGTGCAAATTCTTTTTTAATTCGTTTATTTATTTTTTTTTTAATTTTATTTATTTATGATAGTCACAGAGAGAGAGAGAGAGTCAGAGACATAGGCAGAGGGAGAAGCAGGCTCCATGCACCAGGAGCCCGATGTGGGATTCGATCCGGGGTCTCCAGGATCGCGCCCTGGGCCAAAGGCAGGCGCCAAACCGCTGTGCCACCCAGGGATCCCCAATTCGTTTATTTATTTAAGCAATCTCTACACCCAGTGTGAGGCTCAAACTCATGACCGCAGGATCAAGAGCCACACGCTCCTCTGGGTAAGCCAGCCAGGTACCCCAATAATTAGCAAATTTTCTAAAATTAAGGCTGCTTAACATTTTAACCTCTGTGAGTTACTTACTGATCAGTTAAAACACCTTTATGAAGTCTTCAATCCTATTTGCTGATTAAATGTTTTACTCTATAGAAGAAAATTGTCCTCATTTATTTTTCTAACATATTAACACCTGGTCCAGGTACACTTATGAGATTGTCTGTTCCCAAGATTTAATCTACATTCACAGAGATTTAGTATCTTTTCTTTCTTTTTTTTTAAGATTTTATTTATTTATTCATTAGAGACACAGAGAGAGAGGCAGAGACACAGGCAGAGGGAGAAGCAGGCTCCATGTAGGGAGCCTGATTCAGGACTTGATCCTGGAACTCCAGGATCACTCCCTGAGCCAAAGGCAGATGCTCAACTGCTGAGCCACCCAGGTGTGTCCCTTCATGATGTCTTTTCAAGGAAGGTGTTGCATCATTGTTAGGTAAAATCATTAGGGATCAGAAAACAATGTCCAAGACATGATCTAAGCCTTTGAACAGGTTCTCGTGGTCTCTTAAAATTTTAAGCTCTTTTGGTCAGGTGTTCAGGTGATTGATTTTCTATATAAAACATTAAATATTCTACATGACACATGTACAGAAAATTGATAAAGGATAGAACCTCACTTGAAGGAGTAATAGATTTGGCCAGTAAAGATTCACAGTTGACTTACTCATAATTGTTTAAGCAAACATCTTCCTCTTTTTGAGTTTTAAATTGGGTCTGATTTTCAAAGCAAAAACTCAGACTATAAAAATTCATATTGTTTTGATTGTACTGTATTGTTGAAAGTTTTATGAGTAAAAACTAGAAAGCTGGGTTTTATTAAACAACTATACCTCTAACAATTTTTAGTGTTCACACGGTATGTGATTATGGTTAAGGTAAATACTATCATCACATATCTTTTAGCAATAATTAATTGTTGCCACCAGTGACCACTTACTGATGGACAAATTCAAATGAATTTAGTGTGTATTTCTGATATTCTGACAAGTGAATGTATGTTCTTCATAGAAAGTGAATCTTTTCTGAAGCTCTCACAAACTGTAATCACTTCTTTTTCACAGGTATGCTGGATGGTTATGATTTTTAGGTCTCAGAGTAATAAACACTTTAATATAATTATAGGATTTTAATAAGGAAAAGCTTTTTTAAAAATCTATTTCTAGAAATTTCTTTTTTCCAGCATTTCTTTAATAGTAGTTGATAGGGACCTGGGTAGCTCAGTCTGTTAAACGTCTGCCTTCAACTCAGATCATGATCCTAAGGTCCTGGAATCAAGCCCCACATCTGGCTCCCTGCTCAGTGGGAAGTCTGCTTCTCTCTCTCTCTGATTCTCCCCTGGCTTGTGCACGTGCACGCGCTCTCTATCTCTCGCTTACTCTCTCAACTAAATAAATAAAATCTTGTAAAAAAAAAAGTTTGATAGGGGTGCCTGGGTAGCTCAGTCAGTTAAGCATCTGCCTTTGGCTCAGGTCATGATCCCAGGGTCCTGGGATCAAGCCCTGCACCAGGCTACCTACTCAGCAGGAGAACTTGCTTCTCTCTCTCCCTCTGCTGCTCCCCCTGCTTGTCCACTCTCTCTCTCAAATAAATACATAAAATCTTTAAAAAATAAAACAAAGAGGATGCGGAGAAAAGAGAACCCTCTTACACTGTTGGTGGGAATGTGAACTGGTGCAGCCACTCTGGAAAACTGTGTGGAGGTTCCTCAAAGTGTTAAAAATAGACCTGCCCTACGACCCTGCAATTGCACTGTTGGGGATTTACCCCAAAGATACAGATGCAATGAAACGCCAGGACACCTACACCCCAATGTTTATAGCAGCAATGTCCACAATAGCCAAGCTATGGAAGGAGCCTTGGTGTCCATCGAAAGATGAATGGATAAAGAAGATGTGTTTTATGTATACAATGGAATATTACTCAGCCATTAGAAATGACAAATACCCACCATTTGCTTCAACGTGGATGGAACTGGAGGGTATTATGCTGAGTGAAGTAAGTCAATCGGAGAAGGACAAACATTATATGTTCTCATTCATTTGGGGAATATAAATAATAGTGAAAGGGAATATAAGGGAAGGGAGAAGAAATGTATGGGAAATATCAGAAAGGGAGACAGAACAAAAAGACTCCTAACTCTAGAAAACGAACTAGGGGTGGTGGAAGGGGAGGAGGGTGGGGGGTGGGGGTGAATGGGTGACGAGCACTGAGGGGGGCACTTGATGGGATGAGCACTGGGTGTTATTCTGTATGTTGGTAAATTGAACACCAATAAAAAATAAATTTATTAAAAAAACAACAACAAAACAAAAAAAAAGTTTGATAAATGCTATGTAAATATTCAGCATTTTTTTAAAATTAGGGAATTAGCCATAGCAAAAATAGGACCTCACAGTCTTAAAATATTTTCTGTGAGGAAGAAAGCACAGGACTGCTGATTCTTTTTGTTCCTTTTCTCAGACCTATTAAATTTTTTGGTAATTGCCCTACAAATAGTGGTTTTTAACTAAGAAATCTGTGAATTTAATATTTGAAACCAAATTATATTTTAAAAGAAGATAAAAATCACAAAAATGTAACAAAATATTTTTAAAGATTCATTAAAGAAAGGGTTTTATTTTTTTTAATTTATTTATTTATTCATGATAGACATGGGGTGGGGCAGAGACACAGGCAGAAGGAGAAGTAGGCTCCATCTCAGGAGCCCGACGAGGGACCCGATCCCAGGACCCCAAGATTACTACTGGGCCAAAGGCAGGTGCTAAACCGCTGAACCATCCAGGGATCCCCAAAAAAAGGGTTTTATATATATAAAATATTCTAAACTAGCTCATAATATAGTTTTTATTACTATGTCAAAGATTTAATTAAGCCTTTAATCTTCTTGTTTTAAGAAAAACACTAATATACCTATTGTGATTCTGAGTAAATTTTTTAAGAAATCAGTTGTGAAACACCATTTTACTTCATTGTATTCCTTTTAATAATCAGGCAAATAGGTAAAGAGAAAGGAAAAATTGATAACATTTGTTTTCATACATTATCAGTATACTTCTTTTCATCCTTTCTGTATGCTTTATTATTTAGCTAACAGAGCAAGTAAATAGGGATCTGCAACACCAAAATAAAATTGTCTTGCCTTATCAGAGGAACAAGTCATGTTCAAACATTTCTAAACTTCATTTACAAGTCAGTGGTACCATTTTGAAAATTAAATCATGATGTAAGGAACTTTTCCTTTCTGATGATCCCAGTTTGTTAACTTTTAACCTTTCCTATGTTAAATTTGGATTTAACAAGTCATTTGCAATTAATTTGGAAATTCATAAATTCAGCTCCTTTAAAATGATCCTAGCCCATTTTTTAACATAACTTAAGCTCTCTAGCACCTTTCCAAGGGGGGCTCTTCTGTTCTTAGGCAGAGATCCCTCTAGACACACCAGATTCATCAGAACCTTAGGAGGAACACAGGAATTAGGTCTGAACAAGACACCCACCACCAACCACAATCTTACACAATACTGTATAATAGAATCTGCTGCCTATGATAGGGTTATGAATAGATCATTACGAAAACACAAAAGGAGGGCATCTTAACTTCCTAGCAATGATACTATTTTATAATGAATCATGTAATAGTCTGTTATCTATTTCTCTGCCCCAGTAAATATTTGTCTATTCTGTTTACTGTATCCCAAACAGTGCAGTGCCTTTGGTACTTAATAAATGTCTGTTGGGTAAATCAAAGAATGGTGTCCCTAGTAGGAAGTTATTAGATATGCATAAAAGTAAAAAAATCAAGAAACAACACAAGAAAGGTATTTAGAAACAGAAATAAACATCAAAATAGTGAGCTAACAGAGATAGGGCAGGGCAGCCCAGGTGGCGCAGCGGTTTGGCGCCGCCTGCAGCCTGGGGTGTGTGATCCTGGAGACCCAGGATCGAGTCCCACATCGGGCTCCCTGCGTGGAGCCCGCTTCTCCCTCTGCCTGTGTCTCTGCCTCTCTGCCTCTCTCTCTCTGTGTCTATGAATAAATAAATAAAATCTTTAAAAATAAATAAATAAATAAATAAATAAATAAATAATAAAGAGATAGGGCAGGGACACCTGGGTGGCTCAGTTGGTTAAGCATCTGCCTTTCACTGGGGTCATGATTCCAGGGTCCTGGGATTGAGCCCTGCATCGGGCTCCCTGCTCAGCAAGGAGTCTGCTTCTCCCTCTCCCTCTGCCCCTCGTACTTGCTTGTGTTCTCTCTCTCTCTCAAATAAATAAATAAAATATTAAAAAATAAATAAATAAAAGAAAGGATAGAGGGCTGATTTTTTTGTTACTAATTTTGTAGAACTATATATGACTTTGAAATTTGTGCATATGAAAAAAATTTGTGCATATGTAATTTTGATAAAAATATAAACTAAAATTAGGGGGAAGGCTATGAGTTACCTAATAGAAATTATAAGGTCTTGAATCAAGATAATGACAATAGAGCTAGAGAGAGTGTTATGGATGGTTGTAATATTTGGGAGGTGAAAATGAACAGAATTTGGTGACCAGATTTTTTTTTTAAAGATTTATTTATTTATTCATTCAGAGAGAGTGAGAGAGAGGCAGAGACACAGGCAGAGGGAGAAGCAGGCTCCATACAGGAAGCCCGATGTGTGGGACTCCATCCCGGGTCTCCAGGATCAAACCCCAGGCTGCAGGCGGCGCCAAACCGCTGCACCACCAGGGCTGCCCTGGTGACCAGATTTTAATGATGGACAGGAAAAGATGTGCTTAGAATTTTTCCTGGACTTCTGGTTTAGGGAGCTGGGTAGCAGTCTAGAGATAAAAAATGGATAGGAAAGTTTGGGGTGGAAAGATGATAAATTCCATTTTAGATATGAGAGGACTGAGTTTTCTGTGTAACAGTCAAAATATTTAGTATACAGTTGGATAAATAGGTCTCTAGCTTATAAGAAGTCTGGTCTGGAAATAGGGGGTCATGTAATGAGGTTGAGGTTGAGGTCAGGAGAGTCCTAGAGAGAATGTGTATAGTGAAATAAAATGGCTCCAGGACAGAATCCTAGGGAAACGTTGATATTTAAGAGGAGCCCAAAGAAGAGACTCAGAGGGGACAGCAGAAGATAGGAAGAAAATTATGAAACAGGTACCCCACAATTAGGGTTTCAGTGGATTGAATCAGTTATGTCAACTGCTCCCAGGGATGTCCAGTAAGAAGAATTGAAAAGTTCCCATTACATTTGATAATTAGGTTTGCATCTATAATTTTAGTTTGAAAAGTTTCAGTAGCATGGATATAGGGGTGATGAAAGGTGGGCTGTAATGGGGCAAAGCCTGACCAGCAGGTGAAAATGAATACAAGAAATATGACCTCCTCTCTGAGGAATCTTGGCTGAGAAAAGATGAGGTTGGGTAGTGTAGGGGTGTGGTATGCTGTAGAATCAAGGGAGTATTTTGGTCTTTGTTTTAAGAGATTTGGGCATATTTGTAAATAGATATAATATTAAGGAGAATGAGCTAGTTGTGGAGGATTTGTGAGAAGGAATGAACCATGGAGGTGAGAAGAGACCCACATAAAAGTTATAGTGGTATTAGGTCTGAGCAGGAGAGTACCTTCTTAAGACAGAGATGAAAATAATTGTAGTAGACGATATATGTGTACAGGTCTTCCTCAGCTTATGATGGGATTACATCCCAATAAACTCGTGATAAATTGAGAATATCATAAGTCAAAAATGCATTTAGTATATCTAACCTACTGAATACTATAACTTAGCCTAGCCTACCTTAAACATGCTCAGAACACTTAAGGTAGCTTACAATTAGGCAAAATCATCTAACACAAAGCCTATTTTATAATAAAGTATTGAATATCTCATGTAATTTATTGAATACTGTACTGAAAGGGAAAACTGAAAAAGGTTGTATATGCACAGAATGGTTGTAAACAAATGGCTTGTTTACCCTCATGATTGTGTGGCTGACTGGGAACTGCGACTGCTACCACTGCCCAGCATCCCAAGAGAGCATCAGACAGCATATTGCTAACCTGGAAAAAGATCAAAATTCTAAGTAAGGTTTTTACGGAATACATAGGACTTTTGTACCATCTAAAAGTCGAAAAATGCTAAGTCAAACCATATTAAGTCAAGGACTTGGAAGTATGTGGGGCTGGGAGCCAGAGCTTGCGTATCTGATAGACTCTTCCCTTCACTCTAAAGTAGTTGAAAATGTCATGGAAGGAGGTGGTAGGATAAAGCTTGAAGACAGTGGCAAGTGTTTGAATGACTACTACATGGAAGCCTGAGATACTGAGTGTGAATAGGTGGAATCAGAGGACAATGTGGAGAGTCTAAGCTGAGAGTGATGACCACAGATTTATTGTGGCCATAACCTACATGGTTTTATCATTTTCACCAGCATTCAGCATTGTTAATCACACCCTCTTAGATACTTCTTTAGAAATCGATATTTATTCAGCACTTACTGTGCTTTAGACCCTGTGCTCTGCATTGCAGTTGAACCAGGTAATTTTATTATCTTTATTTTACAGAAGTTAAATAATTATCTTACAATCACACACATAAAAGTTGGTTAAAGCTGAAACTCAGACCAATTTGGGTCTGACCCCAGAGCATGTGCTCTTAACCTTAAAAAATTATTTTTATCAGGCTTCATTTCAAAATAACCATTTCAGAATTTCATAATCACTCTTACAAGACAGATTTGCATATTGGGGATATTCTAAAACTGGTTTCTTTGTTTTAATTTTGAACCTGGAATTTTTTAGTGAAGACAGCACCTATTTTGCTTTTCTTTTAAATACTGGATAACAAACTACATAAGAAAAAAATATTATTCCCCATTCTCGCCTCCTTCACCAAAAAAGTCACAACCTCTATTATTAGTATGTTCCCTGGAAGGAATAGCAAAAAGATAGGTGTTAGATGCATAGCAAATACAACATAAATATTAGGTAATTAATGGGACTTGGAGTAAAGGAATGATCAGAACGGTGAAGTTAATTTAAGTAGGATTTCCTAGAAGGGATAAATGATAAACTATGGATTAAAGAAAAAGGTGAGCACAAATTGGCCCATGCTGTGACTAGAAGTAATGATGCTTTGGAAAAATATGTAGATCCAATTAAAAGAGTCAAATAAGCAAAATAAATACAGATCAAGCCTCATTTTAATGAACTCTGATGGGATTCATTTTATTCCTTTACATAAAAATGTACTGCATGCTTTTCTTGGAAAATAAGCAGACCAAAAAAAAAAAAAAAGCAGTAAGGATTATAGATGATTTGAACTACATGATTAATAAATTTGACCTAATTAAGAGAAATTTTAGTTTTAAAATTATATATTACACAGGGGCACCTGGGTGGCTCAGTAGTTGAGTGTCTGCCTTTGGCTTAGATTGTGATCCCAGGGTCCTGGGATAGAGTTCCACATCAGGCTCCCAGTGGGAGTATCTGCCTGTATCTCTGCCTCTCTCTGTGTGTCTCTCATGAATAAATGAATAAAATCTTTTTAAAAATTATATATTACACAAAGACTGAAAACCAATTACATGTTTTCCTTTAATAGAGCTGTAAAAAAACAATTAAATCCAAAGGAAAGTAGAGGAAGAAAATTTAAAAAGTACAGAAATCAGTGGACTAGAAAACAAATGTATAATAAAATCATTGAAGCCAAAAGCTGATTCTTTGGAAAGATTAACAAAATTAATGAATCTCCAGAAAGATTGTTCAGGAAAAAGAGGAGAAAAAACCTAAATTACTAGTATCAGAAATAAGGGGCCCCTGGCTGGCTCAGTCAGTAAAGTGTGTGACTCTTGATCTCAGAGTTGTGAGTTCAGTCCCATCATAGAAAATAGAGATTACTTAAAAATAAAATCTTTAGGGGATCCCTGGGTGACTCAGCGGTCAGGCTTCCTGCATGGACCCTGCTTCTCCCTCTGCCTATGTCTCTGCCTCTCTCTCTCTCTCTCTCTCTCTCTCTCTCTCATGAATAAATAAATAAAACCTTTAAAAAAATAAAATAATAAAATAAAATATTTAAAAAAGTAAATGAAAAAGAGGACTGTATACAAATCCTACAGATATTATCAAAATGGATATTATGAACAACTTTATGCCAATAATTTTGAATTTTTAGTTGAATTGGACTTTTTCCTAGAAAGAATATAATACATCAAACTGACACAAGAAATAGCATTTACGAAAACCAACAACTAACATCTTACTCAATGGTGAAAGACTGAAAGCTTTCCCCGTAAGAGCAGTAATAAGACAAAGATGCCTGTTTTCACCACTGCTATTCAGCATTGTACTAGGAGTTCTGGCTAGAGTAGTTAGGCAAGAAAAAGAAATAGAAGGCCTAGGAAAGAAGGAAGAAGGAACTATCTCTTTTTGTAGATAACATGATTCTATTTAGTATTCCAAATCCCATAGAACCCACACACCAAAAAAACTAGACCTAACATATTAAGCAAACTTTCACAGTACAAAATCAACACACAAAAATCAGTTGTGTTTCTATACACCAAGGAATGATCTGAAAAGAAAATAAAAGAAACAATCCCATTTACAATAGCATCCAAAAGAATAAAATTCCTAGGAATAAAATTAACCAAGGAAGAACGAGACTTGTACATTGAAAACTACAAAACACTGCTGAAAAAAAAATTAAAGACTTAAATAAATGGAAAGTGTTCTATATGTTCATGGATTAGAAAACTTAATATTATTAAGATGGCAGTACTTCTCTAGGCAACCTACAGATCCAGTATACTTCCTCTCAAAATTCCAGTAGCCTTTTATATGGAAATAGAACTGACCCTCAATTGGTTAGGAACTGCAGTGGCCCCTGAATAGCCAAAACAGTATTGAAAAAGAGAAAAGAGGAAGACTCACGCTTTTCAATTTCAAAACTTACTACAAAGCTATAGTGATCAAAACATTATGGTACTGGCATAAGAATAGACATTTAAAAAAATGAAATGGATTTGAGAGTCCAGAAATAAACCCAACAGCTATGGCAAATTAACTTTTGTCATGGGGAAAGAATAGTCTCTTTAACAAATGATGGGACAACTGAGTAATACATGCAAAAGAATGAAGCTGAACTCCTACCTCACATCCTATATAAAAATCAACTCAGGGACGCCTGGGTGGCTCAGCCGTTGAGCGTCTGCCTTCAGCTCAGGATGTGATCCTGGAGGCCCGGGATCGAGTCCCACATCAGTCTCCCTGCAGGGAGCCTGCTTCTCCCTCTGCCTGTGTCTCTGCCTCTCTCTCTCTCATGAATAAATAAATAAAATCTTTTAAAATAAATCAACTCAAAAATAGATCAACGACCTAAATATTAGAGCTAAAACTATAAAACTCTTGGAAGAAAATAGGTAAGTCCTGGAGCACCTGGGTGGCTCAGTGGTTGAGCATCTGCCTTTGGCTCAGGTCGTGATCCCAGGGTCCTGGGATGGAGTCCTTCATCACGCTCCTTGCAGGAAGCCTACTTCTCCCTCTGCCTTTGTCTCTGCCTCTCTTTGTGTGTCTCTCATGAATAAACAAATTAAATCTTTAAAAAAAGAAAACAGGTAAGTCCTAATGACCTCAGATTGGCAATGACTTAGATTTGACATCAAAAGCACAAGCAACAAAAGAAAAATAGATAAGATTTACAAATATTAAAAACATTCATACATCAAATAATGTTATCAAGCAAGTAAAAATGAAGGGAGCACCTGGGTGGTTCAGTCGTGTCTGACTCTTGATTTCAGCTCAGGTCATGAATTCAGGGTCATGAGCCCCATATCGATTCTGCTCAGCATGGAGTCTACTTGAGATTCTCTTCCTCTGCCCCAATTCTAGCACATTCTCTCTCTCAAATCTTTAATTAAAAAAAAAAGAAGTAAAAAAAAAAAAAAAGAAAAGTAAAAAGATAACCGACAGAAGAGAAAAATATTTCCAATTCATATGTCTTTTTAAAATATTTTATTTATTTATGTATTTATTTATTTGACAGAGAGTGAGCACAAACAGGGGAGCAAAAGAGGGAGAAGCAGGTACCCCACTAAGCAGGAAGCCCAGTGTGGGGCTTGATCCCAGGGTCCTGGAATCATGAATGGAAGGCAGATACTTAATTGACTGAGCCACCCAGGCGCCCCTCCAATTCATATATCTGATAAGACTTTAATAAGCAATATATTTTTTGAAAATTTTTACAATTCGTCGACAAAAAGACAACTGAATTTTTAAAAAGACAAAGGACTTAAATAAATAACTATTTCCCCCAAAGAAGATATACGAATAGCCAACAAGTACATAGAAAGATCAACATCCTTGGTCATTAAGGAAATGCAAATTAAAACCATTACGAGATAACCACTTCACAACTTCCAGGATGTTGTAATCAGAAATATGGAAAATTATAAGTGTTCTTCATAGAAATTGTGTAGAGAGAAATTAAAGAAGATCTTATAAATAGAGGAATATATTATGTTCATAGGTTGGAAACTGTCTTCCAAAGATGTCAGTTTTTCCATAGCTGATCTATAAATTCTATATACAACCTCAGTTAATAATCCAACAGATTTTTTTGTGGAGACTGACTACCTCATGAAATTTATATGGAAGTGCAGAGGATCAAGAATAGCCAATACAGTAGTTAAGAGCAGAGCGTGACTTACACTGCCAGACCCGAGACTTGTTTCAAAGCCCTACTACTTAAAACAGAATACTATTCACCTAGGACCCAGGACTTGGTTTCTAAATACTATTCTCCAATAAAAGGAGCCAAGATTCCTTCGAAGAAGTAGTTTTCCACAACTGGGGCACGGAAAATACAAAATGAGCCTGGAACACCTTTTGGTACCAGTAACCAAAGACATGCATGGAAACAGATGAGGGCATGTTGAAAGGACACAGGAGTCAACCTGATGGAGCTTCTAAAGGCCAAACCTAGATCAGTTTGAGCAATAAAACAAATGTGACCATATTGAATTATAACCCATAGACTAAAACAAATACAGGGATTAATACTGATAAAAATAAATGAGGAAGAAAGGATATCTCTTCTACACAGAAGAATTCCAATGAATGCACAAGGAATTAGGAAACTGTAAAACCACCACCATGCAAACACTACAGTTCTTGTTACAAGTAAGATGGGTGCTAAAATCAGTGGGCAAAAGATTGAGCAAAAAAAAAAAAAGGATATTTGCATAGTTTCAGCATCTCCCCGCAAGATACTTATCTGTCACAAAGAGAAAAATAGTAACTTTTTACAGTGGAGAGACCCAATAGACACCAGCATAACCAAATGATCATGGTTAGTGTGTCAAAATCTTGAAAGTCAAGGGAAAACTAAAGAATTGTCAGAGATTGGAGGAAGCTAAAGATACATAAATACATGAAAGGTAGGATCTTGGATTGGATAATAAAATAGGAAAAGGACATTAATGGGAAAACAAACTAGTGAAATTCAAATGAAGTCTCCTATTTAATATTATGACAGTATTAATGATATATCCGTACTAATTTCCTGGTTTTGATCATTGTACAATGGTTGTGTAAGATGTGAACATTGGTAAAGCTGGGAGGAAAATATAGATGAATTTTATTTTTTTGCAGCTTTTCTTTAAGTTCAAAATTATTTCAGAATAAAAGTTAAGAGAAAAATTAATGTGGCAATGATACCAGGTGCATTCATTTCCCAGGGCTGCTGTAACTAAGTACCACAAAACCAAGTGGCTTAAAAATAACAACTTTCATGTCACAGTTCTGGAGTCTAGAAATTTGAAATCAAGGTGTCAACAGGCCTTGCTCCCCACCTCCTCACCTCTTCCTAGTTTTTAGTAGTTACCAGAAATCTTTGATGTTCTTTGACTGGTACCTTTATGATTTCAGTTTGTCTCTGTCTTTACCTGGCCTTCTTCTCTGTGTCTCTGTGTGTTTTCTCCTCTTCTTCTAAAGGCACCAGTTGTATTTGATTTAGGATCTCCCCTAACCCCAGTAAGACCTCATTTTAACTACTCTACAAAGACTCTATTTCCTTTGAAAAAAAAATTATTTATTCATGAGAGACACAGAGAGAGGCAGAGACATAGGCAGAAGGAGAAGCAGGCTCCCCATGGGGAGCCCGATGCAGGACTCGATTCCAGAACCCTGGGATCATGACCTGAGCCAAAGACAGATGCTCAACCACTGAGGCTCTAGCAGACATGAATTTTTGACACTATTCAACTCAGTATACAAGAATAGGCAAATAGACCGATGGAACAGAATAGAAACTTTAGAAACAGGCCCACATATTGGATCTGATTTACAACAGATGTACCACTGCTATGCAATAGGGAAAATAAGGTCTTCAATAAATGAATCAAGTGAAAATCTGCATGTGGATAAAAAGAATCTTGACGCCTTCCCGCATCATATATAAAGACTAATTTCAGATGGATCATAAGTAATTTTAGTTGGATACCTAAATGGGAGAAGTAAAATAACAAATTGTTTTCATAATATACATGAGAGAATATCTTCCTAACCAAGGGGTAGGCAAAGATTTCTTCAACTGGACACAAAAAGAACTGACATTATTGGGAAGAGTTTATAAATTAGTGTGAACTTAAATTTTAAATTAAAAGCTTCTGTTCATCAAAAGATACCATCAAGAGGCAGCCCGGGTGGCTCAGCGGTTTGGCGCTGCCTTCCGCCCAGGGTGTGATCCTGGAGACCTGGGATCGAGTCCCACGTCGGGCTCCCTGCATAGAGCCTACTCCTCCCTCTGCCTGTGTCTCTGCCCCTCTCTCTCTCTCTCTCTCTCTCTCTCTCTCGTCTCTCTGTGTTTCTCATGAAGAAATAAATAAAATCTAAAAAAAAAAAAAAAAAAAAAAAGATACCACCAAGAGAATGAAAATGCAAGCAGGAGTCGGAGATAGTTGCAGTACATAGACCTAACAGAAGACTTATATCTAAAATATATAAAGAACTCCTACAAATCATTAAGAAAAAGGTAACTCATTTTTTAAAGACAGGCATTTTATAAAGGAAGTTATCCAAATGGACAATAAGTATATAAAAGGGTTCTAAACATCATTTGGGAAATTCAAATTAAAACAAATGAGATACCACTGAATAACTTACCAGATTGGCTAAAGTTTTTTAACTGATCCTACCAAATATTGGCAAAGATGTGAAACAGCTAGAGCTCTTGTGCATTACATGTAAGAGTAGGTAGGAATCAGTACAAGCATTTTAACTAGCAGTTCTACTCCTAGGTATGTACTCGACTGAATTGAGTCTATATGTCCACTAAAAGATATGTAGAATTTATGTAGCAGCTTTATAATAGCCCCAAACTGGAAGTAACCTAAATATTCATCAACAGTGGAATGGATAGTCTTATATTCATATATTGGAATACTATATGTCAAAGAAACTACTGCAACCATGTGTATGGATTTCACAAGTAATTGTTAGCTAAAAGAAGTCAACACAAAAAGTATATATCAAGGGGCAGCCCCAGTGGCGCAGCGGTTTGGTGCCGCCTGCAGCCTGGGGTGTGATCCTGGAGACCGGGATCGAGTCCCGCATCGGGTTCCCTGCATGGAGCCTGCTTCTCCCTCTGCCTGTGTCTCTGCCTCTCTCTCTCTCTGTGTCTATGAATAAATAAATAAAATCTAAAAAAAAAAAAGTATATATCAAATGATACATTTATGTGAAGTTCAAAACAAGCACAGTTAATCTGTAATGATAGGAATTAGGATAGCAGGTACCTCTTAGGGATAGATATTGATTGGGAGGAGTCACTTTAGGGGTCCTGGAAATGTTCTATATCTTGAGCTGAGTGATAGTTACGTGTGTGTGTGTGTGTGTGTGTGTGTGTTTAAACATTTAGCTGTATTTTTTTTTTTTTTTTTTAGACTTCGAAAGTCCAGATTTCTTTGGGAGAGAGAGAACACAGACGGGAGGGCAGAGGGAAAGGGAGAAGTAGACTCCCCACTGAGCAGGGAGGCTGACATGGGGCTCCATCCTAAGACCCTGGGATCATGACCTGAGCTGAAGGTAGGCTTAACAGACTGAGCCACCCAGGCACCCTATATTTATCTGTATTCTTAAGATTTTCATACATTATTAGATGGATGTTATACTTAATTTTTTCATTAAAAAATTGATATATTGGGCAGCCCAGTTGGCTCAGCGGTTTAGCGCCGCCTTCAGTCTGGGTCATGATCCTGGAGACCTGGGATCGAGTCCTGCGTTGGGCTCCCTGCATGGAGCCTGCTTCTTCTCCCTCTGTCTGTATCTCTGTCTCTGTGTGTGTGTGTGTCTCTCTCATGGGTAAATAAATTTTTAAAAAAATCTTTTTTTAAAAAGTGATATATTAAATATTATTGAAATAAATAGACTATCACCAATATAAATAGAATTGAGGCTTCTTCATTAAAATATTTGTTGTGTTGGGGATCCCTGGGTGGCTCTGCGGTTTGGCGCCTGCCTTTGGCCCAGGGCGTGATCCTGGAGTCCTGGGATCGAGTCCCGCATTGGGCTCCCGGCATGGAGCCTGCTTCTCCCTCCTCCTGTGTCTCTGCCTCTCTCTCTCTCTATGTCTATCATAAATAGATGAATCTTTAAAAAGATTTTTAAAAATATATTTGTTGTGTTAAGATTTGGTTTTAATGAGATTTCACTTAACATTTGGATAACATAACATTTTATGGTTCATTGGCTACTTTCTCATAACATGGTAACAGATATGTCATTTGGGTGTTTTTCAGGATAAATATTTTGGATTTTAAACTAAATGATATAAATTTCAAAAATCTGTTTAAGAATTTTATCAAATTGTTACATTGGAAACCTCAATATTGCATTGCTCATTTCTGTCTTTTAGGCTAAGACATCAAGCTCATAAAGAATTTTATGCCTACAAACAGGTAAGAAATTTATTTCAGATTGGCTTTGATAGTTTTTTTGTTGTTTTTTTAATCAAAAAATGAGAACTTAGATTTCCACTCATATTTTAAACTGGAACTGGATTTACTTGTGTTCATTTTAGCATTTCACTTCCAGTTTGCAAAACAAAATAGATCAACTTCACTTTAAGTATTTTCTATCGTAAGTATTTGAAGTTATATATAGATAGATAGATAGATAGATAGATAGATAGATAGATAGATATAGTTATATATAGTTGTATATAGTTATAACTGTATAACTGATATATATATAGTTCAGATGATATAATAATATAACAGAGAACTTTAGACAACATTGCGAAAAGGAAATGTTATGGCTTATAGTCCTTAAAGTTACTTTTAATCTAATGGAGTTCAGAGATTTCACTAAATGAATTTTTTACCTCTTCCATTAGAAGACATGTCAGTTCCACAGAGGTGACCAGTTGCATTATAGTGATCTCATCTCCTCCTTTCTACTAATGTTACCTTACATCATACCACCAGAAGTCAAACTACTGTGTCATTGCTGTTAACCACTACTCTTTGTACTATCATTCCTTTGTTGATTTGTTCTTTAAGGGAATAAACTTAGCTTTTCCTGATGGCCAAGTAAAATTTGTTTTTTCTTCCATGTGTCATCATCCATGAACATTTTACCACTGACACCAAACAGTGGGCCTAGGTGTTCCTTAATCTTCTTTTGGCCTAAAGTATGAAATTATTTTTATTGTCCTTAGTTGTTTTTTTTGTTTTTGTTTTTGTTTTTTGGTTTTTTTGCTTTCTGGTTTTTGGGGTTTTGTTTTTGTTTTGTTTTGTTCTTGTGGGGTCGTGGAGCAAGCTTTAGTTTATTTGAGTTTTTAACCTTGCTGACACTGATGCTATAGGACCACGTCACCATTTTAGGATTATGTATCTCTGTCTATCTCTTGTTTGTGCCTCTTTGAAATCTGAGCTCATTATCAAGTCTCTTAGATGTCCACACTGATGTTCATAGATAACCCCATGCTCTTCCCCATAGGTCTCATGTGGGATTCATACAAAGTTGAATGTCTTGGTTTTCTAAATGAATGAATCCTTTTGTTTCAATATTATCATAAACTTGACAACCTATAAGATATTTGTATGTAAGCTAACTAGAAAATAAAATTGGCATTGGTGGTCATTTAACAAGTGAAATTGACTGATAGAATTAATAGAGTAACAAGACAGTAAAAGTGGTCTTTAAAACATACTGAATTGGAAATTTAGTAAATCCTTGGATAGCTGGATATAGCTTTTGTTTGTGATTTCTGAAAATGTGATTTTCCTTGAAAACCATTTTTGATTCAGGAATATAAGATATTCAAAACTGGGAGATTTTCCCCAAATTTCACTTGCCTACTTTTTCACTTTAAGAATGGCATATAGTTCTAATAAGCTCAAATTTTTTCCTTTTATTTTTTTAAGGATTTTATTTTTTTAAGTAATTGGTATACCCAACATGAGGCTCACACTCACAACCCCGAGATCAAGAGTCACATGCTCTACAAACTGAGCTAGCCAGGCACCCCTGGAAATTTTCCTTCTAAAAAATAATCTACTGCCCTCTTATCACTTGTCATTTTTTTAAATTGGTATCTAGGCACCACAAAATCAGGTTAGAGACACCTGGGCGAATTTTAACTTAATTTACATAACTCTGGGTAGAGCTAAAATTTTCTAAGGATAATGATGTATAAAAATAAGCAAAACTTCCAAGATTAAGCTTGACCTTGTTTTTTTAATATTTTATAAATTAATAATCAGTTCCCATCCACCAGTACTATGTCTTAGTGAATCATGAGGATCAATCTCATTTATTTTCCTCCTAAATTAGCACTTAGTCCAAATAAGCATTTATTTATGTCTTTTCCTGAATTTTAATCTATACTCAAAAGTATTTTAAAATTGCTTTTCAGGAGAACATTGCTCACTGCTCAAAAATTTTTAAAAATGTTGCTTAAAAAATATATGGCTACAATGTTCTATCTCAATATAAGAGAAATTTGACTGGGAGGAGAAATGAGCTACATATACACAAAAGGAAAATGTATATGAGTATAAAGAGAAAATTTTAAACTATAGATTTAAATGGGCATAACATACTTTTTTGTCTAACAGGTTATATTAAAAGAGAAAGTAAAAGAGCTGAATTTACATGAGGTAAGTTGCCTATAAGTATTTTAATCTTGAACTGTTATCTAATGAAGTAGTATGCTGTGGTATGCTTAACCATCTTTATTTTCAGAAGTTAAAAAATGTTAGGCTTATTTTGATCAACTTGCTAGAATATTTGAGAGTGAGGTCCATAAAAATCAATTGTGAGATGAATCTCAATCATGAGAAGATTTCTAATAGAGATGGTGCTAATATAAGATTTCATCACAGTAGGGATGCTATGTGCTGTCCCTGATATGAGTAGGAAATAGATATAAATTAGGTTTTCTACTCAAGACGAATTTTTTTTAAATTTTTTATTGGTGTTCAATTTACTAACATACAGAATAACCCCCAGTGCCCGTCACCCATTCACTCCCACCCCCCGCCCTCCTCCCCTTCTACCACCCCTAGTTCGTTTCCCAGAGTTAGCAGTCTTTACGTTCTGTCTCCCTTTCTGATATTTCCCACACATTTCTTCTCCCTTCCCCTATATTCCCTTTCACTATTATTTATATTCCCCAAATGAATGAGAACATATAATGTTTATCCTTCTCCGACTGACTTACTTCACTCAGCATAATACCCTCCAGTTCCATCCACGTTGAAGCAAATGGTGGGTATTTGTCATTTCTAATAGCTGAGTAATATTCCATTGACTCAAGACGAATTTGCACTAATTTCACTCTTGAAAATGTTCCTAGTAATCTTTTGTATAAATGGTACAAAAGAGGTAGTGATTGCTTCATGGGGGTGGGGTTTCGGGGAGATAAGGCAAGAGGATAGAATAGAGAAGAACCTAAGAGGAGATATGATTCCTTGGGATTGCCTACTAATGTAGTTGCATGGTTGGTTTCCAGGTGTTCATTATGTTATGATGCTTTGTAACATAAATACAAAAGTGTGTGTCTATCCTGCTGTGTGCTTTCAGACACATGCCTGGAAGAATTTCCATTTTACTCCTTGTATTTCTGACTATAATTGTTGAGAATTTTTAATTTTAGGGTCCTTTTCTCTTCCTTCCTCTGAGTTTTTGAATTGGTTTGTAAAACAAGGACTTGGAAAGCTGCACATTACATTATCTATTTTATATAACTGTGGGGCAGCTACACTGCAGTCTCCTCAAAGAGAGTTAATTTGTGAAATTATTTGAATAATAATAAAATAATGGTTTATATTATTGTAAAATATTTTGAAAATGTCTACTACTCCTTTGTTCTTTTTGCATATTTTTTTTTTATCAAAGAGTTGGTTACAGTGTTTTAGACCTAACCTTGGATTAAACCCAAGCATCATTTACTGTTTGATTTTTAAATTTTCCCAAATTAACATAAAGTAATAGAGGATGATCTCTTTTCTGCTTGGGGTCTCATTGAGGACCATAAATACAAAGATGACATTCTGACAAATGTTATCAATATTAAAGAACCACGTTCCTCATGAGCAGAAGTCTTCCTTATTGGTTTGATCCACTAGTTTAGAATGGGTCTTTATCTGAATGAGTACATTGTGTTGCATCATTATGTATCAAAGTTAGCATCCCATTTGTACCCACCCATTCCAGTTTTGCTGAGTCTGACCAGCTACTGATCCCCTCTCCCCATTATTTGAAACTGGTAACTGGGAAAACCTAACTTTGCTCGACAGCTTGTTTCTAGGGGCAATCCTGTATTTTTTGCAATTCATCTGGTCCTTTCCAATTACATTTCTTGGTGATGAAACTATTTTGTCAGACTTGTGTGTGTGTGTGTACATTACTGTAGCCTAATAATATAGCTTGGTCCTGTGTAAGCATGTGGAATTTCAACATGGATACTGTTATTAGTGAATAATTACAATAGTGAAAAATCAAAGACAAGTTAAGTGTCCGTCAGTGGTGGGTGAATACATAAAACACCATATACTGGAATATTATTCACCAAGAGAGGGAGGGAAGGAAGGAAACCTGATACAGTGATTGATTCATACAATGAGGTACTATAAAATAGGTAAAATTAAGTATTGAGCTCTGTCTGTAAATGTGTCAATTGGGATAGATCTTTAGTGGGATGCAAAAAAGCAAGTCACAAAGTGATATAAATGCTTATATCACATATGTAAACTAAAATAAACACTATATTGTTCAAGGATTTATATGCATACTACAAAGTATTTTTTACTGGGTTTGAAAAGGACATACAGTTATCTGGAGGGAGAGAAGAAAAAAGATTAGGGGAAGTTGATCGAAAGAGATGTTAGTTTTGTATGTAATGGATTCTTAAAGAAGGAAAATAAGCTAATATATTACTTTTTTTAAAATTTTTATTTATGATAGTCACACAGAGAGAGAGAGAGGCAGAGACATAGGCAGAGGGAGAAGCAGGCTCCATGCACCAGGAGCCCGACGTGGTATTCAATCCCGGGTCTCCAGGATCGCGCCCTGGGCCAAAGGCAGGCGCCAAACCGCTGCGCCACCCAGGGATCCCGCTAATATATTACTTTTAAAATAATTTTAGAGTTGGGGTACCTGGGTGGCTCAGTTGGTTAGGCATCCAACTCTTGATTTTGGCTCAGGTCATGATACTAGCGTTGTGAGATTGAGCCCACACTGTCAGGCTCCACACTGGGTGTGGAACATCCTTGGGATTTTCTCTTTCCTTCTTCCTCTGTCTCTACCCACTCCCCTCTTCAAAAAAAATAATAATAATTTTAGAGTTATTGAATACATAAAACATGTCAGACACTGTACTAAACTACAGACACACAAAGAAGCATAAAATACTAATTTCTGCTCTTAACCAGTTAATAGTCTGGTAGAGGAGACTCTAAATGAGAAAGTCACACTGGAGGGTGCAGAAGGGTGCTGTGTGTTATGTGGGATATATGCTGAGAAGTTCTTGAAAAGGGTCTGATATTGCAGTCATACAGCTACTTCTTGGCTATTGCTCCCCTAAGGGAGCTTTCCTGGGACCTTGCAGACTCAGATGCCCAGACACCACCCCCCCCCCACCCCAGCTTCTTAGACAGTTGGCTCTGTAGCTGTGACTATATCATTTTTGTTTAACTTTTTCTACCAGTATAGGAGTCAAATAACACTTATACTAAGTGAAGCCAAGGAAATACTATATACATAATCAAAACATAAGAATATATTGTCCTTCTATAAGGAAAAATAATTCTCTCAGTACCCATAGTCTTCCCTGTTTTTATTTCTCCATCTTTTATATATATATAATTGAAGGCCCTTTCTTCAAGTTTTTTTTTTTTTAGAGAGATTTTAATTATTTATTCATGAGAGACACAGAGAGAGGCAGAGACATAGGCAGAGAGAAAAGCAGGCTCCATGCAGGGAGCCCGATGTGGGACTCCATCCTGGGACTCCAGGATCACACCCTGGGCAGATGCTTAACTGCTGAGCCACCCAGGCGTCCCTTCTCCATCTTTTCATAGAGACATAAATCTAAAGGAGATCTCTAAGAGAAACAATAGAACAATCATGCAGGTGGGTTAATAAATGGCATCTTTTTTTTTTTTTTTTTTTTTTTTATTGGTGTTCAATTTACTAACATACAGAATAACACCCAGTGCCCGTCACCCATTCACTCCCACCCCCCGCCCTCCTCCCCTTCTACCACCCCTAGTTCGTTTCCCAGAGTTAGCAGTCTTTACGTTCTGTCTTAATAAATGGCATCTAATGAAGTCTTGGTGTCAAGAAAAGGAGAAGGGTGCTGTGGAAGCTGAGACACACTGGGGCATGCAAGTCCTGTTAAAGAAATTGCCAGCATTCAGATCTAGCTGATTGTTGCCATGGGAGAATACAAGCCAGTTGTTGCCAAATCGGTTTCTTCAAGAAAAGCCTGGGAGTCTTGACATTAGTTTATGATCTGCTCTCTATTTGCATTTAGTCTTTGATTTGTTCTCCACAGTCACCCAACTTTAGTTTTGGTGAGTAGTTGCTTTCTCCATTAAATTTCCTTTGTCAGAAATCAAATGGCCATATTTAATGACTCTATTTCTGGATTCTCTATTCTGTTCCATTGATTTATACACTCATTCCTTTTTCAATATCACATCTTAATGTAGATTTACTAATAAAGCTTACTGTAGTTTTATTAGAAGTCTTAAAATGAGGCAGTGTGATTCCTCTAACTTTATTCTTCTTTACTAAAACTGTTATAGCTTGTCTAGTCCCTTGCTCTTCCACATAAATTGTCGCATCAGCTAGTCTATATTTCCAAAAAAGAATAAATCCTTCTGGGATTTTGATTTGTATTGCATTAAATCTGTATAAATCAGGGGGAATTTGGCATCTTTACCATGTTGCGTCTTCTAATCTATAAACACATCATGTCTTTCTGTTTATTTACTTATTTGTATAAGGCTCTGTTAGCTGCATACAGATTTAGGATTCTTAGGATTGTGTCTTCTTGATGAATTGACCCTTTATTGAAATTGTAATATCCCTCTTCATCTCTGGCGGTTTTCTCTGCTTTGAAATATTTGCCTGATATTAATATAGCACCCCCAGCTGGGGCGCCTGGGTGGTTCAGTCAGTTAAGCATCTGACTCTTGATTTTAGCTCAGGTCATTATCTCATGGGTTGTGAGATCAAGCCCTGTGTTGGGCTCCCCGCTCAGTGGGGAGTCTGCTTGAAGATTCTCTCCCTCTGCTTCTCCCCCCTTTCGCTTTCTTTCTCCCTCTCGCTCTCTCAAAAAAAAAATAAAATAAAATAAAAAGAATGAACTCCTTTTTTTTAAAATTTTTATTTATTTATGATAGTCACACAGAGAGAGAGAGAGGCAGAGACACAGGCAGAGGGAGAAGCAGGCTCCATGCACCGGAAGCCCAACGTGGGATTCGATCCTGGATCCCCAGGATCGCGCCCTGGGCCAAAGGCAGGTGCTAAACCGCTGCGCCACCCAGGGATCCCAAGAATGAATTCCTTTAAAAAAAATACATAGCACCACTAGCTTTCTTTTGATTAATGTTTGCATGGTATGTCTTCTTCCATCTTTCTATTTTCAATCTACCCTATGTAATTATATTTGAAGTGAGTTTTCTTATAGATTGCATAAAGTTGGGTTATGGTGGGGGTTTTTTTCTTTAACCCATTCTGCCAGTCTTTGTTTTAATTGGTGTGTTTAGACAATTTTTGATGTTTGGAATTAGGTCTGCGGCTGTATTGTCTTCTGCTTTTCCCTCTGTCATTCTTTTTCCCTATTCCTGCTTTCTTTGGGTTATTTGAACATTTTTAGTAATCCATTTTAGTAATCAATTTTTAGAATCTATTGTCATTTTGACTTTATCTTTTCTATGTAATATTTTAGTGGATTACAAAGAAAATACTCAGAATCCGGTTTTTAGCACTTCAATTGAAATGTAGAAACCTTCCATATACAGATACCTTCACCTTTTTCCCTTTATGCAATATCTGTCATATTATGTCTGTGTACATTGAAAATCCCATCAGGATGTTATATTTCTTTTTATTTATAACTGTCAAAGCCTATAGAAGGTACTGACAGTATACAGGACCCTAGAGATTGAGTGGGTAGGATATAGTAGTCCCTCCCTTCTATCAAGGAACATTGATCCCATGGGAAAGAAGGTTACAAGTTAATGAGGTATATAGAGTATGGATCAAGGACACAAACACTTAAGGACCATTGAAAGGACTACCCACTATACTTCAGTTTGGAACAGGAAAGTTGGATCTTTCCTGAATAGCACAGCCATATTTAGGTTGCTTTCATAACTCTCAAAGATTCCAACCTTAAATGACTCCTCTGAACTAGAAATGTTGCCTCTGCAGAAGATGTGATACCCTCATAACCATTCAAGGAAAGGTATAATGATATTGAGTGCCCACCATAGGATCTGTTTAAAGAAAACCATTGGGCATCCCGGGTGGCTCAGTGGTTTAGCACTGCCTTCAGCCCAGGGCGTGATCCTGGAGACCCGGGATCGAGTCCCATGTTAGGCTCCCTGCATGGAGCCTGCTTCTCCCTCTGCCTGTATCTCTGCCTACGTGTGTGTGTGTGTGTGTGTGTGTGTGTGTGTCTTATGAATAAATAAATAAAATCTTTTTAAAAAATAAAAATAAAACTATTTTGGCTGAATCACCTGAGCTATGGGTCATTTTCATTGTGTGACATTGTCTTCCCCACATAACTCTCCATTCCCCAGTTTGCATTTGAGGTAAATTTATAGACTGTTATCAGCCACCTGGAAATTATCAAAGCCTGCCTTCTTAGGCATTTTAGAGATCGTGCACTAGTTGGATACTAGTCCAATATACATTCTATAGTCCCCATAAAGCCATTGTTTCCTCAAACATGTCTTATTTACGGATATAATCTCTGTGTCATGGAATGGAATCAGCATACAAGGTGGCAAGATTATCAAGATGTCCATTACTTCATATAATTATCTTTTAAGAGCAAGGGAACTCACATTTAAAAAAAATTTAGATAAGAGAGTATTATTCCTTATTTTGCATTTGTAGAAACTGAGATTTAAGGAAGTTGAGTAGAGGGGCACCTGGGTGGCTCAGTCTGTTAAGTATCTACCTTCAGCTCAGTTCATGATCCTGGGGTCCTGGGATTGAGCTCCTCATTGGGCTCCCTGCTGAGCTCTCTCACAAATTAATTTAATTTAAAAGTCAAGTAGAATGGGCATGGACGTGTTATCCAGCTTCTGAGCATGGAGAAAGAATGTGACTCTAGCTTTTTCCATGGTGACAATCTCCGCACAAGAACATGCCCCTCACAAAGAATCTTCTCCATCCCTGTCCAGAAGAAAAGAGGAAACATAAGATGCACCTAGTGCAGAGCCCCACTTCCTAATTCACAGATGTGATATGCCCAGGTTGCTATAAAATCACCACCAGATTTAACCATGCACAAATGGTAGTTTTGTGTGTTGGCTGCTCCACTGTGTTCTGCCAACCTACAAGAGGAAAAGCAAGGCATACAAAAGGGTGCTCCTTCAGACAAAAGCATCCCTAAAAGCACCCTGAATCAAGATGAGTGGGAAACCATCCCAATAAACACATTTTGGACACAAAACAAAACCAAAAGAGCGTGACCCTATCTGTTTGAGTCTGGAGCCATTACATTATGATGCTTACTGCCCCCATAGACTTGAAATTTCTGCTGTTCCCCAAGCTGCAAAAAATTACTTTAGAGGTACTTGACCCACCACCTTCCTTCTGCTTTCTGCAGGTACCCATCAGTTAAGAACTTTTCTGACTTTTAACATGTAAAACGGGCAAACTCAAGTACCTATAGACTGACCAGTCAGTAAATATATATCCCTATCCCAGCTTCTGGCAGAGCTGATATTATCTTAGGATATATTCTTTGACTTAAAAAAAAAAAAAATGAAGAGTGATGAGGAAGTCTTCCTATCTCATTCTATCAGGTCCTTAGTGTCAAAAACAAAGGCATCACAAAAAAAGAGAACTCAAAACCAATATCCCTTATGAATATAGGTGAAAAAAATCTTCAAGAATACTAGCAAACCAAATCCACAAGCATATACAAAGAATTATATACTGTAACCAAATGGAATTTATCCCAGGAATACAAAGTTGGTCAACAAAGGAAAATCAGCCAATATAATACACCCTATTAACAGATAAAGGGAGAAAAAAACCACTTCAATAGATGCGGAAAAAGCACTGGACAATAGTCAACATTCTTTCATGATAAAACCATTCAACAAACTAGGAATAGAAGGGAATTTCCTCAACTTAATAAAGGACATCTATGAAAAACACAGAGCTAATGATGAAAGACTGAAAGCTTTCTCCCCTAAGATCAGAATAAGATGAGGATGTCCCTGCTCTTACCACTTTTATTCAACATTGTACTGCCTAAGCAGTTAGGCAAGAAAAAGTAATAAAAGGCATACAGACTAAAAAGGAAGAAAAAACTATATTTGCAGATGATATAAATTTATAAAAACTGAAAACTCTATAAAATCCACCAAAGATTATGAGAGCAAAGGAATTCAAATGTCTAGAATACAAGACAAAGGAAAAAAATAGATCAATTGAACTTCATCAAAATTTAAAAACCCTTGTACTTCAAAGGACATTATCAAGAAAGCAAAAACAATCCACAGGGAGAAAACATTTGCAGACCTTGTATCTGATAAGAATCTAGTACCCACAATATAAAAAAAACTGTTAGTACTCAATAATAAAAAACCTACAAAATAAAAAGATCTGTAAATATTTTGGATCAGTCCTTTCATCCTAACAAGGTCTTTTGCAGAACAAAAGTTTTAGTTTGATGAATTCCAGTTTATCAATATTTTTTCCTTTGGTTGTTTATGCTTAGGGGTGATATCATGCTTTTGATGTCTATGGATGTCCAGTTGCTCCAACACTCTCTGTTGAGAAAGTTATCCTTCTGCCATTGAAATGCTTTTGCACCTTTGTCAAAATCAGTTGGCTATCTGATAAGGGATTTGTGTCTAGAATATTTATAAAGAACTCTTACAACTCAAAAAAAAAAAAAAAAAAAGAACTCTTACAACTCAACAATAAAAAGAAAAATAACCCAACCAAAAAAACGGGCAAAGAATTTTGAACATTTCTCCAAAGAAGGTATACAACAGACCAATAAGCACATCATCATTAGTCATTAGAAAAATGCAGATCATGGGCAGCCCGGGTGGCTCAGCGGTTTAGCGCCGCCTTTGGCCCAGGGCCTGATCCTGGAGACCCGGGATCGAGTCCCACGTCGGGCTCCCTGCATGGAGCCTGCTTCTCCCTCTGCCTGTGTCTCTGCCTCTCTCTCTCTCTCTCTCTGTGTCTCTCATGAATGAATAAATAAAGGTTTTAAAAAAAAAAGAAAGAAAAATGCAGATCAGAACCTCAATGAAATACCACTTCATACCATCTAGGATAGTTATAATAAAAAATAATAATAATCTGATGATATGGAGGAATTGGACCCTTCCTACACTGCTGGTGGGAATATGAAATTATGTAACCACTTTAGAAAACTGTTTAGTAATTCCTCAAAATTATAAATATAGGGGCACCTGGGTGGCTCAGTCGGTTAAGCGTCTGCCTTCGGTTCAGGTCATGATCCCAGAGTCCTGGGATCAAGCCCCATGTCGGGCTCCCTGCTCTGTGGGGAGCCTACTTCTCCCTCTCCTCCCTGCTCATGCTCTCTCTCACTATCTCACTCTCTCAAATAAATAAATTTTATAAATTTTTTTAAGTTATAGTTACCATATGATCTAGCAATTACTCCTAGCTACATATCCAGAAAATTAAAAACTCAAGTTACTTGTTTAAAGCAACATTATTCACAGTAGCCAAAAGGTAGAAACAATCCAAGTAGCCATCAACAAATGAATGGATAAGAAAATATGGTATATCCGCAATACTATTTAGCTTTAAAAATGAATAAAGTATTGACTCATGATACACCATGAATGAATGTTGAAGGAATTGTGCTAAGTGAAAGAAGGCAGACAAAAAAGACCACATATTGTATGATAGCATTTCATGATTTCATTCCATTCTGGAAATGACCAGAATAGAAAAATCCATCAAAATAGAAAGTTGATTAGTGGTTGCCAGGAACTGAGGAGAAGGGGGAATGGGGAGTGACTATGTATAGGTGTCAGCTTTGGGGGCAGGGAATGAAATGTTCTGGAATTAGACATAGTGGTGATAGTTGCACAATTCTGTGAATATACTAAAAACTGCTGAATTGTATACTTTAAAGGGATGAATATTATGTGACCTACATCTCCATTTTAAAAAGGTATGGGAAATTACACTGGAGAAACAATCTTAGTGAAATACTGAAAGATAAAGCCGATTTGCAAAATATGATCTATAAAGTTGTAAAATTAGGGGATTCCTGGGTGGCTCAGCAGTTTAGCACTTGCCTTCAGCCCAGGGCGTGATCCTGGAGTCCCAGGATCGAGTCCCACATCAGGCTCTCTGCATGGAGCCTGCTTCTCCCTCTGCCTGTGTCTCTGCCTCTCTCTCTCTCTCTCTCTGTGTGTGTGTCTCTCATGAATAAATAAATAAAATCTTTAAAAATAATAATAATAAATTTGTAAAATTAGAGGGTGCCTGAGTGGCTCAGTCAGCTAAGCATCCGCCTTTGGCTCAGGTCATGATTTCAGGGTCCTGGGATTGAGCCCCTCATCAGGCTCCCTACTCAGCGGAGAGCCTGCTTCTCCTTCACCCTCTGCCACTCTCCCTGCTTATGCACATGCTCTCTGTCAAATAAATAAATTTTTTTTTTAAGTTATAAAATTAGTTCAGCCCTTCACATAACTTGTGAGAGAAGTCAGATCTGAGTCTTTTCTCTTTGTGACTGCCTTTCGCTTCTGGACACCTTTAGCACTTAACATGTCAGAATTTATCTTTTTTTATTTTTTCAGGTGTCTATGGTTTTGGAATTTAAGTACATAATAGTATATTATAACCATTAATCATCCATTTTGAAAAGGCTACAAATCTAATTTTGGATCCTTGAAAAATAAGCAAATTAAAATGAGTGGCTTGACCAACTTCTTGCCCTTTGGTAGGATCAGTGCTGAATCTCCAGAAGCAGAGCCAGCAATCCTGACCCACTTTCCCTCCGTGTGCTAGGAAGAAAGCTTGGTGTTTAAGGCCGAAGGGTCTGTTCATATAGTCTAAAAAGTGGGAACATCATCCCCTTTTATAGATGGGAAGCTAAAGGCCAAAAAGACCATCCCCAAGGCTACTGCTACTGTCCTATCTTTACCCACAGCTTGTTCTCAGCCTTCCTCCAAAGGTCAAAAGTTGCCTTTAAAAAAGTGCTCCCAGGGTGGGGGTGACTGGGTGACGGGCACTGAGGGGGGCCCTTGATGGGATGAGCAATAGGTGTTATGCTATATGTCGGCAAATTGAACTCCAATTAAAAAAAAAAAAAGTGCTCCCATCACGAAATTTAAATAAAAACAACTGGTAATGGTAGACTGCCTTACTGCCTTCTCAGCCTTTCCCTCAGTCTGAACTGATGACAGTAGGGCAGGTAGTGTCCCCACCTTACAGATGAAGGAACAGAACTTGAGAGGCATCATGATGGCAGAGGTCCCACAGCTAGTGGGTGTCTGAGCCAAAGCCAACTGTCTTGCCTTCTCCCCTGCTATCTCCATTGTAATGCTGAACCTGATAAGACAGTTACCTATTTTCCTCTTCCTGTGAAGATCCTAGCTGCTGTATACACAAGGCCCTGTGAGCTCCCCAGAAAAGGGTGCTGGAAAGCCAACATTCACAGCACTGGCCGTGGGGCACCAAAAGCCATGTATCTTGTGACATAACCTAAGAAGACTGGGTTACATGTTACAGGTTAAAAAACGAGCAACAGGGAGGCCATGTCAGCAGGATGGACAAGAAATGATGATAGTTGAACCAGGATCCCTGGAGATGGACAGAGAAGCAGGGAGGAGTTCAACCTTTGGGCAGGAGACAAGTGATACAGCAGCACATAAGTGCAACAGACCTGAGTCCTCAGCCAGGCCCGGCTACTCGTCAAGGTGGTTATGGCTCTGAGCCTCTGTTTCTCATCTGTAAAGTAGGTATATGCAATGATGTTTAATGTCCCTGGGCGCTGTTATATGCCCAAGAAATAGTGGTTGAAACCCAGCACCTGATTGTGAAGGAGGCCTCTTTCCAGGCAGTGGAGCCTGACCACCTGTCAGAATGTGATCCTGGCCCCATCTTACATTTTCAAAAGTTTAACTTCTTGAATAACTTTTTTTTTAATTGCAAAGGACTCTGCTACTTTTTTTGTTTTGTTCTTTAAGATTTATTTGAGAAAGAGAGAGAGCATGAGCCAGGGGGTAGGAGCAGAGAGAGAGGGAGGAGACTCCTTGCTGAGCAGGGAGCCAGATATGGGGCTCCATCCCAGGACCCTGGAATCATGATCTGAGCCAAGACAGCCAGCTTAACTGACTGAGCCACCCAGGCGCCCCAATTGAATAACTTTATATATGACGACGACACTGACAGGACAGGGCCATGCAAGGGGCCCCAGGAACTATAAAAAGCATGTTTCTACAGGCTGTGTCATGGTTTATATTTTCTACCTTTGGTGAAAAACCAAAGGAGAGCCCCAGGGCATTAGCTGTCCCCCTCAGGGGCTGTGCTGCTAAACAGGTAAAGCACTCCTTGGGAAAGTCAGCCCCTCACCCACCACAGGAAAATTGCATTATGTTCAGCCTATCTACTGAGTATAAACCTAAGTCAGAGTCTTCTGACACACCGAAGTAGAGGAAGCTGCCTTTTGCTATCTTCTTCTGTCCATCATCTTGAAGACCTATGACAGGAAGAGCAGGAGACTCTTCTTCAAAAGACCTGGCCCATTCGAGCCTGTTTCTTTCACTTAAGGAGTTATGGAACCTTGTAAGTCCCTTCAAATGGCTGGCCTCAGGGATCTGCACTTTACTTTGGGGCCTGCAAAAGTACCTAACAGACACTTTATCTTATCTGTGAATATGTCTTTCAGCTCTGTGCAGTGTGTCTAGAAGACTTCAAGCCTCGAGATGAGTTGGGCATTTGTCCATGTAAGCATGCCTTCCACAGAAAGTGAGTATTGGTGTGGAATTTTTTAAAGGGACCTCAGTTGGGACGCCTGGGTGGCTCAGCGGTTTGGCGCATGCCTTCAGCCCGGGGCATGATCCTGGGGTCCCAGGATCAGGTCCTACATTGGTCTCCCTGCATGGAGCCTGCTTCTCCCTCTGCCTCTGTCTCTGCCACTCTCCCTCTCTCTGTGTCTCTCATAAATAAATAAAATCTTTTTTAAAAAATAAAAATAAAATAAAGGGACCTCAGTTTGAGGCACATCAAGCAACATGTGGGCTTGGGGCAGTGCCAGGCAAGCTTGACAGCTTCATGATTGATCTATAATGCAGAAAGCTGAACTACTCTATAGGGTGAGGGGTGTGCAATTGTACATGTGACATAAGGGATCCGGGTGGTGGAACATGACCACGAGGCAGGACTTTGGGCACAGGGCCAGATAAGCCCACACCTCCTTAGAGCCCAGGCTAGAAAGAGCTACTTAACTGGAACTTTCCAACAAAAGTTTCTATTACTAAAAACTTATTTTAATCAAAACCATCATTATTTTAAATCAAGATAAAGTTATGAATACAAATAGCGTAAGATAATCTCCCATGCAGACATATTAATATTCCCTCTTCTTTCACAATTTTCTTTTTATTTCTATTAAAAAGTTATTTTTTCTACTTCCCACCACCCTCCTCAGTATATTTCATTCTTTAAAAAGTTGTGGATAATTTGAGGATATTGCACACTGACTGCGGTTTCTTAGTATCACCTTTTGGAAGACTAGGGGCTCTGGTCTGCCTGTTGGTGGAGCTGCTTGGGACCTGGGTGTTCACATGGCACCCAGCAATAAGGGACAGAGGTGTTCAACCCATGAGGCATGTGGGCAGGGGGCACCATAAGTATGGGCCTCACATCTTCCTCCTGTGTTGTCTTGCCCTGCAGGTGCCTTATTAAGTGGCTGGAGGTTCGGAAGGTGTGTCCACTGTGCAACATGCCAGTTCTGCAGCTGGCCCAGCTGCACAGTAAGCAGGACCGTGGACCACCACAGGGGCCCCTGCCTGGGGCAGAGAACATTGTATAGCTCCCCCAAGGATCAAACTGCTGCGGGATCCGATGTCCATGTGGAGTCAGGAGGAACACAAGCGGTCTCTGTGTTGGCTGCTCTACCTGGGGCACCAGCTGCCACTTCCTTGCCTCATGAAGAACTCGGGCCAGCTAAGCTGGGAACCCAGACTTCTGGGTCTTGTGACAACCAAAGCACGCTGACACTACCCCATGCCAAGAGAAGAGGAGCAGACGATGAATGAGCCTTCAGGTTATGTTCAAGAAATTTCACGAGGGTCTCTTGCTGACGCCATTACTCTGTCTCCCAGATACTTATCTCCGTATCAAGGTGAATCTTTATCAAGCAGAAGGGAAGATAAACAGGACTGTTAGAGAAGGGAACTGAGAGCAGGTCTTTAAAGCCACCCCCACCCCCCACCTTGTGGACAGATGAGCTTCTATGCAGACCATGCATGCCTTTGCAGCAGCAGACCCTCCTGGCAGGCCCTGAGCCAAGTAAAACCAGCAGTTACCTCAGCTGAAGCACGACTGGTTGCCAGTAATTGGTGAGGCAGTGCCAACAAGGCTTTTCACATTATGTTCCTTTGATAAGGTCATCTTGGAACCCAAGGGCTTTGGTTACCAGAGCAGCAGTGCCCCTCGCCACCCCTTTTCCCTCAAGTTCACAACACTTGCTTATCAAATCATCTAAGAACATTAGATGTGCTCAGAAAGGCCTGGTCAGAAGCCATTTCCTCTTATTTACCCCCGTGACTCCCCAATGAGCCCCAGCCAAGCTGCCCATGAGGAGCCCCAGCCAGGCAGGGTTGGGCCTCTGAGCCCATGCTGTCCCTGTGACCCAGGGGACCTCAGAGTGCCACCCATGCCCCCATGTACACAGCGTGGTTCCAGAGCAGCTGCTAGTCTCAGCCCACTGCCTTGGTAAGGAGCTGCTGTGAGCCCCTCATAGGGCTCCCAAAGGGAGCTCCTTCCTGAGAACGACTAGTCTTCCCAGCCCTGCTGAGATGGGAGGATGCTGACCCCCTTGCCTCGCCCCCTCCTTCCCTGTTTTCTTCCCTCTTACCCTGTTTCTACTTTAGAGAAAATGCCTGTCGTGACTTTCTAACAATTTAAAGCATCTGAAATAAGATCCTTATGTAATTCTGAAACCAGGGATCCCCTTGAAATTGTAAATAGTGTCAGGAAGCTCCTGCAGGGTTCACCCGCTGGTGTGTGCCTCACTATTCAGACTTGGAGAGGAGTAATTGAAAGTGTCTTTATAGGAGAGAAGCAAACACATGCTGCTCTTTGGCTTTCTGTCCAATGTTTCTAGAAATGACTCCATCTGTTTGGATTCATGAATACTGTACAAATTAGCTATCGGAAGTGGCTTTAGGTCAGCTAGAACGTTCTTTTCCACAGCCCTGCTTTCTACCTCCACCTGTCAAGGGTGGACTCCTAGTCAACAGCTTTGCCTCTGCTCCATGCCCCAGGGGTGAGTGGGAATATCTCATTGGAAATGTGGTCTGCGTGGTTTGGAGAGAGGATGGAAGAAGCTTTGCTATTCTATTCACGGCATGTCTCCAGGGATTTTTCCTGGAATCCGTCTTAGAATGGGAGAGGAAACCTGTCCTTGGCTCAGGTGCCTGGGGTCAGAGGAGGAAAATCCCCCACGAGCCTAGGAAAGTGCTGGGCAGAATCCAGCTTGGAAAATTACAAATCCAGTTGGTCAGCATTGGCGGTTTCCTCCGTGTGACCTATTCATGGCACGCCAACTGGCTGCTGCTTAAACAGGGCAAAGGAAGTGTGGGTATCTTTATATGAAAGCCTTAGCCTGTTGGGCATCCTTGAAGAGAACCTTTCGTGCGCTACCTTCACCATTTCTGGGTTCTGTGTTGGTAGCACGATGGAGTTGAATTCTGCAAAGCACCCAGTTTACAGTGAAAGGTTTCCAGTGACCAATGTGAGAAATAAGCCTGCTTCTGGAGTAGCCTCATTAGTGGCCAACACCATTTCCCATGGAATGGCCCTGGGACAAATCTCACCTTGTCGTTATGGGGTTCAAACAGTAAAGAGAATTTCTCCCCTCAAAGGAGGAATTCTTGTGCTTTAATCTGCAAATGATTTCAGCTCACAGTTTCAGCAGGATTATTACCGATTGGTTGCAGCCTTTTCCTATTCCTGTGCATCAGTATGAGGAGACCGCCCCACAAGTCTCTGAATGTGTAGGGAGGTATGAGGAGTTTGTTTCCCTGTATCCCAGGAAGCCAAAGTCGACATAGTGCATAGTTCCGGCTGGCCGTTTGAGAAAAGCCAAGAATGCTGTGCACTCTCCACTGGGCACCAACCCCCCTGAGGTTCCATTAACATGACCTCGACACCTGTGAGGTAGAGTGCTTTTTAAATGCAGCTCTTCCGTCAGGGTGGGGCTGGCTGTGGAGCGGTCAGTGTTCCTCTGCTCCTACTCACTGTCCTTTCTGGGCTCTGTGTCTCACTGCAGCATGGCTAGTGCCACTCACAGTAGTTCATGCGACTCTTAGTAACACAACCTGAAGCACTCACGCCCCACATTGGGTCCTCCTCCAGGACTCTGCACTGCCAAAACTGCCAATGGCCAGTACTTAATTTACATCTTCCTTTTATTCTGATTAAAACACAGCTTTCTATGGCCAAATTTAAATCTCCATCTGGACATTTTTTTTAAAGAATGAATTAAGGACCCCTTCGTATTCTTGACACAGGCTAACACAGTGAGGCACCCTAGCCGCATCGGTCTTTTGTTGGTGACCTTTTGTTAACTGTAGACACATGGGGATTCTGCTGTGCTCTTGGGCCACTGGCTGGTGACATGGCAGTTTTTCTACTTTCTCTTAATGTGTCTTAAGCAGGTCAAAGATTGGATGTTACTTGTGTGCTGTGGGTTAAAAGAACCTAACTCAGCCCCAACTGAACTCCATGGGAGGCTGCATCATTACCTAGTTATTGCTAGGGGTACAGATGAACTCAGCTGGCTTCAGAAACAGGGAACAAAACCAGCCTGACTTGATTCCTGAATGAGTAGGCCTAAGATACTGTCCTCTGCCACTTCTCTTTGCCACAGTGTGATTTGGCTGGGCCTGTCCTTAGCCAGCCAGTAAGGTCCTTGTAGCTTGTGCCCACCAAGGTAGGGAACAGGACAAGACAGAAATGGCCAGATGGGAGCAGATGGCCCATGGGGAAGTCTGGGGTGAGGAATACAGGATACATCCTATCTTTGCCAGATAGCCTGTTCATGATATGTCTTAACAAATGAAGATCCTTTTCCCCAGTGCCAAGTCCCTTGGGCCCATTAGAGGAAGGGTTTGTCCCTTTCCACAGCCCTACTTCAAAGCCTGTCACCTCCATGGCCTGGTCCTGCTCTAAGCTATTCTGAAGAACTGTAGTAATTTTCTGGAAGTCTGAGAATTACAAAATGAACACAGGGAGGTATCCCCAGAGCTCCAGACAGAAAAAGTGCTCAGTGATTTGAATCACCCCATGCCATCCAGCAGCTATTTGTCTTTATGTAAGTTAGCCTCTCAAAGCTGGTTTCCTTATCCACACCTAAGAATTTTAATAGCATCTTCGCAGGTTCTTGTGAGGACCAGCCGTGTCCCAAGTCTGGTGGGCAGTAGGCCTGGGGTTGTGAAAGCTCCTTACTATAGGCAACATCAAGCAGGTCACCTGGGGCTCCTCAGTAGTTCGGGTGGCAACAGAACCTCAGCAGGAGCCTCCTGATGGACACGTGCTCCCCCTGGGGTCTGGGTTTGCCTGACTCCCTTCCTTTTCCTCTTGAGATCTTCCCTAGTCACCTCCGTGAACCGTTGCCCATAGTGCTCCCTGAATGCCATTCCTTAAGTTTTTGAATAGTTCACAAATCATAGTCTTCCTTGCATCCCTGACCTGGCAAGCCCAACTTTATCACCCTTCGAATGCTTTTAGTTTGTTCCATGTAGATCCTTCCAGTGACCACTTGTGCATATACCAGTGAATACACACATGTGCTTGTGTGTACATAATTTTTTTTTAACTCATGTGGTACCAGACCAGTATATCCAAGGACCATTCCTGTTAATGGGCGAAGAGCCATCCCAGAAGGCAGAGTATCTATAAAAAGTGAGCCCATAACTGGGGGATGTTTTTGCAATCACATTCCTTTTTGAATAAGGCATTACTTTTTATTGATTGCAGCAGATACTGGAATTCTAGTTTCCATACAAAGCAGAAACATCAATCCCTCCCCGGCCCTTACCACACACATGCTCGGATAATATGTGAGCACAACCAGTTTCCAGACTGGCTTTCTGGTTTGTGACAGGACACTCAAGAGTAGGCTCTGCCCCATTGCTGAGAGCAGCAGTGCAGGCCTCTGGTTCAGGTCCAGCAGCCTTTGCAGGAGCCTGAACAAGCTGCTCCCTGCCACCCCTGCCAAACCCTGAGGAGGTGATGTCCAGCTCCAACTGCCATTTCTTAGGCGAGCTCCTGTGTTTTTGAGGCAGCAGTTTGAGAAACAGCAGCAACTGAAGCCTGACGCAACCTTCTGTTTGGGGGTAGGGGGGAAAGATGTCTCAGATGATGCTAAGCAGGTAGGTGGATGGTCTCCTCAAAATTAACCATAGATCAACACAGTGTCCATATTTGAGGTCATGGTTTTGCTACCTTTCCCTCCCCACTCTATATGCACAAAAGAAAATGCTTCCCATAGAATTTTCTCCATTTGACAATAGAAATGACTCCACCAGTCATATCTTCTTTCAAGGAAAAAAAAAAAAAAGTCCGTTTTTGCCCCTGCAGGAGATAAAGCTGCTTCCTCCAAGTATTCCTGTGAGAAGGGGCAGGACTCCTGCCTTTTGGTCCTCGCCTACGTCCCTGGCATCCTGCCTTCCCTAGGATTAAAAGTGCAACGTGGGCCCTAATCTGAAACTTGAAGTTTATATGAAATGCCACCCTTCTGTTACTTGAGTATCTCGTCCTAGGTTCAACGGTCTTCCACATTAGCTGTTACGAACTTAAGAGATGAACAGGTCTAAATTCTGGTGAAATCTGCAGTTGAAAACTGGAAGTGGTTTTTAGTAGATAAAACGAATGAAAGATCCCACAAGCCATGGAATGTGCTTCCATTTGAGTGGGAGTATTAGGAGAAAAATAGAAATAGAGGGGCTTGTTCAGTGTTCACCTTTATAGCCCAACTTGTTGCAAGATGCAAACAGTTCCACTTTTAAACCAAGCATTGCACCCTTGGCTAACTAATCCAGCACTCACTTTGCAGCTCTTGGGTCAGGGAGAACACCCATCCTGCTCCAGGGACATGGACCTAGCATGTGGTCCCCACCAGTGTCAAGGGACCTGTCTGTAGTCTGCTGAAGCTCCCCTCTGCTCGCTGTGCCAGGACAAGCCTGGTGGACCTGTGTCTAGGGCCAGCTGCACCTGGGCCTTCCATGTGCCCCTCCCCTCCCAGACCCTGCTAGAGCAGGTGGGGCCAGTGTTAGGAAGTCCCTCCTGGTGAGGGCCTGGTCTTCCAAAGTGTTCCTGATAACTGTCCTCTCTGCGTTTCTATGACATCATTGCCAGCAAGGGGGGTAGTTTAAGTCCTCTAGTTTAGCCTACTGGGTTTTATTCACTAGATATTATTGTATAATTCCCTCAAAAAAAAAGGTTTATGAAATGCTGAGCCTCAGGTTTCATAGACGTGTTTGTACACTAAGAATTCTGCAGCAGAATATTTTTAAACATTCGCAGTTTTTTGTAAGCTATATTTTTGTATATTTAATTGCTATTTTAAAATTTTAATGCATTTTTTGCTAATTACTCTTGTTTTAAAAACAAAACATGCATGTAATGGACTTAAATGTAAATAAAAAGCAGGTTTTGAAAATACTTTGAGTATGTACCCTTCAACTCCAAGGGGCCCGAGGTCATCTACACCCCACTTAAGCCTGTTTAGCAAGAGTTGGAAAGTCCAGGTGAAGGGCTCTGATCAAAGTGAGCTGGTCACCAACAACACAGGATTGTGATGAAAGAGTTTGTGGCCTGCACCTCCCATGGGGTGGGGTTGCAGGGTCAAGGGTGAGGAGAGCACCAGGTCACAGGGAGAAAGAGGTCAAGGGCCTACCTGCCACCCTGACTTCAGCACTGCAGATATGGCTGGACACACTAGTGCTCTAACCAGTATGGACCACAGTGCTCAAGGGGGTTGAGGTGGTGGACTAGCCCACATGTTCCCCCTCTAGCTACAGCTCAGGCTCACAAATATTCGTATTCTGTTAGAAGAAAACACCTCTTGGACCAAAGCCATCCTGTGGCAACTGCCATTGCCCCTCACCACCCCTCACTAGGGTCCCTGCAGGTCAGCTTTGACCTAGTAGCCTGGGGGAAAGCGCTCCCCTCAAGGCCATCCCTGGCCCTGCCACAAATCTGGGCCACTTCTTAAACCCCCTCTGGATGCAGGTGCCTGGAGAACAACTCTTCTCCAGCAGCCGGGGCTGCAGACCCTGCCAGCCCCTTCTCGGACCACTTTCTCTGCAGCCTTTTCCTTCTCTGCCCATCTTGTAACGGTTACTCTCACTCTACCTTCACGCTCACTAGAGTCCCATCTAGATACACATCATTCTCAGGTCTGAAATCTCGAATTCCAAATATCCAGCCGCCTTTCTGTATCAGAATCATGGTCCAAAGCCAAGCCTCCCCAACCAAGCCTGGGTGCCCTCCCAGACTCCCTCATCCTAGCCAATCCCCACGTCCCAGCACTCAGCCCTCTGCGCCGTCTCTTGCCCCAGTCTTGGTTCAGGCCGCCCCTCACACATGGAAGGGGACCCTCGGACTACCTCAAGGGCAGACTGGGAGGAGCGCTGCTGGAAGGGGCAGTGGTGCCTGGAGAGAGGAGTTTGTTTACGAGCATCTCACAAGCCTGACGTAGTGAAGCGACAGTAAACTGGGATCAGGCTCAGGGAAGAGAATGTACAGAGATGGCCTTGGGAACACTCAGTGGTGGAGGGGAAGGCAGTCCCTGCCTGGGGCCACAGCTCAGAGGCAAAGGCTGGGAGGGGCCACCACCTTGACGACTGCTTGGGGAGGTCCGCCACCGCGCCTGTGTCCTCTGAGGAGCAGCCGCCGGCACAGCGCAGGCAGCAGCGGCCCAGGAGGCAGAGGGAACCGCGAGCGGGAGCGGGCCGCTGTGTGAGAACTGAGGGCACGAAGGCTTAGAGGCCACTCACTGGGCGCACAGGAGGCGGCTGAGCACAGAATGCGGCGAAGTCAGGGAGGCAGCTTCTCAGGGGCAGGAAGGGCGGGTGCGCGGAAGTGGAAGGAAGGTCCGCGCTGTGCAGGAGACGGGCTCCGCCTGCCCGAGCTGTGTGACCTCGGGGTTAACACACGCTACAGGGAGGCCAGCCGCGGGAAGCTCTGGCTGCTCACAGCCTCGTGAGCACAGCCCGCGGTGCGGGGGCCAGGGCTCCTAGGAAGCAGGCTCCCTCCCTCCCTCCCTCCACTACCTTCTCTGTGCATCAGCGAGTAGGCAGTGACACTCTCTTTGGAGGTTGCGCAGAATGTGGGGCCTCCAAGCAAGCGTCTGAGGGCTGAGGGACAGGATTAGAGGGGCCTCCGGCTGAGGACCCCAAGCCCCACAGGGGTGGCAGCAGCAGAGAAGCCAATCACCACCCGGAGGCCACAAGTCCCATCCCCGCAGGGTCCCCCCAGTTCTGCTGCCTGTGCCAGGCTGGCAGCACCAACAACCCACAGATGCCCAAGTGCGTGAAGGGGCACCCGTGGGAAGCTGCTGCCCACAGATGGCACATGCCTCTGCTGCCCCCACGTGGCCAACACAGGAGGTGCCAAGGGATCCAGCCCTCCTCCCTTAGCGACCAGGCCTGGCCCTTGGGTGGCCCTAGGCCCTGGACCCTTCCCTTCTGACCCTTGGAACCTTCCCTCCAGATCTCCCTCCCCCAGGCACAAAGAGGCTGTAGAGCCTTGAGGCTTCTTTCTAGTTCAAAGGGTGCTTTATACAGACCCTTTGTTACCTTCAACAGCGATGCAGGCACAAAAATACACAGAAGACTCAAACGTTGCTCTATCTCCAAGGGGAAGGGTTTTTTAAATTATTCTGCACAGCAGAAAGAAAACATTCCAAGTCAATCTCTACCAAGACTCCATCTTAAAACCTGACTCTGCTCAAGCGGCCTTTCGAGCCTGCATGTGCAGCCCTCGTGCAGCCCTACCGAGTCAGCCTGCCTGGCAATTTCTGGCAAGTAAAGACCCCAAGTGGGAGGGGAAGGGGCAAGTCTTCGCCCTACCCCCCACAAGTGAATCAATGGACTTCAATTCCTCACTTTCTACCAGCCTGAAACAACCAAATTCTCCCTGGTTCCCTGAAAAGACGGCATTTCAAGTGGCCCCTTTTGTCTGGTTTAGTCTCCAGGTGTGCTTTTTCTACTAGCTTACACTCACTTCTGACAAAATGACCTCCACCCCACCCCCTGCCGTCCCCCAGGAAATTCTGCCTAGGGTAGACGAAGCCCCATCTTTCCAAACAAACCTCCCCAGGATGTGCAGTGTGGAGAGGAACCTGGAACTGCCTTTCCAAAAGTTGCTTAATTGCCAAAGTTTCAAATACAGAATTACTCTGCCCAATCAAGTTCATAGAACCTTGAAATAAAACATGTTTTTCAGTATGTTCACACAAAGGCTAAATAGCACACCAGAGTTAATGCACAGATGATGATCTCCAAGGCCATATTAACATTGTGATTAGATTACAACATGTAGTGCCTGCCTTACATCTAGCAAGTTCGACAGGACACAAAACCGCAGTCAGCTGAACACAGAACAGCCCACCCCTGAAGTGGCTCCAGTAAGGACACTGAATTTCACAAATACGTGGCAGGTGTAACAAAGCTATACTGAAGAGCAACTTCAACACAGCAGATCCTCACTGCCACAGACATGGTCCACTTTTTTTGTATCTTTCCTTACTGGTTAATAGTTTAGGCTGAATTTTTAAGGATTTATCTTCATGACTTAGAAAAATACACTTGTCCTTTCTTGCTTTGATTCGGGTAGTACACAATCACAAAATTGAATAAGTCTCTTAAAAAACAAAAGTTCACAGATCCCATTGTGGAATGTTCCAGGAACCCCTCCCCGGGTAACGATCAGGGGATCTTCAACAGCTCAAGGAGTGCTCCAACGGCTCCAAAATAACCCTGGAAAAAAAGTACACCAAAAATGAGAGCAATTTTCCTTTGACTTACTTATATTACCATAAATATGATTACTAGTATTAAAGCCAACAGTGCCCTTAATTCCTGACACCGGTTCCTTGAGCACCCATTTTGCTGAGCCCAAGGCCAGCCTGGGAGCAGAGCAGCTCTGAGGAGCTCCCAGGCTGGGGAGGAAGACTGGATGTACAGGACACCCTGGCATGCCAGCCTGTGAGACCAAGGCCCATGGTGGGGGCTGCAGGAGCTCTGGGGCCCACACTGGCCCAGTTACCTCTGTGAGCGCCAACTGAGCGGTCTCCTGCAGGAATAGGATGGGAGAAGCTGCAGAGGCCTGGTGCATTTCCAGACAACTAAGGACTGAAGGGAGGATGGGACATGAAGTGCAGCAGAGCAGAAGAGCTGGGGTGGTCGGGGTATGCTGGTAACGTGGGGGAGGGGGAGCTGACAGGGCTGGGGATGGAAGGGAGACCGCGAAGAGGGGGAGGTGGATTCAAGACCTGCCTAAAGACGGGGAAGAAGGCAGCAGGGAGGTTCAGGTCTCTCCCATGCATCCAGTGACAGTGCCCCTGAGAACAAACAAGGACACAGGAGCAAGAGATGCAGTGAATAAGGAGGGGTTCCATCTGGCCTGGGCAAGGCCGAAGGGCCCCAGGTGGCCTAACAGCCACACCCAGGAAGTAACTGGATGTCTGGATCTGGAACAAGACCGTGGGCAGGGCAGCACTGGCAGGAACAGGCAGTGGAGGCATGGACAAGAGTGCCCTGATGCGACACTTGGTGGGGGGCACAGATGGGAAAGCACCATCTGCAGAACAACAGAGGAGCCAGCAGGGAGGGTGGAGGCATGGCTGGAGGAGGACAAGGCTGGACCATCGCCAGAAAGACTCAAAGTCAAATACAATCAAGAACCAAGACATTAAAACCCAGAAATAGAAAGAAAAAGAACTGAATGTAACAAAATATGAGATAAAACCCACGCTGGCAGAAAGGGCAGGACGGCAGGAATCAGAGCAGAGTAATCCTCCGATGGTCCAGAATCCATCAAGGTCTCCAATGGATGATCAGACAGCCAAGCACTTTCAGGAAGAGAGAAAGGACTGAAAAAGGAAAGTGGGAAGGAAGATCCTGAAAGGCCTGCTCGCAGACTGAGAAGGATGAGCTAAGAGGCTAAATATCAGAAGCAACAAAGAAACCAGTCCAGTTTCCCAAAGAAAGCTACTCCAAGAAACTTGTGGCCAAACATAAGAACAGCTGAAGCTGAAGCCTCTCCTCTCCCTGTTTCCTGGCTTAAAAACAGGCAGCCATAAACCATGTGTAATGAGAGTCGGCCCACAACCCCACTGGCCACCCGGCCGAGCAGGAGGAAGGGATGATGAGGAACCCCACCACCACCAGAGGACAGACTCACGGCTTTGTTTTCAGTGGCTTTTTTAATATACATATAAAGATTTTATTTATTCACAAGAGACACACAGAGAGAGAGAGAGAGGCAGAGACAGAGGGAGAAGCAGGCTCCCTGCAGGGAGCCCAATGCGGGGACTCCATCACGCCCTGAGCCGAAGGCAGATGCTCAACCACTGAGCCACCCAGGCATCCCTTTCAGTGGCTTTCTGTAGCTTCTATTTTACAACAACAAAAGATGAGAAGTTAACCATTATAATGAGCTCCCCTGAAGACCAGGACCCAGCATGAAGCAGAAGCTAGTCAGCTGTTACAAGCTGCCAAATGCTGAGAACAGTACAGAAGGCTGACAGGAACCCAGACAAAGCTCTCACAGTAGTTAAACTGACTTCAGTGTGCGAACAGTTCTCAAGACCTCAAGATGCAGAGAGCCTAAAATATCAACGTTTTCCCTTAGCACAGTAGTCGACACCAGAGTCCAAGGCCTGGACACCATGGGAGGAGAGGCGGCAGGGCTGTGTCAGAGCCAGGGAGGAAAATGAAGTCAGCAGGCAGGAAGGAAGAAAACACGTCAAACCGAGGTTCCAGAAGGTGTTCAAACTTATGGTGTGAAGATTTAAAAAAAGACAAGTTAACCTAAGAAATGAATTCACGTTCCACCTACCAAACGGTTTTCAAGAGGTAGAAATGGAGGAGGAAAGTTCTACTATGATGTGAGATTAAAGAGTTTCTTTTTATTCTAATGTAAAGCAAAATAAAGGATCAAAGATCACAAAAAGATACATATAAAAGGTATACGCAACTTAATGATAATTTGGTACCAATTTATTAATAACATTAAAAGTAAGAAAATGTTTAAGGGTACAAACTCACAAGTGGTAAAGAAGCTGGAAGAGACCTGATGCCCAGCACCCCCACAGCAGCAGCGCACTGATCTCAGGCTGAGCTGCACGTGTGGCGGCACGTAATGCGTCACAGTAACACATACTCCTTCAACTTACACAATGCTACGTGGCAGATTCATTCAATTAGTTTTTAATAAAACACAGTTAAAAATTAGATGACTCAACATGAAGCTTTTGAAAAGGGGTATTTGTGCACTTTGAATTTTAACTCTGAACTGAAACCACTTAAAAAGGAAAAAGAGCAATTTTATAGGGAAAAGCAACCTTGGTGGCAGTTCAGATCTTTTTTTTTTTTTTTTTTTTTTAAGATTTTATTTACTTATTCATAGAGACAGAGAGAGAGGCAGAGGGAGAAGCAGGCTCCATGCAGGTCCCCAGGATCACACCCCAGGCTGCAGGCGGCGCCAAACCGCTGCGCCACCGGGGCTGCCCATGGCACTTCAGATCTTATTGTCAGTTCACGTAACTACTGGTAAAGTGAACGTGCATGAACAATTCTGAAGCCTTCATGAGAACACTATTTAAAATCCAACAACACTGGAAAGAAACCATTCCACAGCCCCACCACCAAGGGGACAGAAGAAAAGTCCCGCGCCCCAGCTAGGGTTCTTTTTTCACCCGAGCTGGAAAAACAGAAGGGCACCTTCCCACAGATGATACCAGGTTCAGTGATTCAATGATTCTCTTCCATTTTGTCATTTCTAGCTGGTCTAGGTGTTAAGTGTGGTTCTAACCTTGGAATATATTTTTGTTTGTTTTTAGAACATGCGTTTTAAATAAGTGGCCCAGGAACTCTACCAATACACAAAAACTGACATCAAAATGAAAAAAGCAGAACCCAGAGTAAATGCATTTACAAAATAAGCATAATAGGAAAAAATATAAAGAGAGTTCAGAAAAGAACATAACATTTAAGATATAGGTGTTCCTCAAGCTTCCTTTGAAACTGCTGAAGCTCACAATTAAATTAACCAAAAATTTCCCTTGCATTAAATCAGGTAAAAAATGGCTTTTGAATATTACAATCAAGGTTAAACCCTATATCATACTTTTACAAAAAAAAAAACAAAAAAAAAACTGAAGTCTATTTCACGTTTACTTCAAGTTCCAAAACAGTGGGAACTGCATGCCCTGCATGTTAGTAACATATCCCAAGAAGTAAGTCTGCTTACCTCGTGTTCCGAAAAAAGTGCTTTCAACTGCCCCTTGGACCAATAATCCAAAGCATATGCCAAAAGTCGCATGGCGATCGTATTAATTCTCAAGAAATTTCCAACAAATACCACCTGGTTAATGTTCTGAGCACATCAAAAAAAGGCAATTAGTTTTCATCTTAACTTCTGTTCTCTTGTAAAAGCTACCCCAAAACAGAGCACTATGTGCATGGTCTTCAGCAGCAATTTGCTGAGCAAAAAATAAAAAAGTATTTACTTTTAATCCATTTAGTCCAAGGCTACTTAAATTTGAACCCAGACAACTCTGGACCCACTTCAAACCATGCCAGAAAATGTCACAAGAGAAAACAAATTAGGAAAACCATTTGTATTAAATATGACAAATAACTGCTATTAATGTTTTATACAGAAAAGTAAAAAAAAAAAAAAAAAAAAAAAAGACCCCAATTCAAAGAAGGAAATTGACAAAAATATGCAAATTGTACAAGAAATACAATGGGAAAAAATTCAATCTCACCAGTAATCCAAAAAAGGAGCATCTTAAACCTATTAAAAGTTAGCAGAACAACTAACTGAAATTTCACCCCAACAATGAGCCCAGTTGTGGTAACTGATCCACTCATTCAGTGCTGAAGAGATCTGAATTAGTACAGCCCTTGTGCAAAGTGCCTTGGCAATACCTACCAAAACTCTTAAGTATGGTCATATTCTTTAGAGAATCTCATCTCACTCCAGAGTTATAAGTTCCTTATCAGGAATAAAATTCAACCAAAGAAAAGCTTCACACTTAAAAATGCCTTCCTGCAGAGCGATCACTGGCAAGCAACCAAATGCCCAGCTCTATGTGAATGATGATACAAAAACAAATCAAATATACAGCAGTGAAATTTTAAGTAAGTAAAAAATATAAAATGGTATGTACACCCACACAACTAACAGATCTTAGAATATATAAGTACAGGAAAAGGAACATGCAATAAAGGAAACAGTAACTTTAACATATTCAAATGAAGAATGCTTTTAATTACTTAATGCTGATACAGTTATCTTTTTAATTAAAAAATGAGACAATCCTTTTGTACCTTTCAAAGCCTCCTTAAACCGCATGCCTACATAATCAAACAGAGTATTTTGAACAAAATTGTGTAAATAAGGACAAGCTGTAAAGCTGCACCTCTGGACCCCCCAGGGAAGGCCATTCTCGGTTCTTTCATAGCCCTGTACAATGCTGCTTGACCTGAATGCTACAAGGCAGCACTGTAAAGAAGCTGAAAGCACAAAGACAGCTCTGCGGCGGTGGATGGGCACTCCTCGGCTGCCCAGTCTTCTCCAGCTTCAGCAACTTCCTCCAGGTGCCTTCCCAGGGACTCCAGGGCTCTATGTGGAGCATGGGACCTCAATCTGACATGGCTAGCCATCACCGCTACCCACAGTCCCCTTCACCCGAAGTTCTGACTGCCTTCCTACCTTCCTACTTTCTCCTCAAAAGATGTACTTTTACTTCTAGACAGTGGCAATATTATTTATCTTCACTGAGAAAAAAAAAAAAAAAATCAGTGAAGTTTAGTCTACATTTGAAGAGCTTTAACTTCGCCAATGAAACAACTCCACCCCATACAACTACACTTAGGCACTGTCCGGATAAGACAGACGTTGTACACAAGGTGAGGCCCGCTTAGTAAGTTCTGCATTTTCCTCAGAGCATCTAAAGAAATCCACGTCCCCTTACTTCATTAAGGGCACACATTCTTGCTATTGAGCCAATGTTGTTGGTGATGGTGATCAACATTGCTCTGGCGAGGTCCTCTTTACTGACTGCCTCTCGCTTCTCCTTGCTCATCATGTTTCCAAAGCTGTGAAGGGAAAAAATATATATATATCCACCTGCTGAACCAAAGGCTACACAGCCCAACAGAACTTGAATGTTAACTCTACTAAGATAAATGTGACTTCTAGGGCTACATTGTTCAAATCTTCAAACTTTTTATTACAAAATAACAGAGCGTCTGCTCAAAGAGTAATGCAAAAGCCCTCCAGTGTTGTGAATAAGCAAATGCCTTTCCCTCACAGATTCCAATAAAATCTAGCTTTGTTAACAGATCTTTGCACATCTAGTTAGATCTGATCAGATCCACACTAAGGCACCACGGCTCCTTCTGCAGTCAGGGACAGTTCCAGGAATTAGCAATTCATTCCCAAATGCACAGCCATCTTGCTTAGCTGAATGGTCACATTTGCTCTGGAAAACTGCTTCATCAGAGCAATACAAAAGCAGACAGTAAAGTACCAGAGTAAACTCCTTAAGAATTTCAGATTTCCCTGGAAGATAAAGTACTTCAAAGTACTTTACCAGCAGAATTGCTACATTAATAACTGTGAGCAGAACACAAACCCAATCAGAAACCAAAGTGAACAATATGCAAATGCCAAAAATCAGAACATAACATAGATAGCATTTACAAAGTCCTTGGAATTAGTCCACAAGCATGCTATGTATGCTCCTTTTCTATAATTAAAAATCACATTTCAATACAAAGAAAACAACTCTTTTTCTAAACAATCTAGAAATGAAATTTAAAAAACAGTTCCTGGGGCATCTGGGTGGCTCAGTCAGTTGAACATCTGATGCCTTTGGCTCAGGTCATGATCTCAGGGTGCTGGGATCCATCAAGCCTCTGGTCAGGCTCCCTCCTCAGCAGAGAGTCTGCTTCTCCCTCTGCCCACCCCTTGCTTCTCTCTCTCAAATGAATTTTTTTAAATCTTAAAAAGTAATTTAAAAATTAAAAACCATTTTATTTACAATGGCATCAAAGAGAATACTTAGAAATATATTTAACAAAAGTAGTATAACAACTGCACTGAAAATCACAGCTATAAAACATCAGTGAAAAAAAAGCAAAATTCTAAATAAATGGAAAAACACTTTATCTTAGATCAGAAGACTTGATAAGGTTAAGATGGCAATAACTCCCCAATGTAAGCTACAAATTCAGTACAACCCTATCAAAATCCCAGCTGCCATTTTTGCAACCACTGACAAGGTGATCCTAAAATTCACCCAGAGATTCAAAGTATTGATTCATGCCACCATATAGGTAAACCCTGAAAACATGCTAAATGGAAAGAAGCCAGTCACAAAAAACGCATATTATAGGACAAAATTTATATGAAGTGTCCAGAATAGGCAAATCTATAAAGGCAGAAAATATATTGTTTACCAAGGACTGAGGTGGGGAAATGTGGAGTGACAGGTAATGGACAGAAGGTTTCTTTCTGGGATGATGAAAATGTTCTGAAATTAGATTATGGTGATGACCGCACAATTTGGTAAATATACTAGAAACCACTAAATTTTACACTTTACACAGGTGACTGTAGAGTATGTAAACTATAGCTCAATAAACACTGTTTAAAAGAAAAAAGATACACCCAATATTTAGTATCTTATTCCTGTCTTTCTTAGAACACACACACCCCCTTACCTTGATGCCACAGCCCAGCCCGGCAGTCCAAACCTCTCATAGTCCCCTCCATAAATGTCTCGAACTAGTTTATCCACTTTGGTGCTATCTCCACGAGATGCCATTTCAAGAGCTTCTTCAAAAGTGGTACAGCCAGTAAGAAGACAGCAGAGACCAAAAAAAGTTCCTCCTCCAAGACTGATTAAAAACAAACAACACAGTATTTTAAAATTTTAAAAATAAGAACAGGAAGGTAGTATTTATGAGCCCAAAACCACGTTCATACATCAACCCACTCTTGTCCCAACCTAATTAATTGCGCAGATGCCACTGGCAGGCAAGTCTGTGGAAAGATAAAAAACAAGTTGCCTGTCATATACCTTGAGGTTACATATTCACGTGAGCCAACAAACGAAATAGCAAAACACAGGGCCCACATCTCTGCCCACGTCCCCACCCACGTCCCCACCCACGTCCCCAGTGCAGTTTGAGCATCTGCTGAGTGTGAGCAGCTTCGGGACCAGGTCCACCCACCATACCCAGGCCATGCTAGCACCTCCCTTCCTTTGTCTCTCCAAAGCCCTGGTCACCCTGGCTTATCAGCCCCCCACTTCACAAAGAATTCCTCCCTTAATGCGTTTTCTCCCCCAAAATTACTCATCTCATTTTTTAATTCACACCTGTTAAAAAAAAAAAAAAAAAAAAAAAAAAACTGGTCTATCCCAATCCCCAGCTCCTTGTTTTGCTTCAAGTGATTCCTAATCCTTAAACTGCAACATATTCTTTTTTGCCTGCCACTTTTCTGCCACTTCTCTTCCCCTTTCAGTCTGCCCAATTATTTATCTGTTGCTGAGTACACCTCACCTTCTAGATCTCAAACCATCCGGTGGATGGGCGGGTTATGTGTGCACATGTGTACCTTATGTATAAAATATAGGCCAGTTTCAAAGCTGGGTCTTGCCAAGACTTCTTTTTTTTTTTTTTTTAATTTATTTATTTGTGATAGTCACACAGAGAGAGAGAGAGAGAGAGAGAAGCAGAGACACAGGCAGAGGTAGAAGCAGGCTCCATTCACCTGGAGCCCGACGTGGGATTCGATCTTGGGTCTCCAGGATCGCGCCCTGGGCCAAAGGCAGGCGCCAAACCGCTGCGCCACCCAGGGATCCCCCTCGACTTCTTATAAATGCTACCTAGTAGCTTTGGCAACTTTACAATATGTGCACACAATACACTGACTGAGGACAGGGACTTTGGGCTCAAGGAGTCTGTCAATGAGATATTTTATGGAACTATAATAATGAAATCCTAAGCAATACAGATTTTTTAAAAGTAGGTCATGATGTGAGAATTTTCAAAGAGAAACTGCATTTGCTTGCATAATCCCAGAGAAAAAATTTTGACTTAATTTTAACAGATTCTTAAAAGCATATGGATACACAATACCTGAAAATTCACTTGTAACCCATTATATCAAGAATAAACAATAACCTTTACATAAAAGACCTACCTGGTACCCGTGACCCGCTTGTAATTATCTTTGGAATATACTGCTAAAATGCTAACCCCAGAGCCAATGTTCACCAGAAGCAGAGGGTATGGATTTTTCAAATCAAATGGTAACTTCTGACATTTTTCAGCATCAGCAGGGTTTTCAAAGTAATAGCACTGTGACCGTCCATTGAATCCAACAGAGTCAATGTATAAAATTCCTTTTACTAAACAATCTAGTTCATCAAGTTTGCAAAGCTGAAGGTCACCTATCTGTAATGAAATAAAAATGTATTCAGACTTTTTAACAAGCCAAACAAATAGAAACTGCTTAATAAGACATCCCTCCACGTTAAATAAACCATAGAAGTGCTCACAGATGTGGATTTATAACACAATTCACAGAACAGACCTGAAGACAACAAACATCAGGATGGACTGACGAGACAGACCCAAATCCACCTCCCCCCCCCCACCCCCGGAAACCACCACAACAGCGGAGACGCATGCCCAAACCCAAGCAGAGAAAGAGAGGTCTCACAAGGAATGTTGAGTCAGGAGCACAGGGGAGATCACAGCCCTGTAAGAAAGCCGACTCCAAGAAATTCAAGTGACTCAAACACCTGGTGACACACAGCAGGAACTACAAGGACTCTGATATCTGCCTTCCGAAAGACCATCATCTTCAAGGTTATGGAGCAGTACCAAAGTAGGCCCCACTTTATTATTATCAAACAGACATCAAAGGGCTGAAAAGTGTCCAAATGGAAGACAAGATTTTTTTACTATCTAAACCAATTACAGCCCCTGAAGGATGAAAAGATTTTAGCAGTATAAAAATTTTAAACTGTTATCAATTTAATCCCATTTAAATAAAAGAATGATTATTCTTCATATTAGGGAGCACTGGAAAGCAATTAGAGTGAAGAGGACCTTCAATCAATTAAGAATGAAGTGGAAAGATCCCAAGACATGTTATCAAAAAAACAAGTTGAGAAACATTTCATAAGGATGATACCTGCCTGTTTTTTTTTTTTTAAAGATTTATTTATTTATGATAGACATAGAGAGAGAGAGAGAGAGATGCAGAGACACAGGAGGAGGGAGAAGCAAGCTCCATGCCGGGAGCCCGACATGGGACTCGATCCCGGGACTCCAGGATCGTGCCCTGGGCCAAAGGCAGGCGCTAAACCAGTGAGCCACCCAGGGATCCCCACCTGCCTGTTTTTAAAGCCAAGTTTATACACAAGTGTATGTGTCATACACAGTCATGCAAAGAAAACTAGAGACATATAAAGTTCTAACAATGGTGACTCTGGAGACACAGCATAAAGAACACCCCCAGGTCACTCCCTGGACTTCCAACCCACGTGACAGATTACGAGCACAAATGCTCCATACACATGACAAAGGTAAAACTGCTTCAACCCACTTAAGGCACCTATTTCTGTTTACAATCAGGTCTAGCCCCGCAAATTTCCCCCCTTTAATTCTACTCACTTGTCAATTTCTTCAGTTCCACAGCAGAGAGGGAAGTTAACAAATACCTTCATCTTAATCCTTAATTAATCCCTAAGTGAGAATATTAAATTACTCCTCTGACCAAACCCAAGCTCCTGGAGTGTTCATCACCATTCCTACTATACCTGCTCATGCCCTCCCTGCCGTCATGAATTCAAAACCAGCCTCCTGACACATGAATCTCAAGTGCCAGCATTTCCATTTCTAGCTTTTCATTTCATCACTTTTCACTGGTAGTCTACTGGAGCCCAAGTAGTTGGTCTCCTTTGTCTTCCTATAATTTCCTCCTTTTCCTTCCTATAATCCCTGTCATCCTGAAATGTCCTCTAATTCCTAATGAATCCCCATCTCTAAATGAAACAGGTGACTGAATGAACAGCTGATTTCACTAACACAAGGTACTGATAATGTATGAGCTACACCAACAAGCACACCCAAGTATGCTAGGAAATCTAATTCACATTAAAAAAGCAACAGGGTAAACTCAATATTTTAAAAAATATTTCACTGTGGTTTACTAAACACTAGTCACTCCTAATACACAAATAGCATTCTATGGGCATTTCACTTTCCTACGATTTTTCAAGGACAAAAATGGTGCATATAAAAGGAAACTCCCCCAGCCTAAGAACAAATTCCCCAGGTCTAAAATCCACTTTGCACCCTCCCCTTGAATTACCACACAATGCTGAACCTCTGGGAACAGCTGAATGGTTTGCAAATATGTTCCAAAGGGCATAAAGGGCATCTCCATTAGGATCCAGGGCCCACGGCAGCCTGGGTGGCTCAGCGATTTAGTGCCTGCCTTCAGCCCAGGGCATGATCCTGGAGTCCCACATCAGGCTCCCTGCATGGAGCCTGCTTCTCCCTCCTCCTGTCTTTGTCTCTCTCTCTCTCTCTCTCTCTCTCTCTGTGTCTATCATTCATAAGTAAGTAAGTAAGTAAATAAATAAATAAATAAATCTAAAAAAATAAAATTAAAAAAAAAAAAAGGATCCAGGGCCCACTATGAGGCTTCCACAAAGGAGGGAACCATCTCTCCTCCAGCTACACTTCCCTTTTACTCCGAGGTGGAAGAGAAACCACTGAAAACCAACCACCAAAAGAAATTCAAGCAGAGAATATAGAAACTTGTTAAAAAGAAATTCATGTCAATTCTGTATTATGGTCACTGATAAGAGAAAGACAGGAGACAGAAGACCAAGAAAGAGGACAAAGTCACAAACCATACGATGACACACAGAAAAAAAAAAAGGAAAGAATGACAGAGGCAAAGGCAGAACCTCTGGAATCACATTCTCATTAATGGCATTAAAAACATGGTCACTGAAGATATTTTCAATCTATAATGAACCCTGAAGGTCCAGGTCTTGGCCAACCCACTGGTCTACTCTCCCACCGACCCTACCCCCACATCCACCTCAAAGGACATAGCCTCAAGACCTTGCACAGTGTTCACTAAATGAAAAAATCAGATACCCACTGGCATCCCCAGGGTCCACACATGATTCAGAGACTCCTATGACAAGAGCACAAAACGCATCAGAAGGCATCTGGAGAGAGGAGGCTCCTCTGTTAACTATTTCCAACAAGCCCTAAGACCAAAATGCCACTGCTGTGGACCAGAGTTCTTTGGTTTTTTTTTTTTTTTTTTTAATAGTAAACCTGCCAAGAAACAATGGAGGGGGACAGGAGAAATTATATAATAGACAAGACTGGAAACAATTTTATGACATGAAATGACATTTTAAAAATTATTTTTTAAATTTTTTTATTATCTTTTTAAGTAGGCTACACACCTAAAGGGGAGCTTGAATTCATGACCCTGAGATCAAGAGTCACATGTTCCACCGACTGAGCAAACCAACTGTCCCCAAATTATCTTTCAATGTCATTGTTGAAGACTTTTTTTTTTTAATAGTGATCTCTACACCCAACATGGGATGGGGCTCAAACTCACAACCCCAGGATCAAGAGTCTCATGTTCTCCCAACTGACCAGCCAGGTGCCCTCATCATTCAAGACTGAATGACATGTTCCTCATTAAGTAGTTCTTTGGTCTGCTTATCAAAGCTTTGCTACTTTTCCACACTGGAAGAACAAAATGCTATGCTTTCATTGCTGCTGATTCTCAACTTAGCTGAATCAGGCAAAAAATAAACTCCACAACAAGCTCTAGATGGCTAACCCCTGGCTACCACTCCTCTAGCTAATCTTAATCTGACTTAAGAAAATTCAAGTTCCATTAAAAACAGAAATGATTCCACCACTTGCTATTGGTATTATTTTTAACAATCAGATTATGCCTGGGTGGCTCAGTTGGTTGAGCACCCGGCTCTTGGTTTTCACTTGGGTCGTGATCTCATGGGTCACAGGTCGTGGGATCAAGCCCCATCTCAGGCTCCATGCTCAGCAGGGAGTCTGCTTAAAGATTCTCTTCTCCTTTCTCCCTCTGCCCCTCCCCTGCACATGCTCATACACACACTTGCTCTTTCAAATAAATAGGTAAATCTTTTTTTAAAAAAATCAGATTACCATAAACTGTATATAAGCTGCAAAATACATACTGTGAGAAAATCCTGCTCAAATTTGTACGCTCCACCTCCAGTGGCACAAAAGACAGTGTGGAGACTTGAGAAGTTTTTATCTCTGCCCATCTGAATAAAAGCAGGCATGTCATGAGTGGGAAAGCGTATAAAGTGCAGATTGCCCTTGCGTCCACACAGAGTCAGGTCCTTCAGTTCCAGGTGCACATCCCGAATACCTGTGGACCCATAAGCCACATTGGAGGTCAGGTACTTCCGAATGCTTTTAAGACTTTCCACCTCTTCCTCCTCTTCTTCAGCAGTGATGTCTTTGGGCTCAAAATAAACCAGCTTGACCAGGGTTCCACCAATATCCAAGCCAAACCATGGAAAAACTAAATGGAGAAAATAAAAAAAAGAACTTTTTTAATGAAAACTAAACATAAATGTACTAGATTAGCAAGCTATTCATACCTTGAGGTTTCCAAGGACTATAAATATAAAAAGGGATTTGGGAAAAGAAATAGGATTCTGATTTGGAAACACAGCTTTAAAAAAAAAAAAACCACAACGATCAGGAAAAAAAAAATCAGATTATTGCGCCAATCAACCCTCTTGTACAAATAAGCCTAAACTGAACTATGAAATATTTAAAAATAACAAAATGACTACCTCAACTCTGGGGGAGGGGGATTGAGAATGAAAATCTACATCCTAAAAAAAAAAAAAAAAAAAGAAAATCTACATCCTTTCCCTTGGCTTAAAGAAGAAATGTTAAAACTTTTCAGAGCTCCAGTTTATTTTTTAATTTTTTTTAAGATTTATTTATTTACTCATGAGACACAGACTGAAAGAGAGAGGCAGAGACACAGGCAGAGGGAGAAGCAGGCTCCTCGCAGGGAGCCCAACGTGGGATTCGATCCTGGATCCCAGGATCACAACCTGAGCCAAAGGCAGGCACCCAACCACTGAGCCACCCAGGTGTCCCAGAGCTCCAGTGTAATAAGCAACCTGGGGTAGAGGAAATTCCCACGTAACACGTAAGCTCCAATGGTCAATTTGTCTCTTGAAACTTGATGTCCCCAAAATAAAAGGTTTCAATGGGATAGGCATTTCAGAGTTACAGGTGTTCCCAAAAAATCCTTCCCAAAAAATAGCTTCGGGAGATCAGATCAAGGTGGACTGCACAAACATGCATGCCTTGGCTCCCAGCTTAGACCATAGAAATTCTAAAGATAGAGCTTTACTGATATATTATTTTCCAAAATAGTTCTGGGAAACAAGAAATGATACAATCAGCAGAACTAAGTTGATAGAGGCATTAACTGTCCAGAACCATCAAAAGAGGAATGCTATAAAAATTGGGAGCAGCTATGAACATTCAGAACGCATAGGGGTGCTCCACCAACATGTACATAGGGGTGGCTGCCATAGGGAAACAGGGGCAGGCTCTGTGGTCATGGATGATCTGGTGGGGAATGCATCTGGCACAACTAGACAGACCAACTACTTCCCCATCTCCACCGTCCCTGCTCTTTGCACCCCACCTCCACCCCGCCAGGCAAAGTCTTCAATAAACACAGGCACTTAAGCCAAAAACTCAGAATGGCTCCCAAGTAGCTACTATCACTCAGAAGAAATGAGGAGCCCCTATATCTAGCCATATATCCATACAATCCATCCTGAGACACAGGTAAAGAGACATTGCATCTACTGACAGAACAGCAATCCTCAAAATAGAGATGATCACTTTACAAATTAGGATCACCAAAAGGGAAATCTAGAACACAAAAATGAGAAACTAAACATCTGAAGAAAGAATTGCAGGAACAAACAGTAGACTTAAAAATAATCATGATTATCTTCAGAGATAAAATGAGATCTGATCCATGAAAAATGAATAAGCTACCACAAGGAAAAATCAGAAATTAAGAAATGTTGGTCACCTGTGGCTGTGACTGCAAGAATCTACATGTGATAAAATTATACAGAACTAAATATGCATACACAAAAGAGTTTATATAAAATTGATGAAATCTAAGTAAAATCTGTGAACTGTATCAATGTTAACTTTTCAGTTGGGGGGAGGGGAGTGAAGCTTTCCAAAGAAAAAAAAAAAAGGACAAACTACTATATACTTAACAGATGAATCATAAAAAACAAGCTAAGTAAAAGAAGCCTTGCACAAAAGGCTACACACCATATGACTGAATTTACATGAAACTCTAGGAAACACAAAGCAATCATTTCTGCATTTGATAGGAAGTAGATCTTGGCTAGGGGAGGAAGGGAGGGAGGGACTGTACAGGTACAGAAGAAAACACTGCAGTGCCCAAATCTTGACTGTTGGAAAGATTTGAGGGGAAAGCTTCACGGGTGTATACAATCTGTCAAAATGTATGGAACTGTACACTTGAAATGGGTACAGCTGCTTGTGTGTAAATTATACCTCAATAAAGAGTTTTATAAAAGAGAAAAAAAGGAACAAATCTATTTCCAAAATAAAACTCACAGATATATTTAACAGCAAAATGGGCACAGAAAAAATAAATGGAAAACAAAAGCAAGAAATTCTCCCAAAATGCCTCTCAAATATAAAGGAAAGGTAAATATATACAGAAATACAAAAAAAAAGAAAGAAAGAAAGAAAAAAGAAAAAAGAAATACAGAACCAGGAAGTCCGGTATATACCTTCTCTGAGTCCCAGAAATTTCCTGGGGGAGACAGGGAGTAAAGACATAAATCTTCAAGTTCACTAAGTGTTAAGAGGAATTAATGGAGAAAGGACAGACTTAAGACACATGCTATTGAAAAAGTCATGAAATCAGGACGCCTGTGTAGCTGAGCTAGTTAAGCGGTTAAGCAGCTGCTGGCTGCCAGCTGCCTTCCAGCTCAGGTCAGGTCATGATCTCCAGGTCGGGCCCCTTGTCAGGCTCCCCAGGGGAGTCGGCTTGTCCCTCTCCGTCTGACCCTCCTCTGCTCATTCTCTTGCTCTCTCTCAAAAAATTGAATAAAATATTTTTTTAAAAAATTTTTAAAGAAATAAAGAAATCCTAAAAACTTCCAAAAAAAAGAACTGAATTCCTTCAAAGATACACAAATCACATAAAAGTGGAATTAGATTTTTCATCACCAACACAGATGCTAGAAGACACTGGAGCACTGGCTTCAAGGTTAAAAGGAAAAAGATTTTGAAACATATCCAGCAAAATCAGCTTTCACGGAGGAATGCAAAAGAAATTTATTTTTAAGATTTATTTATTTAGGGGATCCCTGGGTGGCTCAGCGATTTAGCGCCTACCTTTGGCCCAGGGCACGATCCTGGAGTCCTGGGATCAAGTCCCACATCGGGCTCCCAGCATGGAGCCTGCTTCTCCCTCTGCCAGTCTCTGCCTCTCTCTCTCTCTCTCTCTCTCTATCATAAATAAATCTTGGGATCCCTGGGTGGCGCAGCGGTTTGGCGCCTGCCTTTGGCCCATGGCGCGATCCTGAAGACCCGGGATCGAATCCCACATCGGGCTCCCTGCATGGAGCCTGCTTCTCCCTCTGCCTGTGTCTCTGCCTCTCTCTCTCTCTCTGTAACTATCATAAATAAATAAAAATTTTAAAAAAATAAAAATAAATCTTAAAAAAAGGATTATTTATTTATTGATTGATTTTATTTATTTATTCGAGAGAGAGAGGCAGAGGCAGAGGGAGAAGCAGGCTCCATGCTGGGAGCCTGATGTGGGACTCAATCTGATCCCAGAACTCCAACTCCAAGATCCAGCCCTGGGCAGAAGGCAGGTGCTCAACTGCTGAGCCACCCAGGCGTCCTCAAAAGAAATTTTCACACATGAAAGAGCTCAATGTTTACTAGTCAAAAACCTTCTCTAATTAGTAAATGCATTCCAATATTACAAAGAACCCAAAAGGTATGAGCGCTTTAAGAAACAATGATAAGCAAAGGAAGCAGCAATACATGTGACTTTCAAAAAAGTCAGCAATCTGGACTAAAATACATGATTTCAACACAGGAAGTTGAAGAAGGAAGAGAAAGGAGAGGGAAGTGAAGCAAACTGCAGGTTCTGTCTTGATGGAGGAAAGAAGACACACATTCTGATTAATTCTAAATAAAAAGAAAGAAGTGATGGTTTAAATGCATCAAAATTTACAGGTAACTCCAGAAGAAAAAAAAAATGAACATATGACCTTCAAACAACTATGGAAAAAAAATCAGTTCAAAAACAAAAACAGGGCAGCCCAAGTGGCTCAGCGCTCAGCGGTTTAGCGCCTGCCTACGGCCCAGGGCATGATCCTGGAGTCCCGGGATCAAGTCCCACATCGGGCTCCCTGCATGGAGCCTGCTTCTCCCTCTGCCTGTGTCTCTGCCTCTCTCTTTCTCTGTGTCTCTCATGAATAAATAAATAAAATCTTTATTAAAAAAAAAAAAGATTTCTTTGAGAGAGAGTAGTGAGCATGCACACAAGTGGGAAGGGCAGAGAAAAAAGGGAGAGAGAATCTCAAGCAGACTCTGTGCTAAGCACAGAGCCTGATGCAGGGCTCGATCTCATAAGCCTGAGATCACAACCGGAGCTGAAACCAAGAGTTGGGCAATCAACTGCACCACCCAAGTGCCCCAAGCAGAAGGGCATTATTAAAAATAAAAGCAAGATGTAAATGAAATTAGAAAACACCATCACCATCATGAACAAAGCCACAGTAGAGCTGATCAATAAAATCAAGATTTTAAAAAGCCATTAAAACAGACAAATTTCTGGTATCCAAGAAAGAAGATACAGCTTTTCCTTAAAAAAAAATAATAAAAAATTAAAATAAATAAATTCAAAGTTAAAAGAGTATATACCCATGGGGCACCTGGGTGGCTCAGTCGGTTGGTTAAGTATCTGCCTTCAGCTCAGGTCATGATCCCAGCATCCTAGGATGGAGACCCAAATCCCAGCTCAGCAGGGAGTCTGCTTCTCCCTTTCCCTCTCCCCTGCTTTTGTGCTCTCTCTTGATCCCTCACTCTCAAATAAATGTTTTTTTAATCAAAAAACAAAAGCACTGAGAAATTTTAAAAAGATGTCAAAGATCCACCACCTAAAGAACAAAAAAAGCACCAAGTCCTAATGGTTTCCAGGCAAACTTTTAAGAGCTTCTAGAGCACAGAAAAATCTAAAAAGATTCCTAAGTCATTCTAACCTCATATCAAAACTAGAAAAAAAAATATCTCACAACAAATTGTATTAAATTATTAAACAGGGGGACCCCTGGGTGGCTCAGCAGTTTGGCGCCTGCCTCCGGCCCAGGGTGTAATCCTAGAGACCTAGGATTAAGTCCCGCATCGGGCTCCCTGCATGGAGCCTGCTTCTCCCTCTGCCTGTGTCTCTGCCTCTCTGTGTGTGTCTCTCATCAATAAATAAATAAAATCTTTTTTAAAAAATACATAAATAAAAATTATTAAACAGCAGAATACAGTTATGCAGGAGGAGTAATACATCATGGTCAATAGAGATTTTTCTCAGTACACAAATGATGTTTTTTTCTTTTTTTTTTTTTTTTTTTTAAGATTTATTTATTCATTCATGAGAGACACACACAGAGAGGCAGAGATACAGGCAGAGGGAGAAGCAGGCTCCTCGCAGGGAGCCTGATGCGGTACTTAATCCCAGATCCCTGGATCATGCCCTGAGCCAAAGGCAGAGGCTCAACCACTGAGCCACCCAGGCATCCCCAAAAGATGGTTTTCACATTAGAAATTACCTCAACAGAGTCCAAAAAATTAAAATTAAGAGTATCAATTAAAATAACAGAACAGAAAAAAAAAAAAAAAAAAAGCCTGTAAAATAACAGAACAGGGCAGCCCCAGTGGCTCAGCGGTTTAGTGCCACCTTCGGCCCAGGGTGTGATCCTGGAGACCCAGGATTGAGTCCCACATCCGGCTCCCTACATGGAGCCTGCTTCTCCCTCTGCCTGTGTCTCTGCCTCTCTCTCACTCTCTATCTCTCATGAATAAATAAAATCTTTAAAAAATAAAGTAACAATAAAAAAATTTTTAGTATGTGGATAAAAAAAATATAGAAATACCAATAGCTTTTCCTATATAATAAGCAAAACCCAACAAGAAAATGACATGGAAAATGTCACATATAACAATACCTAGAAATAAATCTTAAAACTATGTACAATCACTATTAAAATAGTGTACTGAAAATCATAGCAGTGTAAAGATGTACATTGTTCCAGGAAAAAGCATTGAGTATTACTAAAATGTCAATTCTCTTGACTAATGTCAAGTTAGTCTAACAATGTCAATGCAATTCTAAAGAGAACACTGTGATTGACTGCCCCCAGCAGCCATTCCACATCAGTCCCAGGGATAGTCCTCAATCTTTTTTCACACCTACAAAAATTCTACGGACAGGCCTAACCCAGCCTGGCACAAGTCATGAAAGTCTGTCCCTGGCACTTACAAGAAAAGTTTCTTCACTTAAGAACACAAGAGCACTGAATATAATGGCAGCAAGGAAATTTGATTCCTGTTTTTCTATCTGCAGCACCATTCTTTAACTATCAACTGCCAACCTTGTGTTTACCAAAGACACAGCACTCCACCAACAAACATATCACATCAACAGGGTTGAAACCTGAAGGTTTGGACATATCTAAGACCAATGGAAGACTGTAAATTAAGCTTTACTCCCATTTCTTTAAGAAACTGAAACATTAATATATGGCTATTATATTTTAAATGATCATCTATTAACAGCCAAGCACTATATTAGACATTTGACTATATTAGCTTATTTAATGTTTGCAACAACCATATAAGGCAATTACTATAATCATCCCACTTTACAGAATAAAAAATGAAACTGTAGGGGCATCTGGGTGGCTCAGTCAGTTAAGCAACCAACTCTTGATTTTGGCTCAGGTCATGATCTCAGGGTCCTGGGATTGAGTACTGCGTCCAGCTCCACATGGGGTGTGGAGCCTGCTTAAGATTCTCTCTCTCCCTCTCCCCCTTCACCCCCCTCCAAAAAAAGCAAAATAAGAAGACAGAAGTGCAAAAGAGCCCAACGTCACAGTCAAGAAAAGGCAGAGGTGGGACTCAATCTTAGACTTGCTAAAAAGCCTCTTTCCACAAGTACCTATACAAACCTAAGAGCACAGAACACATATAAATAAAATTAAAAAGCAGTTGAGTAAAAATCACTTACTTAAATAATTAGGAGGATCGACAATATATATAAAGAAAAATAAGGAGGGATGCCTGGGTGGCTCAGCAGTTGAGCGTTTGCCTTTGGCTCAGGGCAGGACTCTCGAGTCCCGGGATCAAGTCCCACATCAGGCTGCCTGCATGGATCCTGCTTCTCCCCCTGCCTAGGTCTCTGCCCACCTCTCTCTCTCTCTCCCTCACTCTCTCTCTGTGTCTCTCAAGAATAAGTAAAATCTTAAAAAAAAAAAAAAAAAAAAAAAGGCTTAACCAAAACTCAGTTCATATGCTCATTATAGCCATTAACCACTTCAGGATTTTTCTGTGTACTCATCAAACCATTTACATATCCAAGAATGGAGAAACACTGAGAAGCATGGGAGGTCCATTAAACACAGGTTCTCTGATAATGGCTGTGAGAATTGTGTCGGACCACAAAATTTTATTTCTCAACATTCAGCCTGTCCAAAGGGGTTTAGATTCCTATCACTGTCAGCAAGAGTGCCCCAGATATTATAATATAATGAACACTGTAATAAGCTTTCCAATACTTGTTCAAAACACTGTGCTTCTGGTGGGAAAAGTCATGGAAAAAGGAACTTTTGCTATATCACCACATTCTTCCTATCTCACCAACAGAACACCTATTTATCACTTCTAATTAGTGAGTCATACCATTAATTTTAGTGCATTTGCAACCCTTAGCCTATTTCCTGATGTAAGGCCTCATGGTACTCAATCTAGACAATCCATACTTGACTTAGGACACATTTCTAGAAAGAATTTACTCTCCATCACAGGTTTTACGTAAAACCATCTGTAGCATCATGTCTGTCTCATAATGGTTCTCAACAATTGAAATGCCTTCCAATGGAAAATAAATGGTTTATAAAAGTGTTCAATTTTCCAACATTACAACTACATCTTTACCAGACCACAACTGGTTAAGATATTGCAAACCCAAACCTCAAGGCTGGTCTATGCAGCAATCCTTGGCCCCACCTTAAAAGACATACTTTAATAATAATTATTCTTATTCCCAAAATAGTTTTAACTTGGTGACTAGATCCTTATAAAATATTATATATTATCAAACCACCAGACTCAATAATAAATTCTACATTCAGGAAATATAAACACACAAAACCTAATAAACTACTTAGAAACTAAAGATGGCTTCCACTTTTAGAAAGAAAACTTCAAGCCATTATTTAGAAAAGGGGTCTTCACATGGTAGTCAGTCTTACTGACATAAACTGATAAAGAACATAATACAATGACAAAGAACAGTGCCTAAAAATAAAGATACCCCATGATATGAACCTGAAAAATGCTCACTAGGTTATAAATTTAAGCCCAATAAACATCACTGTTCTTTTAAATGACCAGTCAAAATAACTATTCTTTTCTAACAGCCTACAGTCTATTGTATTCCTTCTCTCTCCTTTTAACATGTGTTTAAGCAAAAGATTTTTAATAGTATACATCACTTCTTGCATACGATACCCCGTAGATAAAAAGAGGGCAGGGATACCAACACAGAACAAACATATTGCCTAAACGCATGATTCATACATATAGCCCCTAAAATAACATACCGTACCATTTTACACAGCTGCATAATTGGACTATTTTTAGGCCCTGCTTAATGCTTCACATTTGTTGTACATCCAGAATGAAGGGCCAAGTTACTTTGATTTCATTTAGATTTAAAGTTGATAAAGAGGTTAAAAAGCATCCTTTCCCATTCTGTCTCTCAAAAACAGGCTATAAAGCAACAGAAATCTTTTTTCCTGAGCTCCTAACAGGGCAGCCTTTCCTAATTCCCCAGCTGAAGATGAAACACTGTACCTAATAAGGGGCAGTCTCCCAGGGCCCCAGCACCACCAATTCCATCCTGCCAATACTGATGCTCCCCAAAAGCCAAGGATAACCAATCCATTTGCCAGGCTAGTATCGTCAAGTTACAAACAAAAGCTTTATTTTCTAGATCAATGGCGGTTAAGGATACTCCATGACTGGTATGAGTCCAAAAGCAGTATGTCCCAAAGATCTCTCTGGCGTGCTACAACATGCTTGAGAGTCCCCTGCAAAGATCCAGCTCATGCCCCGACCCACAAGGCACTCTCATCGCAGGTTCCCACACCTCCTGCACATCTGCTGCACATGTGGGACCCTCAATTAAAATACATGTTCTCTTGTTACATGCCTGTACACATTTGTCAAAATTGCACATTTTGCTGTATGTAACTATGCCTCAATAAAATTTAAAAGGTTAAACAGATGTTTAGACTCTTGCAGACCTGAAGGGTTTTTTTTAAGCTTCTGAGTGATTCCATGCGAGAACTGCTCTGCATTACACTGCATGTACCTTCCCCCACTCAAAAATGGGAAGAGTCAAGAACACTGGTCTGAAGTCAGACATCTAAAAAGACAGCTCCATTATCAACTCACTATTATGCCCTTGGACAAAGGACAAATTTCACTAACATTGTTTCTTCATCTGGAAATCCAGGATAAAAAAATACCTACCACACAGGATAGCTGTAAGACTTGAATGATATGTCTATAAAATATACAGCAGTATCTAACATAAACAAGTAAGCACTATATAGCTATCATTAGCATCTTTGTTTCCATCATGTTAAATCATTCTTTACTTGGTATTTCTCTCAATCTCTCAATCTCTCAATCCTCAATCCTAGGAGACAGTCCACCTAATCTAAAACTTCCAAAGAACTTCTTAGCCAGAGACATGCCTAGCCTCCCTAATGCCTGTGTTAAGTCCAGGATGAGAACAGGTTTGAGAATCACACTGCTCTAGGGAACATGTGTAGCAAACAGGACTGCAACCAGGGCCCACAAGAATTCCTAAAATAAAATGAGTAGCTCCTTCTAGTTTCAAATGACAACTAGTCTCCTTCCTTTAGACAAGTATTGTAAGGACATCAGAACCGGGCTTGTTAATCTCAAAAGAATGGTGGCACCACCCTATACCCAACTTTCCCAAAGATAAAATCAGAGATTTAGTCTTTTTTCAATTTTCTCAAAGTTAAAAACCATTCTTGGAGGGTTCAGCAATCAACAGGATGCCTCTCCATCTAACAGGTACATCCCTGAGTAGTAAAAGAAAAAACAAATGGAAGAACAATACTTTGTTTATTTCTTTGGCAGGTCTCATTACCTGAGAGAGAGCTTTCATGATTTATCACAGAAAGCAGTAAAGGGAACCATGGCAAATATCAGACATAAAAACAAAAAATAAGTCCTACAACGTATTTGTCTTCGTTCCTTAAAAGACATCTCAAAATCACCTTATATGCTACCCCATTCCCCATTATAGTCTAAACCAGAGTTTTCCAGAGCTGTCTAAGCCACCTGTACCTACACAATACGACTTTTAAAATGCAGCTTCTTAGAACTCTCTCCAGATTCTGATTTTTAAAAAAAAGTTGGACCCACGGAATCTTCATTTTTAACTTCCAAGGTCATTTTTATGTTCAAAATTTGGAAGCACTTCCACAGTAGCTAGAAATTTTCACCACCAGGTAAACCTTGAATACAAAAGATGAAGATTATGCTTGGATTTAGAGCAATGAAGAAACAGCTAACAGAATATGAACAATTTAATAAAGCACAGTGGTTAAAGAGGATGTATGAAGCTGGACTTCCTGAATTTACATCTCTATTCCACCTCTCAAAAGCCATTTTACAAGAGGCAAATGTGCCAGAGTTTTTTCATCTGTAAAATGAAATACTACCACCTACCTCAGAGTTATGAGTACTAATGAGTCATTAAAGCTCTCAGAAGAGTTCAAAAAAAAAAAATTTTTTTTTGAGGAGTGCTACCCTTGAATTTTTTTTTTTTAAAGATTTATTTATTATAGACAGAGAGAGGCAAAGACACAGGAGGGGGGAGAAGCAGGCCCCATGTCAGGAGCCCGAAGTGGGACTCGCTGGGTGGTTCAGAGGTTTGGCGCCTGCCTTTGGCCTGGGGCGCGATCCTGGAGTGCAAAAATTTTTAAGAGTACCTGAACACTGCAAACACCCAAAATACAATACTCACTTAGAATCCTTATGGCTGGGGATCCCTGGGTGGCTCAGCGGTTTAGCACCTGCCTTCTGTCCAGGGCGTGATCCTGGAGTCCCGGGATCGAGTCCCACATCAGGCTCCCAGCATGGAGCCTGTTTCTCACTCTGCCTGTGTCTCTGCCCCTCTCTCTCTCTCTCTGTGTATCTCATGAATAAATAAATAAAATCTTAAAAAAAAAAAAAAAGAATCCTTATGGCCAATGGCCAAAAAGAGCTGGCTGCACGGCTGGGATTCTTATTTGCTAAGTCTCTGGAATTTACATCCATTTCTAACAATGTAGTACAAAACCATTAAGGAATATTGTACATTGCTTAAAAATCAGATGCTTCTCAAATAAAAAAACAGACCAGGTAACTGGCTCGAAAAATGATATAGGTTGAAAGCAGTTAATCCCTCTTCCAATAGAAAAGGACAAAATAATCGAGACTCCCAAATTTTTCACAGCGAAACAGGGCTACATTTAACATTTAATCATCCAACCGCAGAAGATAAAAGTAAACCAACCAGGTGGTTGGGCTAAGATAGAAGATAAAGACCTCACACTCATCCTGCCACTTTCCCTCACTCTTATAATCTGCATTTAAAACAAGCTGATTTCCTGAAAGAGAAATTTGGCAACGACAGAAAAAAAAATCTAACCCTATGTAAAATGACACTATGTGATAAAGCTCATACTAGAGTATTAAGACAGTGGATACTTTCAACAGTAGCAAGGGCTGCTAGACAAGAGCACCTGAAACGAAGACCTGAAAAGCAAAGGAAATATCTGGACTAGACCACAATGCAGAAAAAGCAGCCTGATAATAAAATGAAGAAACGGATTCTCCGGAAAGAGCACGTGCAACTGCCAAGGCGAGATTCCCTCAAAAGATAAAGCCTTCATGCCCAGAATGCTACAGTCCTGAATCGTGAGTATCAGCAAATAAATGCAAAGAAAACAGACGTATCTGGCGAGAAATGACCCGAATTCTCACGGGAGGAAAAGCAGCCAAAGCTTAAGTGCACAGAATACGGAATCCAGTTTTAGGCCTGCAAGCAACTCAAGGGCCAGTGAATCATTTTCCAGGAAGCCTGAAATCTTCAGATTAAAGGGATTGGAAACCCACGGAAGACAGACATTGGCGATTCAAAGGATTGAGGGGGAGGGGAGGCGGTGGAAAGAGTCAAAAGCAGCCTACCCAGGGATAAAATCACGTGACTCGCGGGCAAAGACTACCCAAGGAGCCAGGAGCTAAGGGGCGGGAGAGTCCTGGGTAAAGCCCCTCCACTTCCCTAACCCGGGAGCGCGGACCAATGCGCGCGAGGGCTGGGGGCGGGCGGGGCCCGAATCCCCGATCCCCCCGAGCTTGCACCCAAGGCCTCCAGTCGGCTGACAGCCCCTGCACCAACCTGGGGCCACCGTGCGGGGGCACTGTCCCCGCACCGGCGCGCGGGAAAAACGGCGGCCGGGCCGGAAGGGGGCAGGGCGAGTCGCGAGGACGACCCGCCGGGCACTTACGCTGCCGCTTCTTCCTAAGGCTTTCGACGCGCTGGCGGGAGACCGAGGGGGCGCCGCTGTAGGAGCCAGGCCGGCTTCGCCGAACGCCCTCCGCCGAGGCCGAGGCCGAGGCGCCGACGGGGGGCTCCGACGCGCTGCTCGCCCGGCGCCGCAGCAGCTCCCGCCGCCGCCCACCAGGCCCTCCCGGCGCCGGCTCCCCAGCCGACGAGGCGGAGGCGTCGGCCGCTCTGCCGTGGCGCTCCGTGGCCATGCCGAGCCGGCCCGCTCCCATCCGCAGCAGCCACCGCTGCCGCCCGAGCCAGGCCCCCAGCGCCGAGCCCCTCGTCGCCTCCTCCGCGGCAGCCCAGCCCGAGCAGAAGCGCACCCTCCGCCGGCCGCCTCTTCCGTTGCGCCAACGCGCAGCAAGCCAATCCGCATAGGCCGGGGGCGGCACGACGGCCTCGCGCCCAATCGTCTCCCTCCCTCGAGGCGGATCGACCGCGCCTCCGTCCAATGAAAGGCTCCCGGGCCGGGGCGGGGCGGAGAGCGGCGGGGGAGGGGATCCGCGCTCGGCCGCTGAGAGGCGGTGTTGCCGAGGGGAGCGTGATGGCGGCGCCGCCCAAGGTGGGCGGAGGGGCCGGCGCGCCCGCCCGCGCAGGTGGACGGACAGGTGCGCGCCCGGGCCTCCGCGGCCCCCGCCCCCCCCCCCCGCCGCGGCGGGGCTCTCGCGGCCCGCACCCTCCTCCCGCCCAGCGCTGTGCCCCCCGGCGTCTGGCCGTTGGCGGGGAGGGAGGCTTGAACCGCGGCTGACCTTAGCCTTTGTCCGTCGCCTCGGTGCCGCCGTTGCCGTCGAGACCGCCAGCCCCTCCGCGCTACATTTTTTTTTACCACCGCTCTGTCCCCCAGCGCGGCCACGGGCGCGTCAGGGCCGAGCCCGCGCCGTTCCGCCTGCGTCGGAGAAATGTTCCGGGTACCAGAAGGAATGAAAGGACTTGGGGCTGGTCTCCATGGCAACTGGGAGAAAGAGGTGGGTTATAAATCCGTCGCCACTCTCCGGTGCTGAAGGCGGGGGTGTGGGAGCCGGGGAGTGGGGTTGGCCTTGAAGGACGGTCTGTTCTCCTTTTCGGTGCGGCGCCCTGGGGGGACGCAGATCTGGTGGCTCCCTTGGAGCCTGGGTCGTTAGGAGTGCGGGCGCGCGCGTTAATCGTTATCTTCCCTTTGCAGGGGGGTGGGAGGCGGCGGGACCATAGTCCTCTCCAGCCCTGAGGTAGTGACCACTCATCTACCGAAGGCCCTTTCAACCATTCCTCTCCAAAGGCTACCCTAGCCTGAAATGATCCCGCCTTGTTCTTTACCCTCAAGGCACTCCCTCGCTCCATCAAGTTGAGCGGGACAGTGGGCTTTTCTAGCTTGCTAATCATTGGTAAGTGCCTCCCTTGGGACGCTGCAATGTTCCTTGGACGATAGCCCTCATTTTCTTCACCTTTCCAGTAGTGACTGCTAGTAGCCGGCTGAACAAAAAAAAAAAAAAAAAAAAAGATGAGCTTCTCTATTGCCTGTTGAACAAAACTAACCATGTTCCCTCCAAACTAGCCCCCCTCACTGTAGGGATAACTCTGGAAACCCTATATCCAAACTCTGGAAATTCCAGCTCCTGCAAGAAGCCACCCCAGATGGATCCTACAAGAACCAAGAACACCTGTAGCTAGTCTTCTAAATCTCGGTGCCCAGTGTGGCCTGTCTACCACCCCCCCACCACCACCACCAATATAGTCCTCCTTAACCTGAGGGAGCTTTCATCCAAGCGGTGAGTTCTGAAGAATCAGGAATCACTCTCATCATCCAAGGCTGCCAAGATGACCCCCAAGAGCAAAACAACACCTGAAATATGGTAGTTTGGTTTTTGGCTTTTACAGTGTACAAAGTGCCTTTACATGTCATTTAATCCTCCCAGCATCACTGGGACGATGAAGAAAACTTAACCAGAGGCACACAGCTTAAAAAATGACAGAGCCTGGATTCCTGAGAAGTTCACCTGCTCTCTGCCTTCCAGTAACCAAAAGACACAGATTCAGTAAAATTCCAATAAGTTACTAGAAGGCGTTTTGTCCTCCCAAATAAATATGTCTCTCTACTCTCTGGTGTGAACCTACAGTTTGTGGCTATCATTGAAGTTTATCCAAAATAACAGATGAAGGATACGCTAATGGCAAGACGTTTATAATCCTAAATGAAAACTGCAAATAAATTGAGCAAAAGTAACCAGACATGAAAGAATACATACCGTATGATTTTTATAAAGTTCAACGTTAATAAAAATTGTTAGAAGTCAGGATGATGGTGTTTTGTGGGGGAAAGGGAAGAGTAGTGATGACAGGACAACAGAGAGACTTCTCTAAGACTGGGAGTGTTCATTTTCTGTAGTCTCGGTGGTGGCTACGTAGGTGTGTTCACTGTAATATGTCATCAAGACGTTCACTTGTGCACTTTTCTGTATGTTTTACTTAAATAAAACATTTATTTTAAAAAAATAACTTGAAGATTTGTCCTGGAGCATCGTTGGTTTTTGGGAGTTTTGTTTTTCCAAAAGTTCTTACGAAAGTAGTGATTAAGAGGTTTCCTTTCTCTCTGGTTATTATAACAGTTTATAGGGAGAGTATCATTAAGTATCATTTTCTCAGTTATTTACCCTTGGGGAGAACCAGCTTTCTGGTATCACACCAGAATAAGAAGCACTGAGGTCATAGTAAGCATAGTGTTTTGGAGGAACTAATCAAATTCTAAAGTAATAATCTGCAGATCTAGAGCCATTTCAGTGACAAAACATCACACAGAATACACATCTACCATATTAGGTGCCTTTTGCTAGGTCAGAAATAAGCCCAAAACTTAGTGGCTGAGTAATAAATATATATTATCTCAGTTTCTGTGGGTCAAGAATTTAGGAGTAATTAGCTGGGTGGTTCTGGCTGGGGGTGTTTCATGAAGTTGCAGTCATTTGAGGGCATATGGGCTGGAGGATCCACTTCCAAAATGGCTTATTCACGTGACTGGCAAGCTGTAACTAGCTTTTGGCGGGAGGCCTCAGCTCCCACAACATGGGCAGGCCTCTTCATTGGGTTGCTTGAGTGTCCTCACAACATGACAGCTGGCTTCTCCCAAAGGAAAAACATGGAGAAGTCACAGTATCTTTTAAGATCTAGCCTAGGAAGTCATACTCCCATCATTACTGCAATATGCTATTATACAGATCAGCCCTCTTCAAAGTAGTTTATACTACACAAAGATGTGAATACCAGGAGGGAGAGAGTCATTGGAGGCCATGCCCTCTGGCCCCCAGAGGATGTGAAAAGATTCACATCCTCATCTCTTAGAACTTTCTAAGAGCCAGGGGCCAGACCATCTCTGAATGTAGAGCTTTCTTGCAGCTAAAGTAGAGCATCACTGGGGAGTAAAAAATTAAAAGTATGATCACAAGAGTACCAAGCCACAGAGATCTAGACCAACTTCTTTCCCCTTTCACTGGTCTGTATTAGTGCCAGGAAGATGAAAAGCATAAAATCAGGCCCCTTTCAAACACAAGGTCTTTTTTCCAGAGTATAATGGTGTGGAGAATTTGGGAAAACCTTACTTACTATCTCTCCCTATTCATAAAGATGAAAAAAACATAAAGTTAGTAAGCCCCTAGACATTATTCCAGGGCCTGACCCCTGGCCCAGAATCCACTACTGAAGAGGGATAGGAATGTATGTTATATGTGCATGTACACACGCACAGTATAGCTAGCATGTGGCATTCTGGTGGTCTCACCAGGGCTCACAGGCAATGTGAAAGTGTTGTCTGCTTTCAGACATAAGGCTTAACTTGTCTCAGGGGAAGAGAGACAGAAATATCCAAGATGAGGGACGGCTGGGTGGCTCAGCGGTTGAGCATCTATCTGCCTTTGGCTCAGGGCGTGATCCTGGGGTCCTGGGATCAAGTCCTGCATCGGGTTTCCTGCATGGAGCCCGCTTCTCCCTCTGCCTGTGTCTCTGCCTCTGTGTGTGTGTGTCTCTCGTGAATAAATAAAATCTTAAAAATCCAAGATGAAATAGAGTTTAGAGCAACTCAGAGTTTCCTAGACATGGAAGATCCTATCCCTTCCCAAGTATTAAAAGGCTTGAAAACTTTTCTTTTTTCAAGCTCACAACCTTTCTTATCTTTTTTTTTTTTAAGATTTTATTTATTTATTCATAGAGAGAGAGGCAGAGACACAGGGAGAGGGGGAAGCAGGCTCCATGCAGGGAGCCCGATGTGGGACTTGATCCCCAGTCTCCAGGATCACACCCAAGGCTGCAGGCAACGCCAAACCGCTGTGCCACCAGGGCTGCCCCTTTCTTATCTTTAAATATCCCTGATTTGGATACTATTACCAGATAACAACTAATGACTTAGCACTACGCTCAAATAAGTCTGGGAAATATAAGGTAAGCTTAAGTGCTTCTTCTTAAAGGTTTGTTTGTTTTTTTTTTAATTTTTATTTATTTATTTTATGATAGTCACAGAGAGAGAGAGAGAGAGAGAGGCAGAGACACAGGCAGAGGGAGAAGCAGGCTCCATGCACCGGGAGCCCGACGTGGGATTCGATCCCGGGTCTCCAGGATCGCACCCTGGGCCAAAGGCAGGCGCCAAACCGCTGCGCCACCCAGGGATCCCCCTCTTAAAGGTTTTAATACGCTGAAGGGCATGATGTATCTCCAAGAGGAAGCTGAGGTATGTAGCTATCTTCCAAATGTAATTGACCGTGGAATCCTTTTTTTCACAGAATCTTTTCCTTAGACACACTTTGGGAAATTCATCTCTGGATATACAAATCACTCGCATCTCTGTTATATTAAAGACAGGAAAGATCTAGTTCTTTCCGTTTTGAAAGCCTGGTGGTGGGACGCGTGGGTGGCTCAGTGGTTGACCATCTGCCTTCAGCTCGGTCATGATCCCGGGGTCATGGAATCAAGTCCTGCATTGGGTTCCCCATGGGGAGCCGACTTCTCCCTCTGCCTGTGTCTCTGCCTCTCTCTCTGTATGTCTTATGAATAAATAAAATCTTAAAAAAGAAAGCCTAGTGGCTTACTTATTTTTAGAGAGGAAAAGGGGCAGAGAAAGAATTTTTAAGATTTTATTTATTTATTCATGAGAGACACACACACAGAAAGACAGGAAGAGACACAGGCAGAGGGAGAAGCAGGCTCCATGCAGGGAGCCTGATATGGGACTCGATTCTGATGTGGGACTCAATCCCGGGTCTCCAGAATCACCCCCTGGGCTGAAGGCTGAGCCACCCGGGCTGCCCAGAGAGAGAATCTTAAGGTGGCTCATGCCCATCGCTGAGCCCAACATGGGGCTCCATTTCACGACCCTGAGATCATGACCTGAGCCCAAATAAAGAAATGGATGCTTAACTGACTGAGCCATCCAAGTGCCCCAGGTTGACCACTATTATTATCTTTATCCCCAATTAAACCTTCAGTAGCCCACCCCCACCCTACCCCTGTTACCTGCAGCTTCACTTTCCCAGGCTTTAGGGACTTGAAGTAGTCAGCCAGGGCCTTGAGTAGATGATCTTCCTTCTGAAATACTGTCAGAAGGTCACTAGTAGCCAATGGCTACATCACAACACTTACACCATTCCTCTCACTTCATCTCATCACGTTGGTATTTTATTATCACATCATCACAAGGAAAAGGGTGAGTGCAGTCTAATAAGAGGCCACATTGATATAACTTATTATGATAAGCTCTTATAATTGTTCTATTTTGTCATTATTGCATTAATCTCCTACTGTGCCTAATTTATAAATTAAACTTTATCATAGGTGTGTATTGACAGGAAAAACCTGTATATATAGGGTTTGGTACTATCTCTGGTTTCAGGAATTCACTAGGGGTCTTGGAACATATCCATTGCAGACAAGGAGAAACCATCTTTGTAAAAGCATCTATTTTCTGAAAACAAGTTTGTTCTCTTTCAACTTAGCTCCCCTTTCCTCAGTTCTCTTAATAGCACTGCCATTTCTGTTCCTCTAGGCAAGTGAATCTTCCCTCTCATGTCCCCCTTGAGTCCAGCACTGTTCAATAGAAATATAATGAAAACCACATGTGTAATTTAAATTTCCTAGTGGCCACATATTTAAAAGTAAAAAGAAATGGGCGAGGGGATCCCTGGGTGGCTCAGCAGTTTCGCGCCTGCTTTTGGCCCAGGGCGCGATCCTGGAGTCTCCCATAGAGTCCCGCGTCGAGCTCCCTGCATGGAGCCTGCTTCTCCCTCTGCCTGTGTCTCTGCCTCTCTCTCTCTCTATGTCTATCATAAATAAATAAAAATAAATATTTAATAAAAAATGGTCAAAATTAATTTTATTAGTATATTTTATTTAACTCAAAATATCCAAAACGTTAGTATTTCAACATGTGGCACTAGTCACATTAAAAGTGATCAATAAAAAATAAATAAAAAATAAAAAAAAATAAAAGTGATCAATAGGGGAACCTAGCTGGGTCAGTATGAAAAGCACACAACTCTTGATCTCTGAGTTGTAAGTTCAAGCCCAATATTGGGTATAGAGATTACTAAAACTAAATAAACAACAACAAAAAATATGATCAAGGGACACCTGGGTGGCTCAGCAGTTGGGCACCTGTCTTTGGTTCAGGTAGTGATCCCACGATCCAAGATCAAGTCCTGCATTGGGCTCCCTGGGAAGAGCCTGCTTCTCCCTATGCCTATGTGTCTCTCTCTCACTCTGTGTCTCTCATGAATAAATACATCTTTACCAAAAAAAAAAAAAAAAAAAAATGTGGTCAATAGCCACAAGTGTCTAATTTGATAAAATTAGACCAAAAAAAAAAAAAAAAGCTCTGCTCATTAACTTATTTCAGTTGCCTCCTAAATGTTTGTTCTGCCTCTGGTTTACTTTCCAGGCCCACTGCTCCCAGATTAATCTCATTAAACCAATGTTCTGATATAATCTCTCCTGTTTTAAAGGTCTTCATGAGGGGTGCCTAGGTAGCTAGGTCCGTTGAGCCTCTGACTCTTGATCTCAGCTCAGCTCTTGATCTCAGGGTCACAAATTCATTCCCCACCTTGGGCTCCACGCTATGTGTGGGGCCTACTTAAAAAAAAAAAAAAGAAAAAAAAAAACTTTCAGTGGCTTCTTGGCCTACAGAACAAAGTCCAAAACACTTAACATCCAAGGAGTCCCACATTTAGCATCTTTCCATTTTTCCTCATTACTTTCCATATGCTTGCACAGTGTGTTCTAGCAAAATGAATCTCCCAGTTCTCCAGACAGACTCAATTCTTACCCAGATGTAAAACTCATCCTTCATCTATACGAAATTCCTTCCCACCACACTTCTGCATAATCAAAATTCAACCCAACTTCCATGGCTTAGCCCAAAAGATACCTCCTTCTTAAAGTCTTCACTGATTACAACAGTTAGCTATGAACCTTCCAATATTTTATAATGTGTCACTCAATTACATGTATCACATACTTCCCTATTTTAACATTCTTGGTGTACATGTTTTATAATCTCAGATTATGAGAACTATTAGGATAAAAACTGACATCTTCATATTCCCCACAGTGCCTTTCACAGAGTAATACACAGTGTGTTAACAAATGATCACAGTAGCAATAACAATTTTGGGATCCTTTAAAATACTAACATCTTTGTAGTAGACAATGTTTCATACCTAACGCCTCCCAATCATTCCCTCTTCTCCCAGAAATCCCTCTATCTACCTGTCAATTAGACCCCAAGGGCCATGTTTGTATTGGAAAAACACACCACCTTGAAACAGGGACTCACTTCTCAAAGTGTGATGCCACATCCCCCATGCAGGCAAAGGAACAGAGAAAGCTGATCTATGGAGAGACCCAAGAATGAACAGATGCACAGAGCAAAACAGAAAAACAAGAGTACTTTCCCAGTTCTCCCAGTCCTGCCCATTTTCATCCTTTCCTGGGCTGATTACTTTCCTATCTTTGGGTCCCTTCCTATAACATTAAAATATTTTAAAGTATTTTTTGTCTCCCTCACTCTTTTTTTCCTAAGTCTAGCTTAACATTGTTTTCTCTTACTTGGAACCAGAGTCTTAAAAACAATAATGATGGAAACCAAGCCCTCATTTTGAAGGCTACTTATCCTGTCCTCTCCCATGATCCACTATTCTGAGTGAAAGTGTTGCTACCGTAAGGGCTCAGAGCCTATTTCTCAAGGATCCTCAGATTTCAGGCAGCTGAAGAGACAAATACAACAAGAGGAATATTATCTACCTTATTTTGGCAGATGGAGGCTACTGCAGAACTTTATTGTCCTGTCCTTAAAGAATCCCTGTCGCTGGTCAAATTCACTGAAAGAGAACACCCATCTATATTATCACTAAGTTTTTAATACTTCCCAGGTGATCCCAATGTGCAGTCAATGCTCAGATGGAGTTCTCTAGGCTAGCTTTGCTTTGGCATAATTAGTAGTTTGTAAGAAATGCAGAATCTCAAGCCCCACCCCAGACCCACCTTATCTGCAATTGTAGCAAAAGCCACAGGTACATACATACATACACACATACATACATACATACATACATACATACATACATACATACATAGATGTATTCAAGTCTGGGAAGCACTAGTTTAGAACACAGGCTTTGGAGTCAGCCAGACCTTGGTCCTGATCCTACCTGCACCAGCTGAGTGATTTGGGGTAAGCTGCTTAACCTAGCTACACCTCAGCTAATAAAGGATGACAGGTCCACACAATGGAATACTATGCAGCCATCAAAAGGAATCTGTAGTATCTTTAGATACTATGGAGGGTTTCCCACACTATTCTAACTGAAAAAAGTGTGAGTGTATATTATCTATTTTAACAGAGAGATAAATGTAATGAGCTTTGGGGAAAGTTAAGTAAGATAATATATGTAGAGCAGTTAGAACTGTTTCTGGTAGGACACCTGGGTGGCTCAGTCAGTTTAGGTGTCTGTCTTAGCTCAGGTCCTATTCTGAGGGTCGTGAGTTTGAACCCTATGCTCCATGATCAGCATAGAGCCTGCTTAAGATCCTCTCTCTCGCTTTCCCTCTACTCCCCACTCCCTGTGCTCACTCTCTCGCTAAAAAAAATAATAAAATATTTTTTTAAAAATTCAAGTATTATGAAACCTCACATCATTTAACTTTCCCTGATTGTCATTTTTGCTTTTATAATTGCTGTGTTGAATTCATTTTCCAAACAAGGTCAACTTACTGCATTTCATTGCTTTGTCTCTTAAATCTTTTTTAACCTGTTTCCCTCCATTTACTTTCTTTGTACTTTATTTATTGAATAAACCAGGTTGTTTGCCCTACTGGATTCAGCAACTATTACTGATACTGCTTAATGGTGATACAGCCAATATTTTATTAGGGACTGCAAAATTGTGATATTCTAATTCTTTTGTCTCTTCTGCACTTAGTTAACTGGAATTCTTTCATAAAGCAGAAGTTTCCCCATTAGCTCTTTGGTATCATGAAGTACAACTTGTACAAAATTGTCTTTTTCTTTTTTAAGAGTTATTTATTCACTTGAGAGAGAGGGAGAGAGTTGTGGGGAGGGGCACGGGGAGAGCTATAGACTCCCAAGCAGACTCCATGCTGAGTGTAGAACCCAATTCAGGCCTCAACTCCATTATCCCATAATAGAGCCAAAAACAAGAATCAGACTCTCAACTGACTGTGCCACCCAGGGGCCCCTGACTCTTTTTTAATTTTTTTAAAGATTTTATTCTTAAATAATCTCTTCACTCAACATGGTCTTAAAAAAAAAAAAGTTGCATGAGGTACCTTGGGTGGCTCAGTCTGATGAGTGCCTGACTCTTGGTTTTGGCTCAGGTCATGATCTCAGGGTAGTAAGATCAAGCTCCTTGTAGGACTCCAGGCTGGGCATAAAGCCTGTTTGATATTCTCTCTCTCCCTCTCCCTCTGCCCCTATTCAAGCTCACTCTTTCTTTCTCTGTCTCTGTCTCTCTTAAATAAATAAATAAATAAATAAATCTTTAAAAAAAAAAAAAAAGATCAAGAATTGCATGCTCTACCAACTGAGCCAACCGGGCATCCTGTTTTGTTTTTGTTTTTGTTTTCAAGGCAGGATTGATTCTTTATTTACCAGTTTTCAGAATTAATTGGTTTTCTAACATCTTCTAGAGGTGACTAATGAATTATTTTCTCTTTAGTGTTATTATGAACTCATGCATTTTAAAACATATTCGATGAATTTCAATCCATTGGAATCACTCTTATTTTTTGATGTTCAAATTGTCCCACATTTGGCCAATGGAAGCCCTTCAGATTGACTCCATTATCATTTAAACATGATACTAGTAGTCTTTTTTAAGATTTTATTTATTTATTCATGAGAGAGAGACAGAGAGAGAGAGAGGCAGAGTCACAGGCAGAGAAGCAGGCTCCATGCAAGGACCCCGAGGTGGAACTTGATCCCAGGACTCCAGGATCACACATTGGGCCAAAGGCAGGCACTAAACCACTAGCCACCCAGGGATCCCCAATACTAGTAGTCTTAAATAGCTTTCTTGCTCTCTGGTATGACAAGAGGTTCCAGCCTCACCTCTATAAATTTCCTGTCCAGGTCTTGAATCAGACATTTCTCCGAGGAGTAATTGTTCCTATCGGTAAGAAATGATGTTTAGAAGCCACAATTTGAACAGCAGGAATGCACATTGCTACTGGCTTATTCACTGTTTCTAGGCCCTTTTGACAGAGCTGGAAAATGTATTTTTTTTAATTTTTATTTATTTGACAGAAGGAGAGAGAGAGCACAAGCAGGAGGAGCAGGAAGGGGGGAAGCAGGCTCCCCACTGAGGAAAGAGCCCAATGTGGAGCTCGATCCCAAGACCCTGGGATCATGACCGGAGCTGAAGGCAGACACTTAACTGACTGAGCCACTGAGGAGCCCCAGAAAAAAAAAAAAAAAAAATATATATATATATATATACACACACACACACATACATATGTATATGTTTTCTTAAGATTTTATTTATTTATTTGAGAGAGAGAGAACAGAGGGAGAGTGAGGGGGAGAAGCAGACTCCCCGCCGAGCAGGGTGTCCGATGCAGAGCTCAATGCCAAGACCCTGAGACCATGACCCAAGCCAAAGGCAGATGTCTAACCAGCTGAGCCACCTAGGTGCTCCAGGAAAGTATATTTTTAAAGAGAAAAATGTATCACACATTTATACTGAAATTGTTCCATTCATTTTTAAGGCTATAGAATTTTTACTTAATTTCTTTGGTTTTATATTTCTCTTTTAGCTTGCCCTGAAAATCTAAGTTCTTAATGATATTCACTACTTATTTGCTTTATCATTAGAGATAATAGCTTCAGAATAAAAATATCAATATTATTACCAAGAAGATGATTACTAAATACTATTGAAGATTTCTTTGCAGTTTTTTTTTTTTTTATCCTAAGGATATATTGCACTAGGAATGAAAAATCAAATTGTTGTACTTTAAAGTTGAAATTAGGGGAACCCTGGGTGGCTCAGCGGTTTAGCACTGCCTTCAGCCCAGGGCCTGATCCTGGAGAGCTGGGATTGAGTCCCGTGTCTAGCTCCCTGCATGGAGCCTGCTTCTCCCTCTGCCTGTGTCTCTGCCTGTCTCTCTCTCTCTCTCCCTCTCTCTCTCCCTCTGTGTGTGTCTCTCTCTGTGTTTCTCATGAATAAATAAATAAAATCTTTAAAAATTTTAAATTAAATTAAAAAGTTGAAATAATTTATCTCTGTGTGATTCAGGCATTAATTCAATACACAATTGAGTTCTTTTTGCCCCATTTTGATTTAATTTTAGAGATATAAAAAATATTTTTAAGTTATATTTATTTAAGTCATCTCTCCACCCAACATGGAAGTGATCACTTCCCATAACTTTTGTAAATTACACTCAAGGACAATTTACCAGGACACAGGGACCATTGGGAGTATCATTGTAGAAGTTTTCTGCTATAGAAAGGGAAGTTGGCTATGATCTGCAACAGAGCATATGTATTAATTCTTTGTCTCAACAATCCCATTTCTAGAAATCTAAGCCAAAGATACATTGGCAAAAATAAAGATGTATGTACAAGGCCAATCATTATGGCACACTTTGTAAATAACAAAAGACTGGGGGGCATCAAGGTGGCTCAGTTGGTTAAGCGTCTGCCTTCAGCTCAGGTCATGATCCAGGATCCTGGCATAGAGCCTAACATCTATCTCCCTGCTCAGCAGGGAGTCTGCTCCTCCCTCTCCCTCTACTGCTTCCCCCAGCTTGTGCTTTCTCACAGGCATGTGTACTCTCTCTCTCTCAAATAAAATAAAAATAAAATCTTTATTAAAAAAATACCAAAGACTGGAAATAACCCAGGTGTCCATTAATAGGATATCGGCCGAATAAACCATGGTATCAGTGCTTCACAGTTGTACGTGAGAATGAGAAATATCATACTGCTATGGACTGAACTACATGATGTTTAGTTAAAAAAAAGTGGAAAATGTATAATCTTTTATTTAAGAAAAAAGCGAAGCTTTTAGTTGAGTTGGGTCTTGGTATCCCATATGACTACTGGGAGAGGACTTGAAATGCTTGGGCCTGATCTCCTTTGGACTTTGCCCCACATAGCTTTCCCTCTGCTGATTTTGTTTTGCATCCTTTCCTTGTAATAAATCTTAGCCACGAGTATTACTAAAACGAAAAGACTTGGACTGGAATCTCTATTTTCATGAAAGAGTAAACCAAAAATTAATTGAAAAATTGGTTACCTATAAAGAAAGGGCAAAAATGGAAAGGAAGGTTCAAGGATAGAAACTAGACTTTTCTTCATGTACCTTCTTTCGTAGATTTGACTTCGGAACCATGTTACCATTTTATATAACTCTATAACAAAGTTAAATTTATGATGTTTTATATCTTGGGCACCTGGTTGGCTCATTTGGATGAGCATGTGACTCTTAATCTTGGGATCATGAGTTTGAGATCCTGGGGTCATGACCTACTGGGACTTAATCAAGATAAGAAGCTTCTGCACACCGGAGGAAACAACAAAACTAAAAGGCAACCTGTGAAATGGGAGAAGATATTTCCAAACAACATATCAGATAAAGGGCTAGTATCCAAAAATGTATAAAGAACTTAACAAACTCAACACCCAAGAAACAAATAATCCAATTTAAAAATGAACAGGAGGGGATCCCTGAGTGGCTCAGTGGTTTAGCACCTGCCTTTGGCCCAGGGCGTGATCCTGGAGTCCCGGGATCAAGTCCCGCATCGGGTTCCCTGCATGAAGCCTGCTTCTCCGTCTGCTTGTGTCTCTGCCTCTCTCTGTGTCTCTCATGAATAAATAAATTAAATCTTAAAGAAAAATAAAAATGAACAGGAGACATGAACAGACATTTCTCCAAAGAAGACCTACAAATGGCTAACAGACACATAAAAAATGCTCCACATTACTCATCATCAGGAAACAACAAACCAAAAGCACAATGAGATGCCACCTCACACCTGTTAGAATAGCTGAAGTTAATGACTCAGCAAACAACAGAAAGGAGAACCCTCTTACACTTTTGGTGGGAATGCAAACTGGTGCAGCTGCTGTGGAGAAGAGTATGGAGGGTCCTCAAAAAGTTAAAAATAGAACTACATAGGTTACATGGGGCACCTGGGTGGCTCAATCAGTTAAGTGTCTGCTTCCAGTTCAGGTCATTATGCTGGGATCCTGGGATTTAGCCCCCATAGGTTCCCTGCTCAGTGGGGAGCTTATTCTCCCTCTCCCTTTACCCCCCGCCCCCTAGGTTGTGCTCTCCCTCTCCCTCTATCTCAAATAAATAAATAAATAAAGTCTTAAAAAAAAAAAAAAAGAACTACACAGGGCACCTAGGGGGCTCAGTCAGTTAAGTATCTGACTCTTGATTTCCGCTCAGGTCATGATCACAGTGTTGTGGGATCAAGCCCCATGTCAGGCTTTGCCCTCAGCTCAGAGTCTGCTGGAGATGCTCTCTCTCCCTCCCCCTTCATCCCCCGCCCAGCCCCGTGCAATCAATCAATCAATCAATAAAATCTTTTTAAAAATAGAATTACCTTACAACCCAGCAATTGCACTACTAGGTATTTATCCAAAGGATACAAAAATACTGATTCAAAGGGATACATGTAACCCAATGTCTATAGCAGCACTATTAACAATCGTCAAATCGCCTATATATATATATATATATATATATATAGGAACATTACTCAGCCATCAAAAAGAATGAAATTTTGCCATTTGCAACAACATGGATGGAACTAGAGGTTATTATGCTAAGTGAAATAAGTCAGAGAAAGAAAAGTATATGATTTACCTCACATGTAGAAACAAAACAGGTGAACATAGAAGAGAAGGAAAAATAAAAACAGAGGGAGACAAATCATAAGAGACTGTTAACTACAGAGAATAAACTGAGGGTTGCTGGAGGGAGGTGGGTGGGGGATGGGCTAGATGGGTGACAGAGGGCACTTGGGATGAGCACTGGGTGTTGTATGTAAGTGATAAATCACTAAATTCTATTCCTGAAACCAATACTACACGATCTGTTAACTAGCCTGAATTTAAATAAAATCTTCAAAGAAAAAAAAGTCTCCTCAGGAATGCAGTGATTCAATGAGTCAGCACTCACCTTTAACAAGATCTTTAGAGGAGTGGTATCTAAACAGAAGTTTGAGAAACTCTGGCCTAATAATTCTGTTTGGTTTGGAGTTTTACTCTTTTTTTTACAGCAAGCACATTTTCATGTATTATCTGTATGTAAAATTGAAAGATGTTTTGGGATGCCTGGGTGGCTCTGTGGTTGAGCATCTATCTTTGGCTCAGGGTGTGATTCCGAGGTTCTGGGATCAAGTCCCACATTGGGCTCCCCACAAGGCGCCTGCTTTTCCCTCTGCCTATGTCTCTGCCTCTCTCTCTCTCTGTCTCGTGAATAAATAAATAAAATTTAAAAAAAAAAAAGATGTTTTAAAGAGACTAGATTAGGGGTGCCTGGCTGGCTCAGTTGGAAGAGCATACAATGCTTGATCTCAGGGCCATGAGTTTGAACCCTATATGGGGTGTAGAGATTACTTAAATAAATAGAAACCTTTAAAATAAGATAGACAATCGATCGACCAATCGATAGATGATAGATAGATAGATAGATAGATAGATAGATAGATAGATAGATAGATGATAGATAAACAGACTAAATTATAAAGAAGGTGAAAATTCAAGGAGTATTGACCACTGCTGGACTGGGTGGGAAGGAGTCCCCTGAGCCAGACCAGCAAGTAACAGGGTGCCACACACCCTGAGAGCTGAGGTACAGGTCTCTGAATAGAAAACTCCTGACATGAAGGCAGGAGAGAAAAGGAGGAGAGGTCCTAGATGAGCCCCCTAGATTGAAAGTTCTGTACTGCAGTAGCCTCACTACAAGCAGACATCTGGCCATAGTAGACCCTCATAATTGCAAGTTGAATGAAGAAAATATCCAAGGATCTAAAGTTCTAGAAGCCATAACAGCAGAATGACTGCAAATAAAAGTAGGAAAAGAAGTCATTCTTGCAACAATTACCAGTTTCTCTCTCCCCATTCCTTTGGACAGGCCTCCTACAAGAAGCCAATTTCCAGCTGCATGTGATAATGGAAGGGTTTTGCTTTCTTCTTATGTTAAATACAAGTGAATTGATTAAATAGAAGACAGTGTCTGATTGCTAGGAAATCAGTGACTCAGATGGCATGGAACGGAACCCGGGGAGTGAGAAAGAGAAAGCAGAAGGGGGAGGAAGTCCATGCAGCCATCCACGCCAAGGACACTCAAGGGCTGATGGGACCAAGCCTTGGAGGAAGAAGGATTCGATATCACTGGGTCCAGCCTCACTATTTCTGGGCCCACAAGGATAAGGGATGCCAGGAGTTGGCTGTGGACCCAGAACTAGAACCCAGGGCCTCCTCCCCTTCTTCACCTTCCCCTCACCCCCTGCTTTCTCTGCCCACCTCCACCCTTCTTGCCGCGATCCCTACCTCCTTTCTGAGTACACTTTCCATTATGGACATTTAACTTCAATAAAAGTTGTATATGGTGGGGGTGGGCACTGTGGGTGCTGTCTTTATATATATATATATATATATATATATATATATATATATATATATAAAACATTGAGTACGTAGAAGAAAGACATTCAGTACAGACTTTTATTTTTTTAAGATTTTATTTATTTATTTATTCGAGACACAGAGGCAGAGAGACAAGCAGGCTCCATGCAGCTAGCCTGACATGGGACTTGATCCTGGGTCCCCCTGGGCTGAAGGCAGTGCTAAACTGCTGAGCCACCCGGGCTGCCTCAGTACAGGCTTTTAAAATACAAGCAAGGAAATGGGAATTTACCCTGCAGAGTTTGAGGCAAGCTGTGGGAACTTAGGAAGCCTAATATAAATGAGAGGGATCTAACTAAAGAAGGCTTCCAATAACAGCTAGGCTTGAAGCCAGGCCTTAAAGAAAAAGACCCTTGGTGGGTGTAGCAGCTCAGCAGTGACTTTGGGCAGAGCACTCTAACTGCAGGACTCACCCTCACAGACAGGCCCCCAGGTTCTGGGGAGGGATGGGGAGCTGGAGGAAATATGTATGTGCCCACTTAGCTGCCATCCCAGCAGGGGAGCCCCCTCTCAGTGTCCATGCTCTTCTCTCTGAGAGACTGAATATACAAAAGGACAGTGGTCAAACCATATATGACATTAGAACTCGGACCCCAAACCTCTGCAGCAACCAGCCTGGAAAGCCAAATCACTGTAGCAGTAAGTGGGCCCGGAACAACCAGGACTCAGTGTTTGCCAGCTTCTTCCCAGTCCCCACCACTCCGTCTCTACCAACTCAGGACCAACCAGAGAAACCAAATATGCTCCCCAACCAATCCCAGAGGTGCCCCTTCTATTAGCCAGTCGCCAGTGTCCGGGGCAAACAACCTCCAATCATAACACATCTGGAGCCTCCCTTTCTTTCCCAGTTTAACACTTACCCCCTCCCTGCCTCTGAATCCCTTCTGGCCAAATGCAAATGATGGTGGATGACTCTTCTGCAAGCTCTGAATGAACAGCCTGTTTGTTCTCATTTGGGGGATCTTGATTTATTTCTGTATCTCCAACAGGGAGTCTGGACACAAATGGAACATACTCAGGAATCATATTCTACCTCCAGATCAGGAGGCAGAGCCACCTGCCAGAATGTCTCTTCCTGGCTCTATCCCTCCCAAAGGCAACTGGTCTCTCAATGCCATGGACCATTTTTGCTTATTTCTTATTTTTTATGGGAATAGAATCCTATAGTGAGGGCTTTTTGTGTGTGTACTGACTTCTCTGGCTCAACATCAGGTCCGTGATATTTATCCATGTTGTGTAGAGCAATATGTTCATTCGTACTCATTGCTCTATCCTGGTATTCTACTTTGTGACTTCACCACAGCTTATATAGCCACTCTACCTTGGAGAGCCCTTTGGGCTGATACCAGTTTGGGGCTATTATAAACAGTGCGATTAGAAACAGTCTTGCACTAAAAAAAAAAAAAAAAAAGACAAGAGAAACATTTTTTTTAAAATATTTTTTTATTGGGGTTCAATTTGCCAACATATAGAGTAACACCCAGTGCTCATCCCACCAAGTGCCCCCCTCAGTGCCCATCACCCAGTCAACCCAACCCCCCGCCCAACCTCCCTTTCCACTCCCCCTTGTTTGTTTCCCAGAGTTAGGTGTCTCTCATGTTTTGTCACCCTCACTGATATTTTCACTCCTTTAAGAGAAACATTCTTGCACATATCTTGGTAGACATAAACTCTTGTCACTATTGTGTTCATACCCAACAGCAGAATTGCTACATCCTAAGTTATGCATATGATCAATATCAGCAGGATAAAAAAAATATATCAGCAGGATACTGCCAATTTGCCAACAGTTTTACCAACTTCTCTTCCCCTAAATGTCTATAAAAGTTTCAGCTGTTCTGTTTCCAACACTTGATCTTGTCAGAAACTTTCACTGTAGCCTTTCTGGTTGGGTATGTTTGTAAATTTATACTTTGTAGTCTTCTTATTCCCTATAGGCTCCAAGTGGTACTGTTTCCTGGATTTAGTTGTAGTAATTATTAATATTAAGGAACCAATCAATACAACACCCCACCCTTGCTTTAGGAACACTCCTTTAGACGACCTACTATTGTGTTGGTAACAAAGTAATGGAAGGGGGCCCTTAGAGTGAGGTCTTTGCTTTGTTATTGTATCTCTAATGCCTTTCCCAATACTCTGCACAGAGTAGGTACAAAATATTGTATAAATACGTGAAGGTATGATATGAAAGCCTATTTATCTACACCCCACTTTGTGAGTCATTTCCAACCAGTGGAGGATAGGCAAGGGTCTACCTCATTTTAGGCCTTAGACCTGGTGCTGGAGAATCCTTTACATTTTTAATTATTATTTTTTCTATTTTTAAGTAATCTCTACATCCAACGTGGGGCTCGAAACCATAACCCCGAGATCAAGAGCTGCACTCTCCATTGACTGAGCCAACCAGGCACCCCCTGGAGAACCTTTTTTTTTTTTTTTTTAAGATTTTATTTATTCATGGGAGACACAGAGAGAGAGAGAGGCAGAGACACAGGCAGAGGGAGAAGCAGGCTCCATGCAGGGAGCCTGACGTGGGACTCGATCCCGGGACTCCAGGATCAGGCCCTGGGCCGAAGGCAGGTGCCAAACCGCTGAGCTACCCAAGGATTCCCTGGAGAACCCTTTAATAAACATTTGCTACACCAAACTGGCTTCCTGAGGCCTGGCATTTTGGCTTGTGCCACCCTGCTTGATCTCACACACCCTCAGGCCATCAAGCCTAGGCCCACACATGATGATTATAGTCCTATTGTGAGACTATTAGGTATAATATTGTACATTATTACACTACTCCAACATCAGGCAGATCTTGGCACAGTGTGCAGGAGAGTGTTGGTGTGAAATCTCACTTTAAATGGGGTCGCCGGGGGCACCTGGGTGGCTCATCAGTTGAGCGTCTACTTCGGCTCAGGTCGTGAGCCCAGGGTCCTGGGATCGAAACCCTTGTCAGGCTCCTGCTTATTGGAGAGCCTGCTTCTCCCTCTCCCTCTACCTGCCATTCTGCCTGCTTGTGCTCTGTCAAATAAATAAATAAAATCCTAAAAAAAATAAAATAAAAGTTAATGGGGTTCCCAGCTCCAGACATGCAATCAGCTGCAGGTCACGAGCAAGCATAGAAAACATCTAGGTCTGGGGCTCAGCAATCAGAACTTTCCTTTGCATTGTCTCCTCTGGTCCTTGCTCCCTCCTGGTCTTGCAGACTAGCTCTACATTGGGTCATAATGGTGCCCCTCACACAGGGTTGAGGACTGAGCAGGTTAATCTGCGTATGGCGCTTAGCCCAGCACCTGGCGCCCAGCAAGGTATGGGGTCAGCAGCAGCCCTGTGTATCCCTTTTGTTGTCACCCGCAGCTGCAGGCATGTGGAATGCTGGGGGACCATGTCTAACACCAGGTGATGTTGAGAGGTGGAGAGGTGCTACACATCTCATCAAAAAATAATAACACCCCACAGAAAGGTGGGGGGAGGGGAGGACATGTGATTTTCATCCATGGAGAGTAATCACTTCAGCACAGATTAGACGGGGAATGCCGAACACTGCTTTCCCTGGCGGGGGGGGGGAGGGGAGGTGGGAGCAATTCATGGAAAGCAAGTGACCTCAAGGCCTGAATGACTCCATCCTAAGAGATTCCTGTAAGAGCAAGAGACGTGCAATGGAATTTGAATCTGGCCCAGATGGGTAATTTCTGCCCATCAGAACTGGAGGAGGCCCCTGGTGCAACAGGTAAGCTGCCACTGGACACACCCACATGTCGCCTCTGTGGGACAGGAGCAGTAGCCAGACCCCTTAAGGAGCTTGTCAGTGGAGGCACCCCCTTCGGTCTCCTCTAATACAGGGACTCAATGCTCTCACTCTTTGAACTGGTTCAAATGGGATGTCACCCATTTGTCACAGAGGCCAAGAAACTAAGAAGGGAATGCCTAATGCTGCCTTGGGAGGAAATAGGCCTTTATCAAAAAATTCTCCTGATCAAGCATGCCCCTTGGCTGTCTGAAACCCTCAGTCTCTGAGTTACAAAAGGAACCTGAACAGAAAGGGAACTGGGGCAGCCCAGGTGGCTCAGTGGTTTAGCGCCGCCTTCAGCCCAGGGCCCGATCCTGGAGACCCGGGATCAAGTCCCACATCGGGCTCCCTGCATGAAGCCTGCTTCTCCCTCTGCCTGTGTCTCTGCGCCTCTCTCTCTCTCTCTCTCTCTCTCTCTGTGTGTGTGTGTATGTGTATCTCATGAATAAGTGAATAGAATCTTAAAAAAAAAAAAAAGAACTGGGCAGGGGTGAACAAGACTGGCCATGAGGACATCATTATTGAAGCTGGGTGATGGGCACATGGGGAGGTTTCATCCTATTTCCTCTTATAGATATTTCTTAGATACGTTTCCTTATATTCTATTTTTATTTTTAAAATTTTATTTATGAGAGAGACAGAGAGAGAGGCAGAGACAAAGGCAGAGGGAGACGCAGGCTCCCCGTGGGAAGCCCAATGTGGAACTCGATCCCAGGACTCCGGGATTGTGACCTGAGCCAAAGGCTCAACCACTGAGTCACCCAGGTGTCCTCTATTTTTCTATTTGAAAGTTTTCCAAAATAAACATTTCTTGAGGGCAGCCCTGGTGGCTCAGCAGTTTGGTGCTGCCTTGGGTCCAGGGCCTGATCCTGGGGACCCAGGATCGAGTCCCGCGTGGGGCTCCCAGCATGGAGCCTGCTTCTCCCTCCACCTGTGTCTCTGCCTCTCTCTCTCTCTCTCTCTCTATCATAAATAAATGGATAAATCTTAAAAAAAAATTTTTTTCTTTAAGAAAGCTGTGAATAATCTAAAGCCCAGCAGGGTGAGGAATGTCTTCTTGATCTCTGACCAGAAATTTCCCCTAAATCCAATTACTCTGAGCACATATAGCAAGGAAAATAAGGTGAGGGTATAGCATTGTTCTGGTTCAGTAGAGTCAGTAAACGAGGTCTGTGTTTTCCAGGGGAGAGAAGCTATGGTGGCTCTTGGGTTTTGAGGGAAATATTTCAGCAGGAGAGAGAAGGTAGAGAGGGATTGATAAGCATACTTTGACTGCTGGTGAGTCTGCTTCAAGCGATTGGGATAGCACTAGGCCTCTGGCCCCACCCCAGCCTTTACACTGAAGTGAAGTGTGTTCTCCCAAATCTCCAAGCATAGGGGGCTGGGTCTGACACTGGGGGTAGAGGTTCTCTCTCCCTTCCTGGCCTCCACATGGTCCAGGCCATGGTAATGAGGGTAACCTGTCTGTGTCACCCTCCTACACACACCCTCCTGCAGCTGAAAGCCACACTCCAAATCCGGGATTCCTGGGATCTGACACATCTTATGGACTACCCCAAGCCCTCTCCTGGCCACAGGCCTCATTACGCTGGCCAATTCCCAATTCTGCCTGAAATTGGCATTTTAGAGGCCTTCAGTTGTCCACAGCCAAAATAGGAATGCTGTTCCATGTAAGCCAGATAAGGGCTTCTGGGAAGTATCATTTGAATAGTGCCTGGTAGATCCCTGAATGACTCCCACACACCTTACCTAAAGGGGTCTCCCATACGGCTGGTAATTGTGCTTCAAATTCCACTAGCAAGGGTTACCTGGGTGGCTCAGTGGTTGAGCATCTGCCTTTGGCTCAGGTCATGATCCCAAAGTCCTGAGATCAAGTCCTGCATCGGGCTCCCTATGGGAACCCTGCTTTTCCCTCTGCCTATGTCTCTGCCTCTCTCTCTGTCTCTCATGAATAAATAAAATTTTAAAAAAGACAAGAAATTCCACCATCATAGCAGCATCTTTTGGGACTACACATTGCTTTCTTGAGATACTCTTTTTCCAAAGCTATCCTGGGAGAGCAACACATTAAATTGGCATGAATTGTTTACTGAGCCGGGTATCTGAGAGTGAGGGAGATCACAGAGGTCTAAGAGCAAGGGTGATGGCAAGTGTTGCAGACAGCTTGGGTAGGGACTCTCAGGGTGTAGGCTGTTGGGTTCGGAGTGAGGGTTGAAAAGTTTACAGGGAGAGGTCATTAAAAGTAGAGGTCACTGAGCACCCTAAGGCAGTACAAAGAAAGGCTGTAGTAGCCAAAGCAGGGTATAGAGCCTACCAGCTGACAGTTTGGGGGTGCACCGCTACCATCCCCAGGATCTCTCCAGGGAGCTAGTCTTTGCCTCTTGCAGAGCACAGGAATGGAAGCAGCTCCTGGGGCTCTGGTGCCTGCTTCTTGTCCAGAGATGGCTGCCTCAAAAACTCCATGAAGATATTCCCCAATCTATCTGGCTGCTCGGGGCCAACCCTCCCCCTACCCCAGTAGACATGCCTCACTCCCCTCTCCCAGAGCTGCCTCCTAAGGTGTAACCAAGTGCTGCAGCCCCTCCACATTTGTAACAACACGTATCCAATCCTTAATAAGTGCCAGGGACCATTTTAAGATTGATGTAGATAAACTCATTTAATACACTAGATCTATCTTTATATACCTATAAAATTTTACTATTCATCTCCATTTTACAGCTGAGGAAACAGAGGCACAGAGAGGTTAATCAAAGGCACAGAGTGACAAAACAGAGTGAGTGAAAGTCAGAGTGGGGTGCAGCCCTGGGCCACCCGACACTGCAGAGTAGCACCCTTACCCACCAGGCACTCTGCCTCTTATAACCCTCAAGTCTACCAGGCAGGGCAGGGGACAGGGGGCAGCTGTCAGTGTTTACCTACTCTGAGTCAGGCATTTGACAAACACTCATATGCTTCAATCTCAGAAGAACCAAGTGGAGATGAGCCATGATACTCACTGTCCATGTGGGGAAGCAAGACCAGAGAAGTCTGATCATCTGCCAAGGCCACACAGCCCAGGAAAGGGTGGGCCTGAAATCCAAACCACCCAACAGGCTTCTCCTCCCCAAATCTTCCTCTCCTGACCCCACCAAGCTCAAGAACATGGAGACCAGAAGGGAGGGAAAAGGAAGGGGGATGAGGCGGGTGGAGAAAGACTTCAGAGGCAGGCCTTAGTCTAGCAGCTGCCTTATGTTCCCCAGGGGTCCAGGAGAACCTCTGGACCTCCACCACTTCTTGGGGGACCTCAAGCAGCCATGTCCCTGGAGATAGACCATCCTGATGATCCTACAGTAATGGCTGAGCTTTTGGGGTCTGGAGGAAGGTCCCATGGGGTCCCTCACCCTGCATATCTGGCTAGCCACCGGATGCCAGGGCAGGATGGGGGACACTGCTGATGTTGCTGCACAATCCAGCAGCATCTCCTGATCTGTGGACTTGGGCAAGTGGGTATACAGCCTAGATGGGGGTACCTCACTTCCTCCAGAGAATAAAGGTGACAATCCAGATTGCAGGATAGGCAAGGTCTGGAGCACAGGGGGAGGGCATGAGCTGGGACAGAAATCTGGCCTGAGGCTCCCCTCTGACCCCTGGCTCTGCCAGCCCCACAAAGGGGACAAGGCAGGAAGACAGCATAATCCTTGATGTGGCTAAACATCCCAGGGGGAAGGGAGCTGATCCATGGCAGGGAGGGCCCAGGGGCTTCACTGGAGCAGGCGCCGCCTATATAGCACAGCCAGGAGCATGGCCAGAAACACCCCCGTGGTGGCTACCCCAAGCCACGGAGCCCAGGAGCTGGCCTGGACGGGCTCCTCCTCGACTGTGGGCTGTGGAGTGGCACATGGCCCAGGATTATGCTCCAGTAGGTCAGCGCTGGGATCCTGGACCACTTGGATCCTGATGGAATCCACCGACTGGTACTCATTCTCCTCTGGGGCATTGTCAGGCCCCGCGCCCAAGGACCTGCTGTAGCTGAGGGCCAGGTCCGCAGAACAGCCCGAGAATGGCTCACTGTCCACCTGGGAGGCCAGCCTGCCTGGCTTGCTCAGCTCCAACTCAGAGCCCCAGCCAGCAGAGCTACGGTCTAGGCCGGGCAAGCTGTCTCTGGTGGAAATGTCTGTGGGTACTGGAGCCGTTGCAGTCTCCTGGGAAAGAAAGGAGGGGCTAGAAGGGACTGGAGATGACTCCATTCCTGGCCAGAGTGTGAACTAGAATCCCAACCCTCTAATTTCCAGCCCATAGTCCAGTGAGGAAGCCACACCCTCTTGGAGACTCAACCCATTGATTCTGCAGGAGGGCAGTGGGGAAGGGGGGGCGGGGCCTGAGGCTCTGCAAAGGTATCAGTAGTGACTTCCTTCAAGGCACCCCTCTCCCTACTCCCCGGCCTGCCTGTGAGCTCACCCTCATGCCCTTCCCTGGGCCCTGGGTGGCTGTGGCATCATCCTTCTGTGACATTTTGCCTAGGCTGAGGGCTATGGAGCAGCCACAGGGTCAGAGGCCTGGCCATGTGCCTGAAGGGTCCAATGGACTTGGTTCCTCTGTCAGACCGCAGCAGCAAGGCCTCAGGTGCAGGCCCAGAGGGGGCAGCTGTGGGGGGCTGGGTCAGTGTGGCTCCCTCAGGCTGCTTTAATCCAGCTTAAGACTGCTGTCTGTAAAGCCCTGGTCACAGAAGGGCAGACTGGATATCCTAGGGGCAAAAATCAAGGCACTGAGGCAGACAGGCCACCCTGCTCTACCCATCACTGTTCCGTCTGCCAAACAGCACTGCTGAGTGTAACCAGGAGCTGCAAGCTCTAAACAGGCCACCCAGCCCTCCTGAGGCAGCAGCACTTAAGAGCTCTAATGATTATTAGTATTCTAAAGGTGGTGGTGTGGTGTCTGGACAAGGCTAGATCTCAGCTCTCTCCCTACACCCTCAAGAAGAAGCCATGGAACAGCCCAGGCTAGAGGCTGAATGGAGACTAGAAAGGGTCCAAGAACAGGGCTTGGGGGGAAAGCCTGGATCACTGCTAGAAGGGAGAGACTCACCCCTGAGGGTACGTTGCTGCTGATGCTGGGCACTGTGTTGGCAGGCCCCTTGCTGGGCACTGTGCTTGCGGACATCTTGTGGTCAGGCACCAGGCCAGCAGGCACTCTGGGGGGCACTGTGCCCGCACGTGTTGAGTTGATGGGCAGTTTGGACGGTGGTAGACTCGTAGTGGGCATTGTACCAGAGGGTTTTGAGCTGGCAGGCAACTTGGAAGGCGCCATCCTGTCAAATGTTGAGTGGGTAGGCACCTTGGAGGGTGCTGTGCTGGTGGTCAGTGCACCAGTGGACACCCCTGCCATGGTGGAGCAGATGGTGGCCTCACCATGGTCGCCAGCAACCCCTGCAGAGGCCGAGCCAGGGGAAGAGGAGGTAGTGCCGGTGGACAGAGCTAATGCTGAGGGTGCAGGCAAACGGCTGGCCCTGGGGATGGAGCGGCTCAGGGGTTTGAAGGAGACAGTTGGAGACACAGGCCCACGGGCTGACGTGAGGCCGGAGGCAGTGCCTACAGGTGGCAAAATAAAAGGGGAAACACAAACCACAGGACCGTTACCCTAAAATCACAGTCGCCTTGGGATCAGAAGGCTGAAGAAAAATCTCTATAGCCTAGCTCAAGTACCTACTGCATCCAGGCCTCCCAACCTCCCAGCCGTGGAGTCCCTCTGGTCATTGTACCCCAGGCCCAACGGTCCAACTACTGCAGGTGCACCTGTGGTCCTCTCTATCCTTAGTTCGGGACCTAAAACTGCATCTATTCTCTCATGAGAGTGAAATGATCCTTTCCCCTGACAGCATCTAGGAGTTTGCAGATCGTTAATTATCCTCCGCTCTTTCTTCTCCTGTCTGGAACACCCCCCCCCCCTTTCCTCCTGCGTCTACTCCCTAGCTTGGTACAATTTTGGATGCTCCCGCCTCTGCCACCTTCCCCTCCCCGACCAGCAGGAGCCATCCTGGACCAGGGCGAGGTGGCTCTAGTAGAAGAGTTCACAGTAGTCATATGGCACCAGAGGGCCCCCCAGCCCCAAGTATGTGCAAATCTCCCAGGAGGCCTAAGGACTCGAGGGAAAGGGGGGCAGGAACAAAGCCAACCTTGAGAGGAGGGCCTGAACTAGGGCAAACAGGAGGGAGCAGAGGATGATGATTACCCATGGAACCTCTGAGAACACACATGTCAGGCTCTAACGCTGACAAAGGCCTGGAGTAATTCGGATGTACCACCTCACTGCCCCCAAAACCTAACACCACAGAATCTTTCAGGACCCATGTCCATGCATGTCCTGATATCTAAGTGCCCTCTGCCTCCCTGGTCCACTTCAGTCCCCTGAAGCTCCCATTTCCTGAAAGGTGTTCTACTGCAAGCTGACACTGAACAGCATAAATGGGTGCTTGGGAAAGGTTTTTGGAGTGACATGGGCATAGGGCGCTAAGATGGCTTCTCTGAGCCTTTAACTGTTCCCGTGCCTTGTGGCTATCCCAGGGACACCAAAGGCAGGGAAGACCATAGTGCTCCACAGAACACAGTTTAGGAAATAACGATGCAGAGACATGCCAGCCTGAGAGGTCAGAGTGGACAGCTCTATATTCCCAAGGTGGGGGTGCAAAGATCTAGTGTGGGGGTCCGGGCCCTCACCTGATGAAAATAATACTTCCTCTGGGGGCTGAGAGGCTTTAGTGGTTCACTGGCAGCTAGAGCCCCTCTTGGGGCAGGGCAGTGCCTAAGGGTTCCCCTGCCAGGAGATGGCCCCGGCCTTCTGCACCATCCTACAGGTCCTGGAGAACCCCTGCAGTGTCAGTCCCCTTGGAAGAGTCCCTAATCCTTTTCCTCTAGCTATATCCACACCTTCTGCAATGTGAGATGGGGTCTGGCACCCTACTCCTTGACTCTGCTAGCCTCGTGCTTTGCTCTGGCCCACAGAATAAGGTAGGAGGAAAGCTGTCAGTTCTGAGCCTTTGTCCCAGGAGCCTGCTCTCTCAGAATTCTGCTCAGCTGCAATGAAAGAGACTTATCTGGTGAAGGATGAGGACTCACTGAAGCAAACCAAGGGGCCCCAGCCAAAAGGCTTACGCAGAGTGTGCATGTGTGCCAGTGTGTACACAAGAGGGAATTTAGCCAAGATCTGAAGAACTACTCTGAGCCAGCCCAAATTGCTGACCCACAGAATCAGGAGGGAAATAGTCCTATCTTAAGCTACTAGATGCTGGAATGGTTTGTGACATGCAAAATACTGATATGCCCTCTAAGGATTCGGGTTGCTCCCTGAGGTATATCCTCTTTATTCCCACCCTTGCCTCCTGTCCATGGAAGCCAGAGGGGCAACTCTAGTCTTCACCCTCACTGGGAGGTCAGAGAGGCCTGTAACTCCAGATTCCACACATACCTGCTATATGGGCACCGCCCAGCCCTGTATCCTGCTCCTGATGCCCACTGGCAGTCAGAGGGTTGACAGCTGCCATGTCAGAGGAGGGCTCCCGGGGGCCAGCTGGCCTTCTCACAGCCCCAGAATGGGGCATCTGGGGGACTTTCTTTGAACTCTGCAAGAGGGAAAATAGAAATGAGGCAGTTGCTTCTCCCAGAAATGGGCATCTCCTACAGGCCTCAGCCCGTGCCAAAAAGCACAGAAACCAAGGAAGCCCCTGGCCCTGGCTTTGGTCCTTGACAGACCCTCTGCCTACAGAAACCTACCTCATAGAAAACACAAACCATCCCATGGGGAGACTCTATTCATCTGCCTGCCCCGTAAAAGGTCTCCCTCTCTGAGGCTGCTGCACAGACCCCTTTCTTGGACTTCAAGTCCATGGTCTGGTGTTTCCTGGACACACCCCATTGTCCGCTTATCACATCCAGATAGAATCAGTCATTTTCCCCCTGAATTTGACTTTGCTGGCAATGATAACTCCATCCATCCCCTTACTTCCAGCTTTCCCAGTATCCCTCCACTCATGGTTCCCCGGTCCCTCAATCTAGTTCAACATCTCATCACATGAACCAGTGCAAAGACCTCAAAACTGTGACCTCACAGCAGGTTGATAAGAGGGTTGGGGGCTGCCACAGGGTGAAGCCCTGGTCAGCAGTCTGAAAGCCAATTTGGAGCATATCTCCATTGAGGAAGCCCTGAGGTTCTGAGCAGAGATTAGGCATGATTTGTGATGGAGACACAAAAGCAGGGGGCCCAAAGTAGACTGTGAGGACGCACCTCTTCCAGGGACTCTGGTAGCTGGGTGTCCTGGACAGGCAAGGGGAAACTTGGCTCCTCCTCTCTGTAGCCGTTGGTGGGTGTACTGGGGGCCACAGCAGGTGCAGGGGGCCCTGGAACCTCAGCAGGAACTAACTGTGGCTCCGCTGGGGCTGGAGGGTGGTTTGAGACCCCTGGGGGACAAAGATATAGTGATGTCAAGGGGACACTAGGAATGCTCCCAGTGACAGGAGAGGCCTAGGTGTTCCTGGCCCCCTGGATTGATAACTCTCAGCCCCCTGAAGCTCCCAAAGCTGTCCTGATGTGGGATGTACTTAGAAGAGACAAGATTCACTGAGTGGGAGACAGTAGCAGGAAGGAGAAAGAAGGGAAGGAGGGAGGGAGGGAGGATAACAAGGAGGTAGAAGGGATAGGGCGAGCACATGGGGCACCTCACAAGCCTCTCACCACCTAGACTGGGTCAGCAGTTGCCATTTCTCTGTCCTCTGGCATTCTGGAACCCAGTGGCTCTCTCTTCCTCGTTGTGGATGGCTGTCACCACTAACTGACCCCTCAGAAAAAAAGAAAGGAAGGGAAGGAAGGAAAAAAGAAAGAAAGCCAACAGGAGACTATTATAAGGCTATAAATCTGAGCAGGGTCTCTAGTTTGAAACATAAGTAGGGCTGGCTTGAGTTTTCTTCCTGTTTTGACCCCTCAGATCTGTCCTCACCAGATCCCTCTGGGCACCTGGCCTGGCAGGGAGCATCGAGAGGGGGCTGAGGAGTAACACAGCTGGGGTGGAGGACCTAGAAAGCTCCAGGGTAAGCTAGGGGGAGAGAAAGAGATGAGGGAAAGAAAAGGAGGAATCTATGAGGGATAAAGAGGAGACAGTGAAGGGAGGGGAAGAGAAGAGAGGAGTGGAGAGAGGAAGGTAAACTGAGGGTGAGATAGGAGGAAGTGAGAAAGAGGTGGGAGGCCTCTTTCTCAAAGAGGTGTGTCGTAGCCACATAAATTAGAGGAAGCCTCATTTGCTGAGCACATGGGAGGTGTCCAGCCCCAGCTAAGCACTCAACACGCCATCCATCATCCCTTGGTATCCACCACAGTCCTACAATGTAGAAGTCTGGTCGTTAGTCCCATTTTACAGAGGAGAAGACTGAGGTTTAAGAGAAATTAAGGGACTTTGCCAAAGAGACATGGTTAGCAAGAGGCTAAGCTGGGATCTACACCCAGGTTTGTCTACTGCCCAGGCATGGTGGGAGGGAGGATGTCAGAGGGAGGCAGGAAGTACAGGGGGGAGGGGACAGGCTGAATGGAGGCCAGGGGAACAGACATGGGTTCCATGAGGAGGGCCAGGGCAGGAAGCTCACCGGACAGGTTGCTCTGGTAGACACGGGCCACTTCGTCAGCCAGACTAGCCAGCTCACAGACCCTCAGCGCCTTGATGAAGGATTCTACCCAGCCGGTCCGCCGCCGAAGGCTGTTAAAGAGCTCCCAGAGGGTGCCCTGGTTCCCCCAGAGCTGGTAAGAGGCCCGCAGTCGATCCTGGAAGACACAGCCAGCTGCCCTGCTCAAGCCAGGTGGCCCTGGCCCCTTTCCCACTCGGGAGAGGATAGCTGCAGAGGCTCCAAGTAGCCCCAAGAGCGAAGCAGCCATCTGAAACTAGGTCAGAGCCTAGGACAAGACCAGTGTTTGAGGCGGGTACCAGGAAATAAGCTCTTACTATGTGCCAGGCCCCACACTTGGGGCGCTGCAAGAATTATCTCATGTAATGCTATTGCCCCTACTCTACTGGTGAGGAAGCCGAAGTAAGTACTTCTTACTTAGCAGAAGTAAAGAGCCTACAGACAGATCCCAGTTAGTCTATCCCCAAAACCTATGGTTTGTTTATGCAGCCCCCAAGGCAAAAAGAAAGGGTTTGGATTAGCAGAGTAGGAAAGGGTGTAGAGGGAACAAAAGATAAAAGGGGGCAAAAGGGACAGTAAGAGAAAGCCAACCCTAATAATCAGGAGCATGGGGCCCTGGAAGATCCTGATAAGGAATCTCAGGGCGACAGGGGTTCTAGATCCACTGAAATCCCACATACAGATGAGCAACCAGACAGCAGAAATGAAAACCCACAGGAAACATTTACTGCAAAATGAGTCACAAGGCATCCCCACAAGCCCCCAGATACAAGGGAGGGGGCCGGACACCACCACCTCCCCCCATCAGCCACAGGCCTGCGGCGCCACCACCACCACAGCTTCGTGGTGGAAGCAGAGTGCTGGTGCCCTCTGGGAGCAGCTAAATCTAGGAGGCGGCCAGCTCCACTTCACTTGGGGCCACAGCAGAGCAGTCTGGCTCTCGTGAACTCTCGAAACAGAGCCCTGGGCTCCCTGTCAGGACAGGGTCCCCTGACAAGGAGAATGGAGTCAACACAGCACGAACAACGATAAGAAAGACAAAGTAAAGTCCCAATGGAAGCAGGAGATGGGACTGAGGCCCAGAAATCTCAGGCAGCCAGCACCCTATATTTTAGCACTACACCATATGGACACGAGAGGGAGCTCAGCCACGTCGCAAAGGCCAGCCTGAATCACACTTCATTCTCCGAGTTAGAGAAGCATCAAGGTCAAGAAGCAGGATGGAGTGCCCAAGTGGCTCAGTCGGTTAAGCAGTTAAGTGCCTGCCTTCAGCTCAGGCCATGATCCCAGGTTCTGGGATCACGCCCCACATCGGGCTTCCTGTGCGGGAAGAGGAAGTCTGCTTCTCCCTCTCCCTCTGCTCTCTATCTCAAATTTAAAAAAAAAATCTTTAAAAAATTTAAAAAGAAAGAAAAGCAGGATGCAGATGACAGAGAAGGAAGGAGTTGGCCCTGGCTCTGGGCAAAGCTCTGGCGCCCCTGCCCCCCCCCCCCCCCCCCCCCCCCCCCCCGCCCCGGGTCAGCTGTCACGCCCCTGCTCACCTGGTCGCTTGTTGTAAGGCAGGACAAGTAAGGGAGTATCTCCAGAACATGAATACGGCCAAAATTGCTGAAATGGTGGCGGATATACTCGTAAGTCTTGTCCTCAGCAAACGTCATCGCTGTCTAGGTTCTACAGTGACACAGAGGCTCTGGCCCATAAAAGGATGGACGGAGAGGGAAAAAAGGACTGAAAGAAAACACACCACATATGGCAACAGAGTTGGGAGTGGGGTTGGACAGAAGGCAATCACTTCTCTTTCTCAACTCTCTGCAATGTTTGCTTTTTTCTTTAATCAACCAATTTTATTACTGCCTGAGTCCCAGAGGCCCTCAATAAACCTACTTAAAAATGAAATTGATGACCAAAAGAAATCATATCCGGGAAAGAAAAAAAAAGAAATCATATCCAAAAGAAAGAAAGAAATCAGATCCAGATCTAGGCCCCATTTCTGCCCGCCCTGCAGGTTGGTCAGTGTTGGGGAGGGTTCTGACTCCCTGCCATGGTCCCAAGGTCTGTATGTGTCCCTAGTCGCTGATAGCAAGAGGACTCCACCAAGGACTGCTGCTTCTTTGGGGTACACTAGAAAAAAGAGAAAAAAGCCCCAAAATAATAATAGGATCATCCTACTTTAAAGGTCAAGAAAATGAGGTACCAAGAAATTAAGGGGCTTGCTAGTTAGCAGAAGAGCAAAGATCAGAGGTCAGGTCCTTTCCAGAACATGACCGCAAGCCCACCATTAAAGCTTGCCACATACATGTTCTTAGGATAGGAGGCTAGTTCCACTCACCGTATGATCTAGGGCAAATTACCGGCTTTCTACAGTCTTCTCTTTACCCCTAAAATGACTCAGAGGGCTTGTTTTGACAATACAGTAGCTCAACTGCATAAGCTTGACATTTACAAGTGCCTCAATTACTAGCAATTGCTACTACTTGCTTAGGTAGGACTTACCACAATTTGCAATTATAGATGGGGTTGTCTGTGAGTTCCTTACCTGCCTCCCCCTCAGGGAGAGCTGCAGGGAATAAGAGGGACAAGATCTCTGCCATCATCCAATTTATATTCTATTGGGGTGGGACAGATAACAAATCAGTAAACACGTACATAAATAAGAATTCCAAATAGTAACCAAGTTATGAAGAAAATAAACCAGGGTTTTGAGACAGAATCCCTGGAGAAGGACGTGCTGCATGAACAGAGGTGGTCAGGTAAGTCTTTCTGAATTGGTGACATTTGAGCTGAGCCATTCTGAGCTGCAAGATCAGCATTTTGGGCGGAGGGCACAGCAATTTAAAAGTCCTAAGGTGGAAATGACCTTGGCATGTTTGAAGAACAGAAAGCAGGTCTGGGTGGTCCAGGTTTAGAAAGCTAAGGGGAGGGGAAGGGATCAAGGTCAAGGAGGTTCTGAAAAGTGGTGGCTCATGTGCAGTGTTGCAGGAAAGGACTCTGGGGGTTGTTATTTTTGCTTTGGGGGGTTTCTTGGAGTGAAATGGGAAGCCACTGGGGGTTCTGAGCAGAGAAGGGAGAGGATCTGACTTATGTTAAAGACCTCTCTGGTAGTTGTGAGGACCTGGATTGTACAGAGGCCAGGATGGAAGCAGGGAGACAATTGGGAGGCTGAAGCAGGGGGCCACAGGATGGGTATGGCCAGAATGCTGCCCATGGAGATGGTGAGAGGTGGCTGGATTCCTAGTGGGTCCTGGATGTGGGAAGTGAGGGAGAGAGAAGAATCAAGGATAACTCCTCAGGCACTAGGTAGATGGATGGTGCCATTTAGGCAGGCCAGAGAATCTGGTGGAGAAGCTGTGGTGCAGAGAGGATTCCAAAGCTCCATTTTGATCAGGTGATCATAGTGTCTCAAGTCTGAGACACTATGACATGTCCAAGTGGGTTTTCTGGGAAGAAAGGGGTCAGAAGAGGAGCCAGACTGGAGCAAAAATGTGGGTGTGTGGCTTGGGTGGGACTCTAGAAGATAATGTTGCAGAGCAGAGCTGGGGCCACCAGTCTGTCACCCATATGGGAAATGGGGCAGTAGTCCTGTCTGCTGGCCTCATAGCCTCATGTGGCATGCCTTGCTCTGTCAGCCACCAGGTGCTACATTATTGGTGTGGCAAGTGTCAATGACAGAAGTCAAGAGGTTCAAGAAGATGGGGCAGGGGTCCTCTGAGAGTTCAGGAGATGAGCAAAGAACTCTAAGGTGGCTAAATGACGCTTTTCTCCTTTCTTTCCATGGCATGTGGGGAGGGACAAGGATAGAGTCAGGTGATACATTCTTCTGCATCTGAGCCGCAGCCCTAAGGACAAGAGTTTGGGGGGTATGGAAGTAGAACATGCTCCAACCAAAAAGGAAGGAAGCCCATATTTGTTCATATTTATTCATGATCTACTATAGGCAGGCACATTCTAATTTTCTTTCCTTTAGGAGAGGAGAAATGATGCTGGGTTGTACAAACAGACCAGTGGCCCTAACAGGATTTGAACCCAGGACTTGCTGTCTCATTGCAGTTCACCATACACCTTACAGAACATAGGGGCTGCTGCAACAAGTGAGACTCACAGCCCCAGAGGGACCAAGGCCACTGCCTGGGTGAGGGGAGTCCCCAGATGGGGGTGTGCCAGGGAGGCTGAAAGACGTAGTCCCTTCTCTTGTAGGAATAGTATGTAAATCATTCAGACAAGGCTGACTGCATGCTAACCTGCCCTGTTCGGCAGTCGCAGTTCTCAGATCGCTGACTGTCCTTCCAGAAGTTTTTAAGGCTCCACAGCGTGCACAGAACGTCGTTTTTTGGTTGTGTTTTTTTTTCCCCCAATGTTTTCCTAGCAGCTCCTTCCGGTCTCAGAGAAGGGCGGACTGACGCTGCGAGAAGTTCCTACCTTGAATGCCCCGGACGCGCTGAGTGCGTCCCGGAAAGAAATAACCACCCGGAGGAGAGAGGCGAGGCCTCACTGATTTGGCTCCAATTCCTGGAAGGAACCAGGCCCGCGGAGGGAGGGAGGGAGGCTGTTCTGGTCAGATGTCACCACCGAGAACTGTCAAGGCCCGGGGGAGGACGGCGGCCTCTAGGCGCGGCCGCAGCTCCGGGAGGTTAGGCCTCGCCCCAGGGTCACCCCCGGCCTGCGGGGCGCTGGAGGCACTCAGCAGCCAGCGCCTGTCTGCTCCCCCAACCTCCCCTCCCGCCCGAGCACACGACCCACGCCCCCCCGCCCCGCCCGGCGTTGCCGCGAAGCGCGGCGCCTCGGGACCGGCTCTAACCCAGCCCCGCGCAGCCAGTCCCGTCCCCGGACCCCCGTGCGCCCCGGTGGGCTCCGCGTCCCGCTCCGCTCTTGCCTCCGCTGACCACCGCTCCGAAAGCCATCGGCGCGCCCAGAGCCCAGGGGACCGACCGCGCCCGGGACGGCTAACTTACCTCGGTAGCCACTACCCGGCTACCCGCGGACCTCCGCAGACACCCCGGAACCCTCCCCTGCAGGAGGGGGCGCGGCAGAGAGGGGCGGGACCGCGAGGCCATTGGCCAGGCGGCGGGGGCGGGGCGTGGCGGCCAGCCTGAGCCACTGGGCCGCGGGGGTGGGCGCTTGGCAGTGGTTCGAGGGCCTGGACCCGCGGGACAGGCGCTCCGGGCAGACCTAGGCTCCTGCTGGGGCGCAGAGGATCAGATTATTTTCTTTGTTTGTCCAGAACAAACTTCCAGGGGAAATACAGAATCTGGCTAGAACTCAAGTGGATGACCGACCTCGGAGTCAGTGCTCGGCTGGG